>NC_134357.1:26602507-26937924 GCF_048569485.1 Anomaloglossus baeobatrachus | reverse complement strand
CCAAGGTGTACCCAGTTGGGATAGTACCTACACTCTCTAATATTAAAAACCTTACCATGGGTCTAAAATAGGCCTCAATGTGGCTAAGGGCTGAGAGTGACCGGGTCCCAACAGGACACACAGTCAAAGGATGCACAGAATGAAATGTCCAGCTCGCTGAGAAGGGGGCCACACCCTATTTGTACTGAATACAAAAAAACTACATAAAAACAAAAAAGTGAGCTGGAGTATGAGATGATACACATGGAGCTTGTGAGCTCATGTTCACACTGGCCATAAGACAAAGAGAAACCAAGGGAAAAAAAATGGTGAAAACATACCCTGCTGTAACTAAATAAAAGCATAGTGCATATAAACATAGGGTACTTAATAAACACTGTTTTTTGATCACAAAAAGCATAAAGCTATCCCACCAACGCCAAGGTGTACCCAGTTGGGATAGTACCTACACTCTCTAATATTAAAAACCTTACCATGGGTCTAAAATAGGCCTCAATGTGGCTAAGGGCTGAGAGTGACCGGGTCCCAACAGGACACACAGTCAGGGGATGCACAGAATGAAATGCCCAGCTCGCTGAGAAGGGGGCCACACCCTATTTGTACTGAATACAAAAAAACTACATAAAAACAAAAAAGTGAGCTGGAGTATGAGATGGTATACATGGAGCTTGTGAGCTCATGTTCACACTGGCCATAAGACAAAGAGAAACCAAGGAAAAAAATGGTGAAAACATACCCTGCTGTAACTAAATAAAAGCATAGTGCATATAAACATAGGGTACTTAGTAAACACTGTTTTTTGATCAAAAAAAGCATAAAGCTATCCCACCAACGCCAAGGTGTCATGGGGAAGATTGCTGATTTGACAGATGTCCAGAAGGCAGTCATTGACACACTCCACAAGGAGGGTAAACCACAAAAGATCATTGCTAAAGAAGCTGGCTGTTCACAGAGTGCTGTATCCAAGCATATTAATGGTTAGTTGAGTGGAAGGAAGATGTGTGGTAGAAAAAGGTGCAAAAGCAACCGGGATAACGTAGGCTTGATAGGATTGTTAAGAAAAGGCCATTTAAAGGTTTGGGGCTACAACTGTCACATTTCTTGTGTCAAGCCACTCATGACGAATAGACAATGCCATAGCGTCTTACCTGGGCCAAGGAGAAAAAGAACTGGACTGTTCTCAGTGGTCCAAGGTGTTGTTTTCAGATGAAAGTACATTTTGCATTTCATTTGGAAATCGCGGTCCCAGAGTCTGGAGGAAGAGTGGAAAGGCCACAATCCAAGCTGCTGAGGTCTAGTGTGAAGTCTCCACAATCAGTGATGGTTTGGGGAGCCATGTCATCTGCTGGTGTAGCTCCACTGTGTTTTATCAAGACCAAAGTCAGCGCAGCCGTCTACCAGGAAATCTTACAGCACTTCATGCTTCCCTCTGCCGACGAGCTTTTTAGAAATGGAAATTTCATTTTCCAGCAGGACTTGGCCCCTGTCCACACTGCCAAAAGTACCAATACCTGGTCTACTAACCACAGTATCACTGTGCTTGATTGGCCAGCAAATTCGCCTGACCTAAACCCCATAGAGAATCTATGAGAGACACCAGAGCCAACAATGCAGACGAGCTGAAGACGGCTATCAAAGCAACCTGGGCTTCCATAACACCTCAGCAGTGCCACAGGCTGATCGCCTACATGCCACGCCGCATTGATGCAGTAATTCATGCAAGTATTTAGGGCATTTACTGTACAGACGTTTCAGGAGGCGCCAAAATTTCTGAGTTTAAAATCATTTTTTCAGTTGGTCTTATATAATATTCTAATTTTCTGAGATAATGACTTTGGGGTTTTCATTGGCTGTAAGCCATAATCATCAACATTAACAGAAATAAACACTTGAAATAAATCCATCTGTGTGTAATGACTCTATATAATATATAATAAACAAGTGAAATAGATCCCTCTGTGTGTAATGACTCTATATAATATATACTAAACAAGTGAAATAGATCCCTCTGTGTGTAATGACTCTATATAATATATAATAAACACGTGAAATAGATCCCTCTTTGTGTAATGACTCTATATAACATATAACAAAAAAGTGAAATAGATCCCTCTGTGTGTCATGACTCTATATAATATATAATAAACAAGTGAAATAGATCCCTCTGTGTGTAATGACTCTATTTAATATGTAATAAACACGTGAAATAGATCCCTCTGTGTGTAATGACTCTATATAATATATACGAACAGATCACTCTGTGTGTAATGTCTCTATATAATATATAGGAATAGATCCCTCTGTGTGTAATGACTCTATATAATATATGTGTTTCCCTTTTTGTATTGAATTACTGAAATAAATTAACTTTTTGATGATATTCTAATTTATTGAGATACAGCTGTATTATCAGCGATGAAAAGAAGAAACTCTTACCATCATCCGCATAAGGAGTATATTGAAAAACAAAACTATATTCCAAATCCATAAAAAAAGATAAATATGTTAAAACAGCAGTGTAGACAGAGGTCTACGCGTTTCGAGAGGAAAAACGCCTTTAATCCTGACATATCCCTACATGTTAGAAGGCATTAAATGCTTAATTAGACAAATACACAAAATATGAGAACTTTCACAACCAACATTAACCATGACATCGCCAGGGAACATAGTTGAAATGAACAATACCCGTGTGTCATATGAGTGACGTCCATGTTTGTATACGTGTGACATCCGTGGGACTGGTACCGGTAAAAAATGCATGATACTTAAATTAATGGTTTTTTAATGTGTAAAAGATAGGAAAAGCCTAAAAAATTATAGATAGATATAGAAACATAGATAGAACAGATAAAATAGATAGATAGAACAGATAGCTTGAGAGAGCTAAAGAAAGAAAATAAGAAAGAACATTTGAAATAGACAGAAAGAAAGAACAGATAGAATAGATCAATAGATAGAGAGATAGCTAGCTGAACCAGCTGTTTTGCAGCATTTTTTTTAAATTTAAAAAAGCAAAAATGATGTGGGGTCCCCCTCATTTTTCATATCCAGCACAGGAACAGTAGCAGCTGTGGCCTTCAACCCTCAGCTGTCTGCTGTAACTGGGCTGGTTATTAAAAATAGACTGGAATCCACGATTATATTTTACATGTTTTTATTTAAAAAAAAATGTGAGGTCCCCTCCATTTACCTAAAACCAGCCAAGGTACAGCAGAGATCTGGGGGCTGATATTATTAAGGTGGGAAGTGCCAGGGTTCTTTGGCCCTTTCCAGCCTAACAATAGCAGCCCAAAGCCACTCCACAAATGGCACATCCATTAGATGCACCAATTCTGGCACTGGGCCCGGCTCTTCCCATTGCCCTGGTGCTGTGGCAAACAGGGTAAAATTTGTGGGACTGATGACAGCTCCAGCTGGCACCAAGCCCTGGTATTAGTAACGGGTGACGTCTCGTCTAGCAGACATCCCCATTACTAATCTGCTAGTTTAATGGAGAATAAAAAAGTTTATTTGAACAAAAAAAAACCCGACTCCAGCCCTCTTTCACCAATTTATGGTGAAAAGGTCCGCTATAATCCATTGTGAGGTCCCATGATGTTCCCTAAAATCAAACCTGAAAAGACATAAACAGAGAAATTTATTCAATAAATAAAGACAAGAGACACCCTCTTTCCCAATTTATTTCCCTGCCAAAGCCCTAATCCTGGTCCACCATAAGCCAATTAGCGGGGCCCACATCGATCCCATACTCCTGGCACATTCAATGGAGAACCGAACGATCCCCATTGATTGTGAGAGCAGCCCCTCCAGGAACACACACTGCTGTGTGTGCTTCCCTGCGTTGATCAGGACCTCATAAGGTCAGCCCAGGTCACCATAGGGGTGCCCTCAGTAGTGTGTGTGCGGCCACAGCAGTGATGTCACGGGTTCATCGGAGTATACAATGAACTTGGATGACCTCCTGATGACACCCCAGCAACGCCTGCGCTACATCGGGTGTCATGGCAGTAACGTCACGGGTTCATCGAAGTTCCCAATGAACTCTGATGCACCCGTGAAATCACTGTCGCAACACCCGCAGTAGTGAGGGTGTCGCCAGGAGGTCGTCCAAGTTAATTAGATACTCCGCTGTTCTCCTGATGTCACTGCACACACACTGCTTGCTGGATACTCACCTGTTCCTGGCGATGCTGAAGTCTCCGGCGATGCTGCTGCTTCCAGGTCCTCAGCACAGTGAATATGCGATGATCATAATGAGCAGAGGTCAGAAGCAAATGACAGCAGCGCTGTAGACAGGTGAGTATAGAAAATCATTTTAATTCAAACGCACGTGTTTTCTCTGGTACGTGTCACACTGATGTCCCACGGATCACATCAGTGTGTGATCCGTGTGACTACTGTGTTGCTGAAGAAAAAATGGACATGTCTGCGTGTGTGCGTGCGGGGCCCCACAGTCCATGTGAAAGCTTGGACGTGTGAGAAACACCATAGAATACCATGGGTACGTGTGGCATCCATGTTAAAAACAGATGTCACACGTACCTGAAACACATGCGTTTGAAAGGGGCCTTAGATAAATCAGCAGGGAAAGTTCATCAAGGAAAATTCTTGGACATTGAAAATAATGCATCAACAGGCAAATTTAAACCAGGAAAGCTCATAGGCGTTCAAACAGTCATTAGTATCATCAGATAGATAAATCACCAGGGAAAATTCATCCAGGAAAACTCATAGACATTCAAGATAATGAATCAGCGAGCAAATTGAAGACAGGAAAGCTCATAGGGATTATTATTATTATTATTATTTATTATTATAGTGCCATTTATTCCATGGCGCTTTACATGTGAAAGGGGTACACATAGTAGGGATGAGTACAATAATCATAAACAAGGCAAAGACTGGTACAGGAGGAGAGAGGTCCCTGCCTGTGAGGGCTCACAGTCTACAAGGGATAGGTGAGGATACAGTAGGTTAGGGTAGAGATGGTCATGCAGCGCTCTGTCAGGCTGAGGGTTACGGCAGGTTGTAGGCTTGTCGGAAGAGGCTGGTCTTTAGGTTCCTTTTGAAGCTTGTCAAGCTAGGCAAAAGTCTGATATGTTGGGGCAGAGCATTCTAGAGTATGGGGTAGGCATGGGAGAAATCTTGAATGCGATGGTGGGAAGAGGAAATGAGAGGGGAGTACAAACGGAGATCTTGGGAGGATGAAAGGTACGTGCGGGTAAGTACCGGGAGAATAGGTCACAGATGTAGGGAGGAGAGAGGTAGTGGATGACTTTGTAGGTCATGGTTAGGGTTTTGAATTGGAGTCGTTGGGCAATGGGAAGCCAGTGAAGGGATTGGCAGAGAGGAAAGGACGAGGAGTAGCGGGGGGACAGGTAGATTAGTCGGGCAGCATAGTTTAGAATATATTGTAGGGGTGTGAGACTGTTAGAAGGGAGGCCACAGAGAAGGCGATTGCAATAGTCCAGGCGGGTGATAATAAGGACATGCACTAGGGTTGTTGCAGTTTCTTGGGAAAGGAATTAATGAATCCGGGAAATATTTTTGAGTTGGAAGTGGCAGGAGGGGAAGAGGGCTTGGATGTGTGGCTTGAAAGAGAGTTACTCCCAGGCAGTGAGCACATGGGACTAGGAAAAGTGAGCAGCCATTGACATTGATGGATAGGTTGATTGGGGTTGTTGAGTGAGGGGGAGGAAAGATGATGAATTCTGTTTTTTCCAGGTTCAGTTTTAGAAATTGAGCAGAGAAAGAGGACTAAATAGCAGATAGAAATTGTGGGATTCTGGTTAGTAGGGAGGAGATGTCGGGTCCAAAGAGGTAGATCTGCGTATCATCAGCATAGAGGTGATACTGAAGCCGTGGATCTCTATGAGTTGTTCCAGGCCAAACATGTATATGGAGAACAGCAGGGTCCTAAAACTGAACCTCTGGTGACACCGATAGATAGGGGGCAAGATGAGGAAGTAGTATGAGAGTAGGAGATACTGAAAGTTCGGTTGCTTAGGTATGAGGAGAGCAGGTAGCCGAAACTGCCAGCGTCAGGCAGCAGAAGGCGTTGCAAAAAGAGATCAGGGCCCTGATGGAAAAACTACGGTTACAGGTTAAGCAGACTGGGGGGGGGATTGGTAATGTCAGGGTGAGTGACTCCTTCCCAATCTTAGTTCCCCCTAGGAGCGAAATGATGATTTGGTGTAGAATGGCAGTAGATCTCCGGGGATAAGACTACCAGGCCCTCGTGGAACCCGTGTATTCAGAGGACAGGCCCAATATCCTGACAGCCCAGGAAATAGTTGAAGTGCGTTAGAGGAAAGTGACCATCCGAATTCTGAATTGCGGGGAGGAGGAGGTTAACTTGCCCCGGTTTGCCACTGTCGCCAAACTACTCACTGTTGGCAATGATGCTATCGAAGCTGCAAAACCCTTGGTCTCGTCCGGCCCGGAAGGGGAAAGTGAGGAAGACACACGGGGGAATTGGTGCCAGCAGCTGCACATTGGTACAGATTCCACCCAACCCCATGAAATACAAGGAGTCCACCGGGTCATACAGGAGTACGAGAGAGTCTTTAGTAAACACCCTTTAGACTTTGGGCAAGTGAAGGGGGTTTGCCACCAAATTCCTACCGGGAACCACCCTCCCATTAAGGAAAGATACCGTCCCTTTCCCCTTTCTCACTATCAGCAGGCAAAGGAAATGCTGCGGGAAATGAAGGAGGCTGGGATGATCAGGGATACCTGTAGTCCCTGGGCTGCTCCACTGGTTCTGGTTAGTGATGAGCGAGTACTAAAAAGCTCGGGTGCTCGAAGCTCGGGCCGAGCATCCCAAGATACTCGTGTACTCGGGCCGAGCAACGAGCCCAATGTTATCCTATGGGAGACCCGAGTATTTTTGTGAAATGACCCCCCGGCAGCATGGAGAAACCCTAAAAATGTCACAAAAGTCTCAGAAGAGTGCTCAAATGACATGGCAACAGCATGGGGAAGACCCCTTGAAGCATTTATCACTGAAAAGTCACAGCTGTGAACAATTTTGTCCGCGTTTTACGCCATTTTTACGGACTCACCAGAAAACCTTCCAAAATGACCCCAAAATGATTTTTCATGGCGGAAATGTTAAGGGCACATACCCAATAGTGAGATAGAGCTGGTGTATGTTACTTTTTGAGATTAATACATGAAAGATTTTACGTGAAAACATTGTGTGGCACTCCGATGTCCCTGAGAAGAGACGTACATGAAGGCCTCTTGAGTCTAATGTGCCCATTTTGAGGAAGTGAGTCTTTGTAGTATTTTCCTTTGCCAGGGCAGTCCAAAATTGTGAGGTTCACCAATGCCCCTGCATACAGACGTGCATGAGGGCCTGTAAACCTGAAGTGCCCATTGGAAGGAAGTGGGTCTATTGTAGTATAGCCCTTAGGCAGGGCAGCCAAAAATTGGGAGGCTTCACGTTGTCCCTGGGTAGAGACGTGCATGAGGGCCTTTAAACCTGAAGTGCCCATTGTAAGGAAGTGGGTCTATTTCAGTATAGCCCTTTGCCAGGGCAGCCAAAAATTGGGAGGCTCCACATTGTCCCTGGGTAGAGACGTGCATGAGGGCCTCAAAACATTAAGTGTCCATTTTAAGGAAGTGGGTGTATTATAGTATAGCCCTTAGGCAGGGCAGCCAAAAATTGGGAGGCTCCACGTTGTCCCTGGGTAGAGACGTGCATGAGGGCCTCAAAACATTAAGTGTCCATTTTAAGGAAGTGGGTGTATTATAGTATAGCCCTTAGGCAGGGCAGCCAAAAATTGGGAGGCTCCACGTTGTCCCTGGGTAGAGACGTGCATGAGGGCCTCAAAACATTAAGTGTCCATTTTAAGGAAGTGGGTGTATTATAGTATAGCCCTTAGGCAGGGCAGCCAAAAATTGGGAGGCTCCACGTTGTCCCTGGGTAGAGACGTGCATGATGGCCTGTAAACCTGAAGTGCCCATTGTAAGGAAGTGGGTCTATTTCAGTATAGCCCTTTGCCAGGGCAGCCAAAAATTGGGAGGCTCCACATTGTCCCTGGGTAGAGACGTGCATGAGGGCCTCAAAACATTAAGTGTCCATTTTAAGGAAGTGGGTGTATTATAGTATAGCCCTTAGGCAGGGCAGCCAAAAATTGGGAGGCTCCACGTTGTCCCTGGGTAGAGACGTGCATGAGGGCCTCAAAACATTAAGTGTCCATTTTAAGGAAGTGGGTGTATTATAGTATAGCCCTTAGGCAGGGCAGCCAAAAATTGGGAGGCTCCACGTTGTCCCTGGGTAGAGACATGCATGAGGGCCTCAAAACATTAAGTGTCCATTTTAAGGAAGTGGGTGTATTATAGTATAGCCCTTAGGCAGGGCAGCCAAAAATTGGGAGGCTCCACGTTGTCCCTGGGTAGAGACGTGCATGATGGCCTGTAAACCTGAAGTGCCCATTGTAAGGAAGTGGGTCTATTTCAGTATAGCCCTTTGCCAGGGCAGCCAAAAATTGGGAGGCTCCACATTGTCCCTGGGTAGAGACGTGCATGAGGGCTTCAAAACATTAAGTGTCCATTTTAAGGAAGTGGGTGTATTATAGTATAGCCCTTAGGCAGGGCAGCCAAAAATTGGGAGGCTCCACGTTGTCCCTGGGTAGAGACGTGCATGAGGGCCTCAAAACATTAAGTGTCCATTTTAAGGAAGTGGGTGTATTATAGTATAGCCCTTAGGCAGGGCAGCCAAAAATTGGGAGGCTCCACGTTGTCCCTGGGTAGAGACGTGCATGAGGGCCTCAAAACATTGTTCCCATTGCAAAGGAGCGGGTCTCCTGTCGTTGTAATGTCCATTCTGCAAAGAATGGGCGAAAAAATTTACCACTGGGGGTATACCTGAAACAAAGGCCTAAGTATTGCAATTTGTAACGGTCATCATCATGGTGGCGCATGAGGAGAAGGAGGAGGAGTCCAGCGATTATCCAAAGTCCAGAAGTGTGTACCCATGGGTGAGTGGAGGTACATGGCAAACTTTAAATTCCGCTCTCATTTGCTGGTGGTGTGGTGAAGTCTGGCCCAATCCAACCCTTGTTCATCTTGATCAGAGTCAGCCTGTCAGCATTTTCAGTTGACAGGCGGGTGCGTTTATCTGTAATGATTCCACCTGCGGCACTAAAAACACGCTCTGACAAAACGCTAGCAGCAGGGCAGGCCAGGACTTCCAAGGCGTAGAGAGCCAATTCATGCCACGTGTCCAGCTTGGATACCCAATAATTATAAGGCACAGAGGAATGTCGGAGTACTGTTGTTCGATCTGCAAGGTACTCCTTCAGCATCTGGGCAAACTTAGGATTTCTTGTGGCACTACCCCGCACCTCAGGGGCTGTGGTACGTGAGGGGCTGAGAAAACTGTCCCACATCTTAAAGACTGTTCCCCTACCTCTGGCGGATTGGACTTGTGCCTCTCTCGGCTGTACGCCTCGGTTGTCCACTGATTCATGACCTATGCCGCTAGCGTTTTGTGAGGGGAATGCTTTGCCTACTTCCGTGAGTATGGCCTTCCGAAACTGCTGCATTTTGGTTGACCTCTCCTCCACGGGAATAAGAGACAAAAAGTTCTCCTTGTAGCGTGGGTCTAACAGTGTTACCAACCAGTAATGATTGTCGGCCAAGATGTTCTTAACGCGAGGGTCACGAGACAGGCAGCTTACCATAAAGTCAGCCATGTGCGCCAGACTCTTAACAGCCAGGACTTCAGTAGCCTGACCAACAAGATGACTGAACATGCTGTCCTCCTCCTCCTCCTCCTCCTCCTCATCTACCCTGTCCTCTGGCCAGCCACGCTGAACCGAGGATATGACTGGTGTGCATGTCATATCCTCAATTTGGCCGGAGAGTTGCTCCATGTCTTCATCCTCCTCCTCGTCATAGTCCTCCACTGCACGTTGTGATGAGACGAGGCTGGGCTGTGTGTTATCACCCACACCCACTACTGTTTCTTGCTGCAACTCATCGCGCTCCGCCTGCAATGCATCATGTTTGTTTTTCAGCAGAGACCGTTTTAGAAGGCAGAGTAGCGGTATGGTGACGCTAATAATGGCGTCATCACCACTCACCATCTTGGTGGAGTCCTCAAAGTTTTGGAGGATGGTACATAGGTCTGACATCCATCTCCACTCCTCAGGTGTTATGTGTGGAGTTTGACCCATTTCCCGACGGCTTAGGTGATGCAGGTACTCAACAACTGCCCTCTTCTGCTCACATATCCTGACCAACATGTGCAGAGTTGAATTCCAACGCGTGGGGACATCACACACCAGTCTGTGAGCCGGAAGATGCAAACGGCGCTGAAAGCCGGCAAGGCCGGCTGAAGCAGTAGGTGACTTTCGAAAATGTGCAGACAGGCGGCGAACTTTTACTAGTAGATCAGACAGCTCTGGGTATGACTTTATAAACCGCTGAACCACGAGGTTGAGCACATGGGCCACGCATGGAACATGTGTCAGCTGGCCTCGCCTCAAAGCCGCCACCAGGTTCCGGCCATTGTCACACACGACCTTTCCTGGCTTTAGGTTCAGAGGTGTGAGCCAGTGATCTGCCTGCTGTTTCAGAGCTGTCCACAGCTCTTCTGCATTGTGGGGTTTGTCACCTATGCAGATTAGCTTCAGCACAGCCTGTTGCCGCTTCGCCGAGGCAGTGCTGCAGTGCTTCCAGCTTGTGACTGGTGTGGAGGGCACAGTGGATGAGGATGCGCAGGAGGAGGAGGAGGCTGAAGAGCATGACATTCCGGAGCTGTAGAGTGTGGGTGAAACACTGACTGAGGTAGGGCCTGCAAACCTTGGTGTGGGAAGGACGTGTTCCGTCCCTCGCTCAGACTGGGTCCCAGCTTCCACAATATTAACCCAGTGTGCCGTCAACGAGATGTAGCGGCCTTGCCCACAAGCACTTGTCCACGTGTCTGTGGTTAGGTGGACCTTGGGTGAAACAGCGTTGTTCAGGGCACGTGTGATGTTTTGTGACACGTGGTTATGCAACGCGGGGACGGCACACCGGGAGAAATAGTGGCGGCTGGGGACCGAGTAACGTGGGACAGCTGCCGCCATCAGGTCACGGAATGCTTCAGTCTCCACCAGCCTAAAAGGCAACATTTCCAGCGCAAGCAGTCGCGAAATGTTAGCATTTAGAACTGTGGCATGTGGGGTGTTGGCAGTGTATTTGCGCCTGCGTTCAAAGGTTTGCTGAATGGATAACTGAACGCTGCGCTGGGACAAGGACGTGCTTGATGATGGTGTTCTTTCTGCGTAGGCAACTGCAGGTGCAGGAGTGGAGGAGGCTTGTTCGCAGGCAGCATGGACAGAGGATTGGCTCGCATGCACAACCAGCGAAGACGTAGCAGTGACATCAGCAAGCACTGCTCCTCGACTCTGTTGTACTTCCCACAAAGTCGGGTGCTTGGCTGACATGTGCCTGATCATGCTGGTGGTGGTCAGGCTGCTAGTTTTGGTACCCCTGCTGATGCTGGCACGGCAGGTGTTGCAAATGGCCTTTTTTGAATCATCTGGATCCAACTTAAAAAACTGCCAGACTCGGGAAGACCTAACATTTGTACAGGCACCTTGTGTCGTCGTGTTGTTCCGGGGAACGGTTGCCTGACTTCTGCCTGGGGCCACCACCCTGCTTCTTACTGCCTGTTGTGATGCTACGCCTCCCTCCCCCTGTGCACTGCTGTCCTCGCTCTGCATATCCTCCTGCCAGGTTGGGTCAGTTACTGGATCATCCACCACGTCGTCTTCCTCTTCCGCACCCTGCTCCTCCTCCTGACTTGCTGACAATTGTGTCTCATCATCGTCCACCACTTGTTGAGACACGTTGCCAACTTCGTGAGAACGTGGCTGCTCAAATATTTGGCCATCTGTACAGACGATCTCCTCATGACCCACTTCAATATGAGCTGGCGAGAGGCCAGAATGTGTGAATGGAAACGTAAACAGCTCTTCCGAGTGTCCAAGTGTGGGATCATTAATGTCCGAGGAGGACGTGTACTCAGCCTGGTGGTAGGAAGGAGGATCAGGTTCAGAAATGTGCGGTGCAGTATCACGGCTACTGACACTTGACCGTGTGGAAGACAGAGTGTTTGTGGTGGTGCCAATCTGACTGGAAGCATTATCTGCTATCCAACTAACAACCTGTTGACACTGGTCTTGGTTCAAGAGCGGTGTACTGCTGCGGTCCCCAAGAATTTGGGACAGGACGTGCGAGCGACTAGATGTGGCCCTTTGTTGTGGCGAAATTAGAGCTTGCCCACGACCTCGGCCTCTGCCTGCACCACCATCACGTCCACTTCCTTGTTCCTTGCCAATGCCCTTGCGCATTTTGCAATGCTGTGCACTGCTGACGTGTATATTCACTACTTGTGCGTTATATCAAAGTGTGTGGAAATTGCACACAAGTGCACCTGTACGCTGCCACCAACAGGCACACACGTGCGGTTTTAAAAACCAAGCACGGACGCAATAATAACCTAACAGGTTTTTTTGGGGAGCGACAATTACAGACAAGTCAGACACTATCTGGACTGTTTTACACTGTGTACACCAGCCCCAGATATGATGAAGGCTGGTATACGGTCACCACTACCCTGCCTGCCTGCCTGCCTGTATACTGGTACAATAGTCCTGACAAGGACTCTTTTGGTCACTAGCCTGTATTCAGACCTGGCTATACCCTGCCTGTATATAGCAACAGTAGTCCTGAGAAGGACTCTGCTACTGTACTCCGACCTGGCTATACCCTGCCTGCCTGTATACAACTAGAATAGTCCTGAGAAGGACTTTTGGTCACACTGTTTGCAGCCCTGCAACTGAAAAAGCTATAAAGGGCCGCAAAGCTTTCCCTGAATCAGCGACACTCTCCCTACACTGACTGTCTGAATAGCTGTGAGCAGAGCACAGCGCGCCGGCCGATATAAAGGCTCGGTCACGCTGTGCAGGCCGGCCAATCACTGCAATTCCACAACTAACAGGGCTGTGGCATTGCAGTGGTCTGCCAGCCAATCCCTGCATGAGGGCTGGCTCTCAAAAGAGCGCCAACATGCAGAAATGAAGACCACGAGTACAGCACGAGTATCGCGAGATTACTCGGTCCCCGCCGAGCAGCCCGAGTACAGCGATACTCGTGCGAGTACCGAGTAGTGACAAGCATGCTCGCTCATCACTAGTTCTGGTTAAAAAGAAGGATGGTACGGTGAGGATGTGTGTGCACTATAGACAGGTGAAACGTGTCACCCACAAGGATGCTTACCTGTTGCCTAGGATAGAGGAGTCCCTGGCTGTCTTAAAATCTGCTAACTACTTCTCTACCCTAGATCTTACCAGCGGGCACTGGCAGGTTCCCGTGGTTAAAGAAGACAAAGAGAAGACCGCATTTACCACACCTATGGGTTTCTGCGAAGTTAATTGTATGCCGTTTGGACTTTGTAATTCACCAGGAACCTTCCAGAGGCTGATGGAGTGTTACCTGGGCCACAAGAATTTTGAAACCGTCCTACTATACCTGAATGATGTGATTGTGTATTCGAAGACATATGAGGAGCATCTACAACACCTGGCCGAAGTGTTTGAAGACCTGTCCAGGTTTGGCCTCAAGGTGCTGAATGATGTGATTGTGTATTCGAAGACATATGAGGAGCATCTACAACACCTGGCCGAAGTGTTTGAAGACCTGTCCAGGTTTGGCCTCAAGGTGAAACCATCTAAATGCCATTTACTGAAGCCAAAAGTCCAGTACCTGGGACACCTGGTGAGCACTGAAGGAGTGGCCCCCGATCCGGAGGACATTACCACCATCAGGCACTGACCAAGACTGCTCCGAGGCAAGTTAGGATTCCTCATTTCTATCTTTGAGTTGTAACAAGTTTCTCATGCAGTGACAAGGTGTTTAGGTGTGTTAGGAACATCCCACTGTTACTTCTAGTGTTGTCCGATAGGGGATTGCGGTCAGCTCAGTTTCCAACTACTCTTGTGGTTTTGTTTTTCTCGATTAATGGAATTTTTTATGATTGTCTACGGTTGCCAGATTATAACAGCCATGCTTGGAAATAGTGGGGAAATCTCTGCCAGGTACACTAACATGCAACACTATTTCCTGTTCCAGACCAGTGGGAGGAGCAAATAACCTGTGCTGAAGGGAGCCTCTCTGGACATACCGACCTGGAGGAGGGATTAGGGAGCAACAGGAAGCCAGACCTCAGAACAGTAATACACAGCAACGAGAACAGTAGCTATTTGAGAGCTGCTACCCATATTTCCAGGACCGAGCGCTTAGAGCGGGACACTGGCATCCCAGACTATTGGGTACTAACAGTCCAGTAGTAATGCCGGAGGGCAGAAGAGTTCACCTTTTCTGACCCATCTGGAATACAGAGGCGAAGTGGCAAGAAAGAGCCCAGGGTCACTGCTACAGAGTGGGCCCCAGTACCGGATTGTGCTACCCGTCAGACGGAAGACATCTACAAGACCATATAGAAGAAGGACGCTGTGCGGCATCAGGCCACAGCGACCTACACCTGCACACAAAAGGAGGCTTACAATTACCAGGCAGAGAGAAATCCCCCTTCTGCTTCCTGGCTGACCGGACCACTATCTCCTGGACTACACCGGGTACCAGTAAAAGGGGGCCTAGCTTCACCTGAGGGAAGAAATACCACCCTAGCTGCAGTGACATCTGTCCCAGAGGAAAGCGACAGCAGCGGCGGCTATTACCTGGCCGTGTACCGCAGATGGCGTCACGATCATCTATAGACTTTCCTCACCATCACCCCCATCCTCCACCACCAACTACCGCCTCCATCCTTCCTACCACCCTCCACCTTCCAATGGAACCGGGCAAGGCCACCCCATGACATTGCAGAGGATCTGCGTCCCCAGCCCAGCAACGAGTAGGTTAACCAGCTGCCCCGTGGGGGGCTACACATGCGTATTGTTATGTGATGTAAGGTCAGAAAGAGGAGAAGTTGGACAACATAGAGCCTGACGATGAAGTTGTAGATCCCAATTTGTGTGAACCCAGAGGCACGCAGTCGAGTAGCTCAGCAGCTGAAGAGGAGAAGGAGGGGGAGGAAAAAGCCAAGGAGGTTACTTTGGCAATTCCTATACAAACACAGAGTGATGAAACCATGAGAAGCACTGCATCCTCAACCACAACTCTGGCTGTGGCCAGCAGCAGTTGCGGATCTGCAGTTTGCAGGCAGAGTTGCCTAGCCCGGGCATTTTTGAGACCGCAAAGGATGACCCAACTTTCGTTATTTGCCAATATTGTAAACGATGACTCAGTAGAGGCAAAAATTCAAATAATCCTACTACATGCATTACTGTGGGAATCTTACTGCGCTAAAATGCAGACTACCGGGCTTACCCAATTATCGGCCACCAAATCACCTGAATCTGCTGCTTCTTCCTCCTCCTCCATCACCGTCGAAACTATTTTCACACAGGTCTCTAAATGCAGAATCTCCACTTGTTTACACGTTACAGTTCGGGTGAGTGAGAGTCCGTCTGGTGTTATGGAAGTGACCATGTCTGGTGTTTTTGATGAATATGAGACACCAAAGCCACATACTGTGTGTTACATGGACCATACCTCCCTACTTTGCAAATACACTATAGGGAAAGGGGATGGGGGGGATTGATGCCACTGTCCTGCTGTCTGCCTAAAAGGTTTTAATTTCAAGACTCCAAGGTGAGATTCCAAATTGTCTTTTATCTGTAGTGCCAGGGTTCTGGGAGCTAGAGACCTAGCCTGTCTGTTATCTTGCTGTCTCTGGTGAAGGTAAAAATACTGGTTCAGGCCCTGTTACAGGGCCGGTCCCACACATCCATGTTGCGGCGTTGAGCTATTTGTAGTCTGTGCCAATTGTTGACACTGTTCCTACTGTCTACCTGAAATTGTTTTAACTCTCATTCCTCTAAGATGGGTCTCAAAATTGTCTTTTGTTTGTAGTGCCAGGGTTCTGGGAGCAAAAGGACTACGCCTGTCACTCATGCATCTCTTGCTTTTTTTAAATGAAAATGCCAGCCCAAATTGTGTGTGTCAACATAATCAGGTAGTGCTTAAATTAATATGGATTAGAGAATGCAGTTGTCGCGGGCGGAGGAGGGGACGCTGCGCTCTCCCACTGCTCGGGTCCGGCTGCTGCTGCAGCTGCTGCTCGGTGGTGGCTCGAGCGGTGGGCCGGATCCCAGGGACTCGAGCGGCGTTCCTCGCCCGTGAAAGGGGGGGATTTTGATTGTGGGGGATTTGGTTATTGTCCGTGACGCCACCCACGGTTGTGGTGATATTGGTGACACCACCGCTGCTCTGGACGGGGATCCCGGGAGTGATGACAGGGAGCAGCCCGGATGTTATTTCTCCCCTCCGTGGGTAGGGGGTTGATTGTCCCGGGGCCCGGTGATGGGGTAGGGATGGATGGCAGGCGGGTTGCGGGGCCTGGCGAGGTGCAGGGTCACGGGGGCAGCGCTGTGCCGCATGGCATGGTGGTACTCACTCAGCCAATGATGAGGACACACTTCTCGGTAAAACACTCGGCTGGATGGACGGGTCCCACAGACGGCTGTGGTGTTGTTTCTCCCGGCAGGTTGGTGATGACTGCCTTTCCCTGCACCTATGTACTGTAAACGGTTCCAATGGGTTCCCACCGGTAACCCGCTGCCCAGCTTGGATATGGGCCGGAGGAGCCCCTTGTGCCCGCAGTCTCTGGCCCTGGAAACTTTAGCCTTGGCGGTGACTGTGTTTCCCTCTCTCGGTTGGACTGTTGCCTTCTGACGGGACTTGGCTGCTGGGAAACCCAGGAGGTTCCCTTCGCTAACGGATTTAGCAAATTCATGGCGACTCCTAGCCTTGCCGGGGTCCGCAAGCCCCTGCCAGATGGTGCTGACTTCTCTTTGTGTACCGGTCCGGTACCGCCGGGCCACCGCCCGTCCACGGCCCTTACGGCAGACTCCGATAGGCCACTCCTGCAGACGGTCACCACCGTCTGCCAACCTTGCTGATCCGTCCGGGCCACACACCCGGACCAACTTCAGGCTGCTTAACTGCCACTTTTTCCTTCCTCTCCCTTTCCACTCAAAACCTAATCTGCCTAATTTTCCCGCCTCCAGGACTGTGAATGCCTCGGTGGGCGGGGCCAACCGCCTGGCCCACCCCCTGGTGTGTTCATCAGCCCCTGGAGGAAGGCAACAAGGGTTTTGTCTGACTTCGGTGTGCCTGACCGGGAGTGTGGGGTGTGTGGGTGTTGTTCTCTGTGGCCCCTGGCTTGTCCAGGGCGCCACATTCCCCCTTAGTTAAATGCAGACCGTCCGCGGGCTGCCCGTCCAACACCGGTTTTATTTTCACAACTGAAAAAGGTAAAACGGTAAAACACAAATTACAATTAAAATAACATCTTCCCACATCGGGAGGTACTCTTACTTAAACGTTACGGTTACGGCTTCCGCTCTCTCCCACCCAAGCAACCTGGCCCTGATGCTGACCCTAAGCAAACAGGCAGCACCCCTTGACCCCAGTCCAGCACAAGTTGCCCGAGTGGGTTCTGTCCTTTTCAGGGGACCCACGTCCATGGGGAACCCCTGAAACCCCCAGAGGATCGCCACCGGTTCCGGTGGTGGCTGGGCCCCAGCCTGCTCCACTGTGGGCCCTTCCTCCAATCTGCCTCTCCGGAGGCGGTAACGGTGAAAGCCATAAAACATTTTTATTTACAAGCCACAAGTTTGTGGTTGCCCTGCTAGTTCTCGGGCCTGTTCGTAGTAGTTTCTACGCAAAATGAGGGGTCCCAACGGGGACCAGTTGCCGGCAACGACCGGTTTCACTCAGGCTAACAATCAGGTAGCAAATCAGATGACATCTCGGTTGATTTTTCTTTTTCATTCTTTCAAACTTTCAAAACGGTACTTTTAATGGTCCCAATGGGTGACAACTGCAACGGGACTCCGCTGCCCTTACTCCGACTCTTCGGTGTCGGCTGGGGGAGGGGATGCAGTGGACACCCGGGCCTCCTGGCTGCCCCTCAGCTTGGCATCCAGCGCAAACCACCCCCTCTCCCCACAGTGCCGGGGATACTGCACCAGGTCCCCGGGCATCAGATTGCGGCCTGGATGCTCCTCCGGCAGGTGGGCATTAACATCCCGCCGAGCTATGAAAACCTCGGCCTCCAGGCCCGGCTCGTATATGAAGCCATAGCCCCGGCGGACATCAAACCGCCTCACCTGCCCTTCATACAGGGGGCCCCGGACACGGAAGGTCGCTTGCCTCAGGCTCTCCTTTTCCCGTATCGTACGGGCCACCATCTCCGCCTTCTTCCTTTCCCTTTCCGCGATCTCCGGGCCCAGCGGTGTCGGCTCCCTGTCCCAATACGGTGCTGCTGCGAGCTCCGGCGCATGGGTCGGGCCCCGCAAGACCTTCTGGACACTGCCCACCACTGGCAATCTGGGTGGAAGGTCCCGCGGTGACTTGGCCTGGGGTGCTGCTTTGCAGCGGCAACCCGGCGCAACCTCAGCCAAGGTGTGGGGAATGGGCACAGGGGCTCTCTTCCGCTGGGCCTTCTGCACGGAGCGGCCTGTCGGCTCCGGCTCGGGGGAAGTCTCTGTAAATGCCTCCGGTTCGGGCTTCTGTACTTTCCATGGCAGCACTTCAGGTCGGTCACGGGCTCCGGCTACAGGTCTAACCGCCTGGGCGGACATGCAGGGTACCGCTACCGGTTGCGGGGGTAGCGGGCCTAGTGGCGGGGTCACGGCAGCCGATACGGGTAGCGAGGGAGGTAGCAGAGCGAGGGAGGTAGCAGGGCGAGCGGGTTCAGACCGGGTCCCGCAGCCACGATGACCGACCCACTAGGGGTACCGGGGCGTGGGTCACTCACCCTCCCTTCCGAAGCTCCCTCCTCTTCGCGTCTCCGTACGGTCGCTATAACCTCCTCCATGTCGGCCTCCCACTCCTCCAAGAGGAGCTGCATCTTGACCTGCAGCCGTTGTTGGAGCTGCGCGGTCCGGTTCTCCACCCACGCCGCGGTTCCCGGCGCGGGGGCTACGGTGCTACGAGATGGCATATACATCTTGCTGGCGGCCTCTCCCAGGAACAAGATGGCCGCAGGGTCCTGGCGTCCCTGCTTTTATAGCCGCGCGCTACATGCGGCCAGACACCATCAGTCCCCCTTAGTCTCTTTCTGGCTCCTCCTCTACAGGGGCGGAGTTTTGGCCTTCGCGCCTCCACTACTCGAGGAGACGCTCGAGCGGGAATTTTTCGCGCCCAAGATGGCGGCTTCTCCAAATTTTCGGCCGGACACCTCCGGCGGTCACACAAGGCGCACTTCCACCAGTTGGTAGAACGGTAGGATCCTGTTTGTGACGCCAAGTTGTCGCGGGCGGAGGAGGGGACGCTGCGCTCTCCCACTGCTCGGGTCCGGCTGCTGCTGCAGCTGCTGCTCGGTGGTGGCTCGAGCGGTGGGCCGGATCCCGGGGACTCGAGCGGCGTTCCTCGCCCGTGAGTGAAAGGGGGGGGGATTTTGATTGTGGGGGATTTGGTTATTGTCCGTGACGCCACCCACGATTGTGGTGATATTGGTGACACCACCGCTGCTCTGGACGGGGATCCCGGGAGTGATGACAGGGAGCAGCCCGGATGTTATTTCTCCCCTCCGTGGGTAGGGGGTTGATTGTCCCGGGGCCGGGGATGGGGTAGGGATGGATGGCAGGCGGGTTGCGGGGCCTGGCGAGGTGCAGGGTCGCGGGGGCAGCGCTGTGCCGCATGGCACGGTGGTACTCACTCAGCCAATGATGAGGACACACTTCTCGGTAAAACACTCGGCTGGATGGACGGGTCCCACAGACGGCTGCGGTATTGTTTCTCCCGGCAGGTTGGTGATGACTGCCTTTCCCTGCACCTATGTACTGTAAACGGTTCCAATGGGTTCCCACTGGTAACCCGCTCCCCAGCTTGGATATGGGCCGGAGGAGCCCCTTGTGCCCGCAGTCTCTGGCCCTGGGAACTTTAGCCTTGGCGGTGACTGTGTTTCCCTCTCTCGGTTGGACTGTTGCCTTCTGACGGGACTTGGCTGCTGGGAAACCCAGGAGGTTCCCTTCGCTAATGGATTTAGCAAATTCACGGCGACTCCTAGCCTTGCCGGGGTCCGCAAGCCCCTGCCAGATGGTGCTGACTTCTCTTTGTGTACCGGTCCGGTACCGCCGGGCCACCGCCCGTCCACGGTCCTTACGGCAGACTCCGATAGGCCACTCCTGTAGACGGTCACCACCGTCTGCCAACCTTGCTGATCCATCCGGGCCACACACCCGGACCAACTTCAGGCTGCTTAACTGACACTTTTTCCTTCCTCTCCTTTTCCACTCAAAACCTAATCTGCCTGGTTTTCCCGCCTCCAGGACTGTGAACTCCTTGGTGGGCGGGGCCAACCGCCTGGCTCCACCCCCTGGTGTGATCATCAGCCCCTGGAGGAAGGCAACAAGGGTTTTGTCTGACTTCGGTGTGCCTGACTGGGAGTGTGGGGTGTGTGGGTGTTGTTCTCTGTGGCCCCTGGCTTGTCCAGGGCGCCACACAGTCACACAGCTGGAGAGCTGAGGACCATTATCCAGGCCGAATTTGAACAATGGCTGTCTCCACTGAACCTGGATCCAGGGAAGGTCGTGTTCGATAATGGTGAAAACCTGGTGGCAGCACTACGCCTGGGCTATATCATATATGCACTTCATGGATGATCCTGGTTGTACTGAAATTTCTAGGGCACTGTTACGACCTGGATGCGCTGCTGCAGAAGATACGGTCGCTGTGTCTCACTTTTTTTTTCCTAGGTGGGTTCATTTGTCAATCAGGGACAGCACACAGTGTGAGTGGGAGGACCTATTTAAGGACCCATTTAAGCTTTATAAACTGGACACATGCAGAGCTTTGCAATGGCGCCCTGATGGATGTAACACATGTTATCTGCTAAGTTATCTGCAGGAGCACATTCAGTATCTGCCACATCTTGGGAAATTTTTTCATTTTTCAAAGCCTCCTGATGAACCTGTGAGGCAGGAGAAACGCGTTGAGGCTACGATATAACATCAAACTTCTGAAGGGAAGTAATTTATCCAAACATTTCTGTTATCTTATACAGCATGTGAATTAGATTTTTATGCATAACATTCATTGAAGTGAATAATTGGTTGGTGTATTAACACTATTAGTGCAGTTACTGATCCCGTGGTTGATGGACGCAGAGTTGCAATGTGAAGTAGTTATCAGTTGATCAAGGATATTACATTGAGGTCAGGAGTCTGGTTGTACAGTAGGGACCAGACATATAGAGATGTTTTTCTCATGTTATTAGTAGTGGTTTGGTATTCACATGGTGAGAGCGGGACAGTTTAGGTACCTGTAGGGATAGTCCACGGTGAGCGGGGGCGCCATTTGAACTGATTAGGGTGACGACGTCCGCAGGCAGGTAGGGCAGTTTATTAGGGGCAGTAGCAGGTCAACTGAAGTATTAGATTGATCTGATCCGGCAGCTATATATTCCTACCTTGTTTTTCCCTAATCTGTTCTTACTGTGTGGTAATTTTAAGGGGAGTCTTTTTTGTTTTTGTTTATTTGTCCGATGACCATTTTAATGCATATTTAATAAATTGATGTTTTAGGAATTTTGCTTTTTGTTAACTTTTTATCTGGAATTACTGATTTATTCCTATACAGTTAGCTAGTGCTCACTTTTTAAAATTAAAATTCCAGCCCACATCCTATGTGTTGCATGGACCATATGTCGCGGGCGGGGAGGAGGGTGTCAGCACACCGCGCTCACCCCTTCTGCTCGGGTCCGGCGGCTGCCGCTGCTCAGTGGTGGCTCGAGCTGTGGGCCGGATCCCGGGGGTTCTCGAGCGGCACTCCTCGCCCGGGAGTGAAAAGGGGGTGTTTGGGTGTGGGGATTGTTTATTGTCCGTGACGCCACCCACGGTTGTGGTGATTTCACCACCGCTGCTCGATGTAGGGATCCCGGGAGTGATGGTGGAGGAGCAGCTAGTTGTTGTGTTGCCCCTCTGTGGGTAGGGGTTGGTGGTCCCGGGGCCCGGTGATGAGATGGGAGATGCAGGGCTGGTGGGCGCAGGGATGCGGGGGCAGCGCTGTGCCTTGCGGCACTGTGGTACTCACTCAGCCTAAGACGTAGACACAGTTTTACGGTAAACCACACGGCTGGAAAGACGGTTCCCACGGACGGCTGCACTTGCTCTCCCAGTAGGTGATGGTGATGTCCCTTTTCCTTGCACCTTTGTTTCTGTGTTGGTAACGATGGGTTCCCACCGGTAACCCGCTCCTCAGCTTCAAGCTGGACCGGAGGAGCTCTACTCTTTGCCCGCAGGCGCTGGCCCTGAGAAACTGGTGCCCTGGCGGTGGCGGTGTTTCTACTACACTGGGCTGTTGCCTTCAATCGGGACTTGGTTGTTGGGGGATCTACGTCCCCTTCACTGACGGATTTGGCAAATTCTGGTGACTCCTAGCCTTGCCGGGGTCCGAGAGGCCCCTGCCCTGGTGCTGACTGTCCTTTGGTACACTGCTCCAGACCGCCGGGCCACTACCCGTCCGCGGTCCTTCCAGGAACTTCCAAACGGTCACCCCTTCAGACAATCACCAACGTTGCTGACCTTGCTGGCTCTGTCCTGCACACAGCTGGACTCACTTCAAGCTTTCTTTCTGTCGCCTTTCTTACTTTCCTCCTTTACCACTTTACTTCCTTCACTTCACCACTTTCACTTCCTTAGCTCATCTTAGCTGTTTACTCCTTCAACTCCCTAACTGAACTTGACTACTTGTCTACTCCTTTCCGTCCCTAGCTGGACTGCTGGTTTTTCCCGCCTCCAGAGCTGTGAACTCCTTGGTGGGCGGAGCCAACCGCCTGGCCCACCACCTGGTGTGGACACCAGCTCCTGGAGGAAGGCAACAAGGATTTTAGTTTAGCTGTGGTGTTCCTAACTGGGGTGTAGGGTGTGATGGTGCAATGACCTGTGACCCCTGGCTTGCCCAGGGCGTCACACATACCTCCCCAGTGTGCAAACACACTATGGGGAAATGGGGGGAGGGGCAATTGATGCCACTGTCTTGCTGGCTGCCTGAAAGGTTTTTAATCTCAAGACTCCAAGATGGGTCTCCAGATATGTATTGTCAGGATTCTGGGAGAAAGGGGCCTATGCTTGTCATTCCTGCATCTCTTGATTCTTTTAAAATGAAAATGACAGCCCACATCCTGTGTGTTGCATGGACCATACTTCTCTGGTGTACAAACACACTATGGAGAAATGGGGGGAGGGCAAAGTGATGCCACTGTCCTGCTGTCTGCCTGCTATATTTTTAAATATCAAGACTCCAAGTAGGTTCTCCAAGTTGTGTCTTGTCTGTAGTGCCAGGGTTCTGGGAACAAGAGGCTTATGACTGTCACTCATGCATCTGTTGATTTTTAACATGAAAATGCTAGGCCACATCACCGATGCGTCCGACACATAAGCATCTTTTTGCTGCAATATCTGCAACATGATGTCCATATTGTTAGTACTGTATTACAAAAAGTGCTAACTACTGGGTGGCCACTCTGTTAGATCCACGGTACAAGAGTAAATTTAGCAAGATGCTCACCCCCTGGAAAGGAACATGCGAATGCTGGAGTTTTGAACAAGCTTGTAGACCATCTAAACAGTAGTTTTCTACAGAACAGCAGTGAGGCACACAGAATGCATTCTAGAATTCAAACCACAGGAATGTTGCGTTGTCAATGCAGAAACATTAGCAGCAGCAGTTCAAGCGGCAGATGCAATTTTTGTGAGGTTTGCCACACATTTTTTAGACTAACGTGTACACCAGCAGAACAGAGTAGAAGTCTGACACATAGTGAACGACTGTAGAGGATGGTGCAAGAGTATCTAGAGCTCAATATCAATGCCATAAGGGGGGGATTAGACCCTTTTGCATCTTGATCTTCAAAAATGGAAGAGTGGCCTGAGTTCACCAGTCATGCCTTGGAAGTTTTGGTCTGCTGGCAGCCAGCGTTCTCTCAGAAAGTTTCTTCAGTGCTGCTGGTGGTATATTGATAAGAGTATCCGGCTCTCCCCTGATAGCATAGACCGCCTAACTGTCATAAAGATTAACAAGTCGTGGATGTCCAGTGATTTTGGCACCCCAGTCACAACCTGTGCAGACTAGGTGATAGTGTAGTGCCGGGTTCTGGGAGCAAGAGACGTATGCCTGACTGTCATCTTACTGTCTCTGGTGAAGGTAGAAATGTTGGTTCAGGCGTTGTTATAGTGCTGGTCCCAAGTATCCATGTTGCAGTGTTCCACTATTTTTAGTCTGTGCCAATTGTTGCTACTTTTCCTGTTCACTGATATTAATTTTTGGAAATGTGGAGACTCCAAGTAGGGTCATCAAATTGTCTTTTTTCTGTAATGCCAAAGTTCTGGGAGCAAAACGCCTATGCCTGTCTGTCACCTTGCTGTCTCTGGTGAAGGTAGAAATGGTGGTTCAGGCCTTGTTACAGGCCCGGTCCAAGCATCCATGTTGTTTTGTTGGACTATAGTCTGGGCCAATTGTTGCCATTTTTTTTGCTGCTTGACCTTATCTTTTGGAAATGTGGAGCGTCCAAGTAGGGTCTCAAAATTGTCTTTTGTCTGTAGTGCCAGGGTTCTGGGAGCAAGAGGCCTACACCTGTCACTCATGCATCTCTTGACTTTTAAAATGAAAATGCTAGCCCACATCCAGTGTTTAAATCAAGGCAATCAGGCAGTGCTTAAATAAATATGCATTGGAGAACGCAGTCACACAGCTACAGAGTTATGGACCAGGCCTAGTTTGATCAATGACTGTCTCCACTGAACCTGGAGCGAGGAAAGGTCATGTGCAATAACAGTTCAAACCTAGTGGTGGCACTACGCCTTGGCGATATCACATGTGCATTGAATAGATCAACCTAGTTGTACAGAAATTTCTAGGGCACTATTCCGGCCTGGATGCGCTGCTGCGTGCTCACTTTCAAATTAAAATGCCACCCCACATCCTTTCTGCTGCATGGATTATAAGTCCCTGCAGTACAAACACTATGGAGAAATGGGGGGGGGGGCAATTGATGCCACTCTCCTGCTGTCTGCCTGAATAGTTTTCAAATGTCAAGACTCCAAGATGGTTCTCCAAGTTGTGTCTTGTCTGTATTAACAGGGGTATGGGAGCACCAGCCCTATACCTGTCTCTCACCACCTCTATATTTCTTATGTCAACAGTCTAGGAAGCTAATAGCTATGCTAAAACAGTGGTGCTGCACTGTAAAACATATTTTTGCTGTTTTGGAAGTTTGTCAACACCCCTAGAGGTGTTTTCTCTGCTTTACATTTGGTCTCCCATTGAATCCAATGAGGTTCGAAAAGGTTCGGAGCTCAGATTGGCAAATGGTTTGTTGAACATAGCGTTAGTTCGGTTGGGCTCGGCAAATCAAGTCTTGAAAGGTTCGATCATATCTTGTGTGTAGACCTACCAGAAAAAAAAATACATGACACTGAAGTGAATGTTTTTTTTATATGTTAAAGATGTGCAAAGATAGACAGACAGGCAGATAAATAGATTTTACAGCTATTTACCAAATAAATAAACAATTTAAAGTAAAAAAATGAAGTGGGGTCCCTCCTATATTGGATAAAAAGCAAAAGTTAATCAGACCGCTGGTGGCTGGTATTATCAACCTGGAAAGGTTCATGGCTATTTGGCCCTTCCCAGCCTAAAAATAGCAGCCCGCAGCTGCCCCAGAACTGCTCATCACATTAGATATTCCAATTCTGGCGCTTTGTCTTGGCACTTCCAGATTGCCCTGGTGTGGTGGAAATTGTGGTAATGGTTTATGGGGTTGGTGTCAGTTGTGTACTCTCAGCTGGCATGAAGCCAAGGGGTTAGTAATGGAGAGAGGCGTTTATCAAACACCCCCATCACTATTCCAGTAATCCCCACAAAAAATGAATCATGCAAAAAAAATAATTTATTACAATAAACAATCCCCAAAACTTTCCCTTGTTTACCGTGTTATTTATAAAAAAACATGCAACTCCAGCATAGACCAGGGAATCTGCCTATGTCCACCAAATCCGTTGTAGTGAAAAAAGGAAAGCAGAAAAAAACACAAACATACTAACCCAGAAAAATAAAACAAGGCACTTAAGGCTGCTTTACACGCATCGATTCCGCCAGCGATCGCGTGTGCGATCGCACCCGCCCCCATCGTTTGTGCGATACAGGCAATTTGTTGCCCGTGTCGCACAAACTCGGTAACCCCCGTCACTCGTACTTACCTTCCAAGCGACCTCGCTGTGGGCGGCGAACATCCTCTTCCTGAAGTGGGAGGGACGTTCGGCGTCACAGCGACGTCACACAGCGGCCGGCCAATAGAAACTGAGGGGCGGAGATGAGCGGGACGTAACATCCCGCCCACCTTCTTCCTTCCGCATTGCCGGCGGCCGCAGCTAAGCTGTGTTCATTGTTCCCGGGGTGTCATACAGAGCGATGTGTGCTGCCTCGGGAATGATGAACAACCGGACGTTCGATTTTTTGAAAATGAGTGATGTGTCAACGATGAACGAGAAGGTGAGTATTTCTGCTCGTTCACCGTCGCACGTAGCTGTCACACGCTACGATATCACTAATGATGCCGGATGTGCGTCACTTACGACGTGACCCCGCCAACATCTCGTTAGATATATCGTAGCGTGTAAAGCCCGTTTTACTTTAGTTCACCACTTTATTAAAAAAAAAAAAAAATCCCAGCTAGTCCAACATAGTCCAGAGCAAATTTGACGAACAGTTTATGGAGCATCGTTCTGACAAAATAAAGACTTTGCTACTTTGCTTACAGGCAATTCCGGGCCTCACTGCGCTGTGTGAGACCCGACGCCTCTGATGAGCGGTGACATCAGTAATGTTACCACGGTTCAGGGTCACTGGGTTAGTAGGTCGCCCCCGGTCGCGCTGCGCTGTGTGAGACTTCATGCCTCTGATAAGCGGTGACATCAGTAACGTTACTGCTCATCAGAGCATGTGTGTGTGATGTACACACGTCGGGAAAATTCAAAAACTGCAAGTTGCAAAATTTCTTTGAAATGGTTTTTAAAACACATTCCACATCACACTTAATGGTAAAAACATGAGTGGTAAAAACATGAGTGGTTTTTAATATATATTTTTTATGAATAACAAGCACAAAAAAATATTAAAATATAAAAAATATCCTGACAAAACTCAGTGCTATCCTGAAGAAGTTCTTCATTAGACTCAGAGCACATGCATGTGTATTGCAAATCTTCGAAATTACGTTCACATGTTATAACTGCAATGTGGCCACTGTGCTTGTTTTGGAAAATTGTTGTAGAAATTCTGTTGTTTTGACAGTTTATAAAACATATGGAAAGACAGAATAGAGAGGATTTACTATGTTAGATTCTAATTCTAAATTGTGACACAATCTTATTATTTGCGCCAATTCAATATTGATATGTTTAAAAATGCACACAAAATTTTCTCTAGACACATTTATTTAACAGTTTCTCCAAGAAACAAGGGGCCGGAGCTGAACAAAATAAGGGGTTGGGGATATATAGGGGAAAGTGCGGGAAAAGGGTTCCTTTTGTGAGGAGCACGCAGAAAGGAGTCCCGCCCACCCGCCGTCTTGGGTTTCTTGTTCGTATTACGTAGAACAATGTAGGGGTGAGGTTTTAGATGTTCCTGTCACAGTGGTCGTTGCGGTGGGGTGGGGTCCTTGAAGTTGGTGAAATTGGATTTATATGGATGATTCCCTCTCGGATGGAATGAGCAATCGGTGATTTGGCACTTATCGGGGCTCTGGAGGGGGGGGTGTCCTGGGAGCCGGTGGTATTATACATTTCAGATCACTTATTGTGGTATGGTGCCTTCGAGCTGGGGTTCATGGCTGGGGGTAAAATAGGTTTACATAAGAGATTTGGTTATGGGCCAAAATCTGGTAGCTTCAATGACCTCACCCCAAAAATGTGTGATTATTTACATAGTTATGTTAATTTATGTTAATAAATGGCCACTGTGGCCAAATGTATCCAAAAGATGGTGTAAAGTAGTTATTTATGAAGTTTAAGGGTTGGAAAAGGGCTATGAGTGAGGGGAGAGAAGGTATGAAATGGAGGAAATTGGGCCATACACTGTCATGTAAAAAAAATGGCCACCGACATGTAATTTAAATGGCAGCCCATCATAGTTACGTGCCACGAAGAACTGCAGTCTGAAGAAACACAGCTCTTGAGATCTGTGTCTCGACAACAGAGGATCTGTATGGTAAGCATACATACCAGGGCTGTGACAGGAGGAGAAATAAATCTTCTCTTTGGCTGACTGAGCACAAAATATTTTTTTTTCCCCAGCTTCAATTCTCCATGCTTAACCAGCTGAAGAAAAGATTTATGTCTTCTACTGTCGCAGCCCTTCTTTTTGGCTCATGGAGGAACATGTGCCTATGATACAACACCTTTGTGAAATCAGACACAGATCTGTGAAGATGTGTTTTTAAAGACTGCAGCATGTCCTGACAAATGACTTGGATGGGCTGACGTTTTAATTATTTGACCTGGGCTGTTTTATTACATTCTCGAAGAACCTTTTTAAGAAGAAAATTAGATCTTATATACAAGTATTGGTGCAAAAGAAACTATGTTCTTGTTGGTGTCAAAAAATACAAAGTCTCAAATAAATATTAAGCCTTTATTTTTGCTAAAATAATATTCAGTGGGACATAGAATCTTCTGGGTATGTTAAAAGCTGTAAGTTATCTAAAATTCAAGACAATTACCTCTCTCAGATGGTAGATGAACCGATGTGGGGAGATAATCTGCTAGATCTGGTCCTGTCAAAAACACCAGATACAATTTCAGATCTACAGGTGCGGCAGCACTTGGTCACCAGCGATCATAATATGGTAAGCTTCAAAGTAATATTCAACAGAACATTTGAAAGGGGAAATGCTAAAACCTGGAATTTTAAGAAAGCTGATTTCAACAAATTAAGGGAAGAGCTTAAATGTGTAGATTGGGACAATGTTATGGTAACTGGGGATACCGAACATAAATGGAGTAAGTGTAAGGATTTACTCCTAGAGTCCTGTAAAAAACGTATACTTTCTGGTAATAAAATGTGCAGGATAAAAAGAAACCACTATGGATAAATAAGACTGTACAAAGTATAATAAAACAAAAACAAAGGGCGTTTAAAATCTTGAAGGCTTAGAATACAGAAATAGCATTTCAGGAATATAAATAGGAAATTGAAAAAAGAAATCAAGGAAGCAAAATTAGCTACTGAAACAAAAATTGCCAAAGATATTAAAATAAATCCCAAAATTTGTAATAAATACATTAATGCTAAAAAGTAAAACAAGGATGGTATCAGCCCCTTAAAATATAATAAGTTAATTATAGAGGACAAAGAAAAGACTGAGATATTAAACAGGCACTTCTCATCCGTGTTCACCAAGGAACTGACTGTCCCAGAAATCATTCAACAAGTCAAAAATCAAAGTTGACCACCTGATATAATTAATTTAACACAAGAAGAAGTACACCTGCGTCTGAGTAAATTAAACCCTGACAAATCCCCCGAGCCAAATGGCCTTCATCCACGAATATTGAGGGAATTGAGCTCACTAATTGACAGATCGCGGTATCTCATCTTCTTAAGCCTGCTTTACACGCTTCAATAGATCTTTCAATCCATCGTCGGGGGTCAAGTTGTAAGTGATGCACATCCGGCATCATTCGTGACGTATTTGCGTGTGACACCTACATGCGATCAAGATTGAAAGCAAATACGTTGATCGCATACACATCGTTTAATTCTCTAGCATTGAACATTTTGTTGCACGAACCTAGTCATTGAAACGTGTGACATCCCTCATACGATTTTGCAAATACAACTTTAAGGCCGGCTCCTCACTTGCGAGTTTCTCGCAGTAGAGCAATGCGAGAAAATAAGGAGTTAATGGCAGCCCATAGCTGCCAATAAGTCCTAGATTAAACATTGCAGGCGTCTACGAGACACTCGCAATGATTAGCCTGTAAATTAAAGTTAATAAAAACACACAGTTAAAAAATCCTTTATTTGAAATAATAAACAAAAACAAAGACCCTCGTTCACCACTTTATTAAGTCCCCAAAAAACCCAACTATGTCCGACGTAATCCACGGAGGTCCCGCGTCGCTTACAGCTCTGCTACATGAAGGTGACAGGAGCTGCAGAAGACACCGCCGCTCCTGTCACCTCCTCGCAGCAACTGAGGTGAGTAGCGTGATCAGCGATGATGTCACTCAGGTTACTCGCGGCCACCGCTGGATCCTCCAACTGTGACAGCAAGTCTCCCGAGTGACAGCGATGAAGTCACAGGTGAGTTGCGGTCACAGGGGGAGGATCCAGCTGGCTGCGGGTAACCTGAGTGACGGCAGCGCTAATCGCGCTGCTCACTTCAGTCACTCAGGAGATTAGCGGTCACCGGTGAGTCCTTCACAGGTGACCGCTAATCAGGACGCGACACAAACAGAGCCGCGGCATGACAATGAAGTCGGGTGAAGTTCACCCGAGTTCATTCTGATCGTGCGGCTCTGTCTGTGTCTGCTGTCATCTGCCATTCAGCTCTGCTACATGGCTGTCTGTGTCTGCTGTCATCGGCCATGTAGCAGAGCTGAATGGCAGATGACATAGTAAAAACTGATCCCCTACGCATTACACCCGCTTGGCAAGTCATTAAATAAAAAAAAAAAGAGTGCCCAATGCATATGTCAGAGAACACATGATCTCAAAGATCGCACACAATATTGATCAATTTAACATAGACTACTAACGCACGTGTGACAGCAAATAAATGACCTACGTGCGATGTCATTAGATTGCATATGCGACCTGGGCGTGTCACATCGCATACGAGATCGCACACCTAATTGCAACGTGTGAAGCAGGCTTTAGACTCACTTGTAAAAGGGTTGGTGCCTCAGGATTGTAGGATTGCTGATATGGTACCGATATTTAAGAAAGGTAAGAGGGTAGATCCGGGCAACTACCGTCCGGTAAGTCTGACATCAGTAGTGTGCAAAGTTTTTGAGGGCACTATAAGGGATGACATGCAAAAATATGTTGCAGAAAATAATATAATAACTGACAGACAGCATGGATTCATGAAAGATAAGTCGTGTGTAACCAACCTGTTGGGGTTCTATGAGGGGGTAAATGCAAATATGGATATTGGTAATGATGTGATTTATTTGGACTTTGCAAAGGCATTTGATACTGTACCACATAATAGCCTTATACTGAAGCTCCAGAAGCAAGGACTAGGGGACACAATATGCAACTGGGTAAGGAATTGGCTAAAAGATAGGAAACAAAGAGTAGTCATAAATGGAACATTCTCTAAATGGGCTATAGTCAGCAGTGGGGCACCGCGGGGATCTGTGCTAGGACAGATTATTTTTAATCTCTTTATTAATGACCTTGTGGATGGGATTGATAGTAAAGTGTCAGTCTTTGCTGATGACACCAAACTATGTAGGATATTAAAAACTGACCTTGATAGTACAATATTACAAAAAGATCTGGATAAGATGTCAGAATGGGCAGATACTTGGCAAATGAGATTTAATGTTGATAAATGTAAAGTAATGCACCTAGGACGGAGTAATCCTATAGCTGCGCATACATTAAATGGAAGTAAACTCGGGACTACAGAACAGGAGAAGGACTTGGGTATTCTCATTACAAATAAGCTGAGCAGCAGCACTCAATGTCAGGCAGCAGCTGCTAAAGCAAACAAGATTCTAGGGTGTATAAAAAGAGAGATTAGATCCCGTGATCCCAACGTATTGTTACCCCTCTACAAATCACTTGTAAGGCCACATCTGGAATATGGGATCCAGTTTTGGGCTCCACATTTTAAAAAGGACATTCAGAAGTTAGAGTCAGTTCAAAGGCGGCAACTAGGCTACTACAAGGAATGGAGGCCGCCCGTATGATGACAGGTTGAAAAAGTTAGATTTTTTTGGCTTAGAAAAAAGACGTCTCAGAGGAGATCTCATTTATTTGTATAAATACATGTGTGGTCAATATAAAGGACTGGCACATGACTTATTTCTTCCAAAGACAGTACTAAGGACCAAGGGGCAGTGGAAGAAAAGCGATTCTGGCAGCTAAATAGGAAAGGGTTCTTTACAGTTAGAGCAGTCAGACTGTGGAATGCCGACCACAAGAGGTAGTAATGGCAGACAATATAACAGCTTTTAAAAAAGGGCTGGATGATTTCCTCAGTACACGTACACATGTAGAACTGGTGGAGGAAGGTTGAACTAGATGGACTTAGGGTCTTTTTTCAACCTATGTACTGTAACCTTATAACTATGCAACTATGTAAATATGTTTTTTTAAGAAAGCATTAGAAATGTTTAACTTTTGCTCAATAATTGTGATTTATTTTTTTATTTTTGAGTGTAAAATATAAAACTAATAGTAAAAAAAAAAAAAACATGTAATGTAATTAATTGGTATATTAAAACCTTTTTGTTTATTGTTAGTGTTTCTGCCTCTAACCCCACAAGTCTTGGATTTAAAGGGGTTGTGTCACCATTACATTTATATGAATAAATTAAGAATACAGATTAAAATGCCCAGTGAGCACATCCTGAAATCACCAAAAAAGTAAGAAAAATGGGTCAATAAAGCTTAAATTCATGCACATCACACGATGGTAGTTTGTAAACTACCAAAACTGTATACGCATACAAATCCTCTGCACAAAATTAATACAAAATACAACCACAAGGTGGCACCCAAGTCACTCAATGTGAAGGGACAAAAGCAATGTAGAGAAGGATGCAAGAACAGATAAGAAGTATGAAATAGATGTAAGATGAATGCAAGCTGGACATAGTAAATATGCTACCCATAATTAAAGTGCAGAGTGCCTAGGTGTGAAGAAGCACCCGATGTGCGTTTCACTATGGCTTCTTCGAGGGGGCTGCAGGGATGTGTGCTGTGATGTCATGTATAGCTATATAGGAGGTGTATAATGAATAAATCACGGCCAGTTTGTGTGCATACATAGGGATGGTGCTCAGATCAACATCGAATCTACTTTGAATCTATATGGGTTTATTTTTTTCTGCCATCTCATGGTCTCATTATGAAACTATACTAATTTTCTGCTTGCAGAGAGCCCTTACTATTGTTCAATACTTGTTTGTATAATATGTGTGCATTATACAACCTATTTAGCCTGTTATGAGTGACCTCTCTTTGTTTTATTGTACTGTTTTTAAATTGTGAAATAAAAGTTTGTGTTTTATATATCTTTTTTTTTTGCAGTCATTGGCTCCCATATTCTTGCATTTATAGGTTGTTTTTTTCAATAGTTTATATTAAAATGTCCAAAAGAAAATTATAACAGTGAAAATGACAAAAAAAATGATTGAATAGATGCCTCAGGACAAATGTTAAGCCAGCATCTAAAAGACAATTTGTTCACATACACTTATATGAACCTGTAGCAAACAACCCCAACCATACTGCCCAAATGCTGGGATCTGTGACTCGCCCACCCCAGGGCTATGGGACACCCGGTGCCGGGCCGGACTTGTCCGGTGGTAGTCAGTGGTGGCTGGGCCCGGCTCCGTGGCCCTGGTGGGTGTCAGTAAAATATGTGGTTTGATGAATAAAGTTTGTGTTCGTGACGCCACCTGTGGTCTGCGGCTATTAGGCCGCCGCTGCTGTGTGAGGCCTCCGGGGTGATGTTATAGCAGCAATGGTGGTACTGCTCCCCACAGGTGGAGCGGAGCCCCGGGGACACTGTTAGTGCTCGTGAAAGTCTATGGGGTTGTGTGGCTAACACGGTGCAGGGCCGACAGGCAATGAAAGAACCAGGCACAAACAACAGTCTCTTTACCTTTTCCTCTTTTACTTTGGGAACAGTCCAGTCCTGGGAGACCGTTACAGGTGGTGATGGGGATCCGGTCGGCCTGGAAGTACTTGGGGTGATCTTTCTGGCCAGCTGAGTATGAGGCCTACTCCTGTGCTTTTGTTTGTTATAATAGGACCCCGCTTCTCTGAATCCAGCAGTGGCCCTCTTTGCTGCTGGGACTGATGGTACGTCCCTTTCCCTCTGTAGCAGGCTGCGCAGGCCCTCTCTCTGGTGCTTCTCTGCTGGAGTCCACACCGGGCCCTGATGCTGCAGCTGTACCTTCGGGATGTTTATGGGCCAGGTGCTTGCAGCTCTCCTGCCCTTCGGATTCGGCTACCAGGGAGTATGTTAAGCCCTGGTGGCCACAGACTCCGATGTCCGAGTCTCTCCGCTGCCTCTCTGCTACTCCTGCTTCCCTGGGCCAAGCTACTCTAGCTCTAGGCCCCAGATCCACAGGACAGCACTACTCTGCGTCTGCTTCCTTCCACTTCTCCCTACAGACTGCACACTACTTCCTCCCTCAGGTCAGATTTGAGGAAAACTCCCTGGAATTCCAGGTTCAGAGCTCCCCCTGCTGGCCGGAGGGAGAACTGCGTTGGGTGTTAAACTTGCTGGCCAATGGACCTCCCCATTACCTCCAGGCTCAGCATTAACCCTTTGGGAGGGCAATGCTGTTGTGGCGACCAGGTCCTGGGGCGCCACATCTGCAATCAAGGCAATGTGCCATTAAAGAACTGTGTGCCATCCTACTTCCTTCCTGCCATCTGATACCGATCTGTGATGCAGTTTCATGTACATGTACCGCCCCGCACTCGGCTGCGGCTGCCGAGCGGCTCGGATCCGGGCTCGGGTGTGTGTCGGTGGCTCGAGCGCCTCCGGACCGGGGGTCACGTCGCTCTGTAAAGGGGTGGTTGTTTTGGTGATCGGGTGGTGCGCGGCCAGAGCCGCTATGGAGATTGTTCGTGACGCCACCCACGGGTCGTGGTGATTGTTGGCACTATCGCTGCTGGTGATGGTGGGGGCTCCCGGGGTGCGGTATTGTGGCGCAGCTAGGTGTTGACCCCTCCGTGGGTAGGAGATGTGGAACCCGGGGCCCGCTGGTGGGGTGCTGAGGTGGCCAGAGGGATGCAGGGCAGGGCGGCGCAGCGCGGCGCTGTGCCTGAGGACACTGGTGTACTCACTCAGAGGAAACACACTGGAGTCACTGGTAAACCAAAAACGGGATGGTGGTCGGTGCCCGCAGCCGGCTGCGTGGCTCCCCCTACTCGGGTTGGTGGTGTCGTCTTTTCCCTGCACCTCTGTAGACTATGTGACTACTTATGCCTGAACACCGGTAGTCCGCTCCCCGACTTGCAGATGCCGGAGGAGCCCTCTTGCCCGCAGGCGCTGGCCCGTGGGATCTTGGTGCCTGGGCGGTGGCTTCCTATCCCCTTCGGTGGGCTGTTGTCTTCTTTCGGGACTTTGGGTGGGAATGGACCTATAATCCAAGCCGCAATCAGTTGATTTGACTCGGTCCAGATGCTTCTGGGCCGCGTACGGGGTCTGAGTACCCTTCCTTGGTGCTCCGGTTTCGGTTTGACTCCCCGATTCAGTACCGGCGGGCTACGACCCGGCCCCGGAGCCTTGACGGTTCCGCCGGTTCTACTCCCGGCCTCCTGCAGACGGCCACCACCCTCTGTCTCCTGGCCACAAGGTCCCTAGGCTCCCACCTAGGCCCTGACAGATTTACTTCACAGCTCTGCACTGCTACCTCCTCTCCTCTCCTCTCCCTAACACAATCTGTTTGTTTTTCCCCGCCCCTGCCCATCAATCCTCCTCGGTGGGCATGGCCAACCGCCTGACCCCGCCCCCGGGTGTGGACATCTGGAACAGATGGGGGTGACTCAGGGTTTTTGGTGACTGGTAGAACCTTTTTGGGGGGCAGGTGTTGTGCAGGGGCCTATCTGTGGCGCATGGCTAGTCCAGGGTGTCACATACAGTCCTACATCTTCTATAACTAAAACTATAAAGACACTTTTACTACTTGCAGGTTGTCTTCTGTGTCCTTATCATTGGCGGCTACATAGAGATCACTGTTATTACTACTCAGATGTAACAGCAAAAACATGGAACCAGAGCCGGGATTATTGTAAAACGATGGGAGCCGATCTACTGGTCATAAAGGACCGGGAACAGCAGGTGCGATGTCTATGTCCTTATATACAGGATAATACAGGACTAGATGACCGATCCCATATATAAAGATAATATAGGACTAGATGACCGGCCCCATATATAAGGATAATATAGGACTAGATGACCAGCCCCATATATAAAGATAATATAGAACTATATGACCGGCCCCATATATAAGGATAACATAGGACTAGATGACTGGCCCCATATATAAAGATAATATAGAACTATATGACCGGCCCCATATATAAGGATAACATAGGACTTGATGACCGGCCCCATATATAAGGATAATACAGGACTAGATGCCCGGCCTCATATATAAGGATAATATAGGACTAGATGACCGGCCCCATATAGAAGGATAATATAGGACTAGATGACCGGCCCCATATAGAAGGATAATATAGGACTAGATGACCGGCCCCATATAGAAGGATAATATAGGACTAGATGACCGGCCCCATATAGAAGGATAATATAGGACTAGATGACTGACCCTGGTCTGCTCTTTCCTTATATTGATTATATATTTGATATGATAGACGTTCTTCATTTCTTACAGGAGTTTATACAGAGATCTATCACACAGCGGGGACAAGACACATCTTGGATCGGACTTCACCGTGATGGAGACGTCTGGAGATGGGTGGATGGAGGACAATATAACAGCAGCTTGTAAGTGACTCCTGACACCAGCACTCACCGGTCATTACTGTGTGATACATCTGATCACCGGGGTCTGGACCTCCCTGATAATCACTGATTTCTCATAATTTCCTCTTGTTTTATTCTCTTGTTCCCCAGGTTCCAGATAAAGACACAAGAATCAGGAGGCTGCATAGGAATGACCGGATCTAGATATTATCAGGATCACTGTAATTCTACAAGAAGATGGATCTGTGTAAAGAAAGCCGTGAGGATCTGATATCACATACATGGAACCATATACAAATAGGAATATTTTTTATTAATTAATTTTAATATTTTTTATTAGATCTTTGGAGGTATAGGTTGAGAAAGAAAAATAATTTTATAAGAACAATATGTAATGTCTACTTTGTATGACCTCAGAAGAAGGCTCCTCAGCCGAAACGAGTAATCGTTTAATTAATAATTTTTGACACTGTCAGATTATTATTCAGCTACTGCTATGTTCTCATGTTTTTAATATTTTTCAATAAATGTTTTTTTTTGGTTTTTTTTTTGCCTGCCCCCTGGACTTTTTCTGTTTGATAATTTTCTGTTCGTGAACTCCCGTCCGAGATTATCAGGTGATTGCCTTGAAGCACCGGCTACATTAATATTAGCAGTAAACTGGTGGGGTTTTTTTTCTTTCTGAACATGTAGTGTCTGGTTCATGCATGTGTGAGAATTTTTTAAAAACAAACAAAATTCCATGTCCAAAATCTGTTTTAAATGTTTTCCAATAGTTTGTGATGTGCAATGAGTGAAAAATGCACATGGACTTCTTTCCCATGCTATCTGCGAGACCCTTACTCCCCCCCCCTCTCCCAACCAAACCAATTAATAGGGAGGATGAGCAAGACTATACTCCTCCCCTGTATCACACAGGGAGTGCCGGGGTGGACATCTATGTGACAGTGGACCGCTTGCAGCAAGGTGTTTGGTTCCCACTGCTGTATACAATGAAACCCTCCCTGCTGGTATATTATATATTTAAATTATACATAAGCTTGATAAACGTGGGCGATTACTAAAATATCAAATTATTTGTCTTGAATACTTGGTATTATTTGTGATTCGTCACAAATAACGAATGTAATGCAAGTCATTGGGAATCTTGAATAATTTTCCAGCTGACCCTCTGAGTATATCAGGAAGGCTGTAAAAAGGCTGAAATGGATGGAAAAGTGCTTAAATTGAATGTGAATGGGAACAGCATTGGGAAGATGCCTGGAAGCGTCTCTGAAACACAGATCGCTTCTGGGAACAATATTGTCAGAGTATTATGCCACTCTGAGGTGTGGTCCCCTGGCTATTTGTGATAACCATCGCAGGTAAAGTAGATAGCTGTGGGCTGTAGCCTGTTGCTGTGTGCTTTATCTTGGCTGGTATTGAAAAATAGAGGCTCCCCATGTGGCGCCCTGGACAGGGAGAGAGAGAGACTTAGAAAAAGAGAGACTGAGTAAAAGAGATAGAGAGGGGGGGGGAGAGAAAAAGAGAGACTGAGAAAAAGAGAGAGAGAGAGAGGGAAAAAGAAAACGAGAGAGAGAGAGAAAGAGAGAGAGAAGAGAGAGAGGAGAGAGCAATGCATCCTCATTCCGTGAACTGCTCTGATTTTAGAGGTGTGTCCCGCGGCTCACAGCTGATGTCCGGCTCCTCCCCTCAGTGCATAATTAAATTAAATTATAATTATAAAAAATAATAATTATAATTTAAAATAAATTATTTTTTTTACCAGGACGGCTGGGACTTGAACTCGTGAACTAATGCTTCTTAGGTGAGAACTCTAACCATTGAGCCACTGTCTCTAATGAGGAACATAGGCAGATTTGGTAATCTTGACATCTGCATTGTAGAGTGAAGTCTGGTGACAGCGCTGCTCACTTCAGGTGCTACGTGGAGAGGACACAGATCGCTCCCTGTCATCTTCATGTAGCAGATCTGACAGTGTCGTGTGGATTACTTCGGACCCGGATTGTTGTTTTGGGATTAATAAAGAGGTAAATGAGGTGTTTTTTGTCTTTTATTCCAAATAAAGGATTTTTCGTTGTGTGTGTTTCTTTACTTTCACTTACAGTTTAATCATGGAAGGTGTCTCTGGGAGACGCTTGTCATGATTAATTCCTTATTACCCCGATTGCCACCGCACCAGGGCTATTCGGGATGAGGTGGGTAGAGTCCCGGGACTGCCGCATCTACTGGATGCGGCAATTCTGGGCGGCTGCTAGATGATATTGTTAGGGTGGTGGGCTCCCCATAATGTGGAGCTCCCCATCCTGACAATACCAGCCTCCAGCCGTGTGGCTTTATCCTGGCTGGTATCAAAATTGGGGGGAACCGCATTTTTTTTTTTCTTTATTTTCTTTATTTATTTATTTTACTGCACGATATAGACCAGCCCGCCGGCGGCTGTGATTGTTTGCAGTGAGACAGCTGTCACTCATCGTTGGGGGCGTGTCTGACTGCAACCAATCATGGGCGCCGGTGGGCAGGGAAAGCAAGGAATAACTAATTGAATAATGAAGCGGCAGCCATTTTCAAAAGAGGAATTGCCGCTGGAGATTTGTAACAGCCGTGCAGCGAGGCGCCTGTGATCGGTGAGTAGGAAAGAGAGAGGGATTGTGCTGGGGACGCAGGACGCAGGACGCATGCAGATTTGAAAGGTGTGCACATACTTACTGTGAAAAGCCACGCTTTTGGTGATCGAACCGTTCTCGAACATAACTCGAACTGCCAAACTTTTAGCAAATCGTTCGAGTTCGTCGAACGACTCGAACACCGCCCAAAATCACTCGAACATGAAATTGGCGAACCTCGAACCTCGCTCATCTCTAGTTATATGTGATTGGTTAATACTAAACACAACCACATACCCAGTTATAGTAGGATGCTCACACTTATTCCACCACATTATTTTTGTTTAATTACTTTTATTATCCCCGCAAAATTATTCCAGTTTGTTTCTTGATATGATCTTTTCACATGTCAAAAACCTACAATTCTAAAGGGTTTGTAGACTTTTTCATCCACTGTAGATGTATATTTTGCACGTCACAACATACTTTCTGTTAGGAAACTACAACTTCTAAAATGTGCTACATGATGAGTTTTCGTTTTAGCACTGCTGTTCAGGGAATTGGTTAATTGCAAAAGAGATGAGACCTCACTTTGTGTTAAATATTAATTAAGTCATATCATATTTTATTATTACTTTCCAACACAAGTACATTACTTTATTCATAGTAGAAGATCCTGCTGACATACATGTAATATTTATGTACACTCAGCTTACGTATATGGTAATGTCTTACTGGAGGCTCAAAACACCATAGATCAACACACCAGGTACTGGGTGTTTAGTGTATAATATATATTTTAGTGTATACCTGTAGACTACAAGCAGGGTCCGCTCTCCTTCTGTACCAGTCTGTGTCTTTGTCACAGTGTAACTGCAGGATAGCCTATACTGTCCGTCATGCTAGGAGACACGAGGATATCCCTAACCTCAGGGTTACCCCTAATGGTGGAGATGACTGAGTCCTGTGCCTGACTATTCTCCTGATCAGATCTAATCTGTTACCCCACAGGGAAGGAAAGGGCAGATGTGTGATGGTAACATAGATTAAGATAGAAAAGGGTAAACCAAAACTCAGACATGCTGCTAACTCACAGGAATAAACAGTAAGAGATCGTGAAAAGCAAGAAAAGTAAGGCAGCAACAAAAGGACAAGGGTGAACACCACAATCACTCACAGCAATAATGCACAACCACAACCAGACCAGTATACTATTCAAAGGAGAGGCCCGGTGATATTGATGGCCGTCAGAGCTCCACTCTCCTTCCTTAATTTGGTGTTGTGCATGTGTGGCGCCCTGGGCAAGCCAGGACGTCACAGGTACTGCAACAACACACCCCACACCCCGGTTAGGCACATCAGCCGCACACCCAAATCCTTGTTGCCTCCCTCCAGGGGCTGATGTCCACACCAGATGGGGCGGAGCCAGGCGGTTGGCTCCACCCACCGAGGAGTTCACAGTCCTGGAGGCGGGAAAAGGGCAGTTGAGTTAGGGAGAGTGAAAGTGGAGGAGTGAAGTGGCAAGAGAGGAGCAAACTGACCGTGTCCGGGTACGTGGCTCGGGCACATACAGCAAGGTTGGCAGACGGTGGTGGCCGTCTGGAGGAGAGGCCTATCGACGCGGAACCGTAGGGCCGGTGTTGGGCGGTGGCCCACCGGTACCGAACCGGGGAGTGAAGAGAAGCCAGCACCAAACCGGCAGGGCCTGCGGACCCCGACCAGGCTGGGAGTTGCCGTGAAACTGGTCAAATCCGTTAGCGACGGGAACCTCCGGGGTTCCCTAGCATCAAAGACCCGATTGAAGGCAACCGTCCAAACCGTACAGGGAGATAAAGCTACTGCCAGAGCCAGAGCTTCCAGGGCCAGAGCCTGCGGGCAAAAGGGCTCCTCCGGCATCTGTACGCTGGGGAGCGGGTTACCGGTGGGAAGCCATCGGGACCGAAGACACACAACGGGTGCAGGGAAAGGCAGCCATCACCAACCGTCCGGGAGTAACCACAGCTGCCGGCTGCGGGACCCGTCCACCCAGCCGTTTGTTTTACCGGAGACTCTGTGTTTATCCTTGGCTGAGTGAGTACCACCGTGCCGTCCAGCACCGCGCTGCCCTCGCGACCCTGCACCTCCCCTGCCCTGCATCCAGCCCTTCTCCCCTTACCGGGCCCCAGGACCACCAACCCCTACCCACGGAGGGGGAAAAGGCTACTTAACAATGCTCCCGGGATCCCCGTCACCAGCAGCGGTGGTGCCCCAACCTCACCACGAACCGTGGGTGGCGTCATGAACTCAATCCCAAACCAAACCAACCCCTTTCACTCACGGGCGAGGAGCGCCGTGCAAGTCCCCGGATCCGGCCCACCGCTCGAGCCACCGAGCAGCAGCAGCAGCCGGACCCGAGTCGCAGGCGCAGTCGAGCAGTGCACCCCCTGCCCGTGACACATGTGTTCCGCCCCAGCTGGGGAGTGCGACAATTACTTGCATGACAATTTCTGTGGATTCGACAACCCACTGCCGGTCACCGTCGGAAACGTAGTAGGATGACACATCACATAGGCAGATTCTTTGCAACACAACAACAAACTATTTTATTTGCGATCTTCACGACAGACCACTCCTGGACAGACATGGCCACATTCCTTCTCCGTTCCTGTTCTGCTACCGCTGTTCTGTTAGGTACTTTCTTGTCTAGCCTTCACCCTGGTTATTATTCCCCTAGCTGCTGAGTTTGACTTCTGCCCTTCCCCGTCTCTTAGCTTTGCGGCTTCCTGTGTCCTAAAGACGAAATGGAGGAGACCTCCCGTTTCCCAGGCGGACCCCGACACAGAGCACGTTTGCCCCAAGAACTTCTCTGCAAAACTGCACCTATTGGTAATCCCGGCCTAACCGTCCTAGTATCTAGTAGTATGGATAAAGAGATCTTTAGAAAACATATTTCTAAAGATCCTTTATGATATGCGAATGAGCGCAGGGACTAGTCATAAGGGCATTATTTCCCCCAACCAGTCTGCCCTCTTAGCATGTTAGCACACCCAGATGGGAGTGCTAACATGTTATTCAGTGCCCATTGCCCAGCGTTATCAGATGGGCAGAATGCTGCCAATCAGGGCTATAGAGCTACACATTCAAACAACTTCTGAATCTGCAGCAGAAAAAAACGCGATTTTCTCAAAATGGCATAAAGCAGCTCAGTAAGTGGAATCAGGATCTCTGCCCCTACATAAGTTTGTGGGTGTAATGTGAAAAAAATGTGAAAAAGTACATGACTGGTATGAATTGTTTTTCAAGGCACTGTATGTGACAGTTTCATCTCTTTATAATGTATTATTTTTAGGAAGTGGGATGACAAAAAAAAAGCTATTCTGTCTTTTCAATCTTTTTTTTATTTTTTGGTGTTTAAAGTGTGGTTTAAATTTTATAATTTATATAGCATGATCTTTTTCACACACTAAACCTGTTGGTTTTTTTTTCATTTTTTAATTCTCTATCTTTGAAGTCCCTTTAGTGGACTTGAGTCTGTGATTGTTCTATCATTTTCTACATGCTGCAATACCTGTGGCTGAGCTTCACAGGACAACTAAAGGCCGCTTTACATGCAACGACATCGCTAACGAGATGTCGTTGGGGTCATGGTATTCGTGACGCACATCCGACCTCGTTAGCGACGTTGTTTCATGTGAAACGCACGAACGACCGTTAACGATCAAAATTCCTTACCTAATCGTTGATCGTTGACACGTCGTTCCTTTACCGATTATCATTGCCGTTGCAGGACGCAGGTTGTTCATCGTTCCTGCAGAAGCACACATCGCTACGTGTGACACCGCAGGAACGAGGAACATCTCCTTACCTGCGGCCGCCCGCAATGAGGAAGGAAGAAGGTAGGCGGGATGTTCGTCCCGCTCATCTCCGCCCCTCTGCTTCTATTGGGCGGCCGCTTAGTGACACCGCTGTGACGCTGCACGAACCGCCCCCTTAGAAAGGAGGCGGTTCGCCGGCCACAGTGACGTCGCAGGGAAGGTAAGTAGTGTGACGGGTGTAAGCGATGTTGTGCGCCACGGGCAGCGATTTGCCCGTGATGCACAACCGACGGAGGTAGGTACGCTCGCTGCGTGTAAAGTGCCCTTAACACAGCAGATAGGTGCCTTTTAAGCCTGCTTTACACCTTACAATTAGGTGTGCGATCTCGTATGCGATGTGACACGCCCAGGTCGCATATGCGATCTAATGAGATCACACGTAGGTCGTTTATTTGCTGTCACACGTGCGTTAGTAGTCTTTTTTTAATTGATCAATATTGTGTGCAATCTTTTAGATCATGTGTTCTCTGACGTATGCATTGTGCACCCTTTTTTTTTAATTTAAATTACAACCATCAATTGACGCAATTACGTTATTTTTTTGTTTTATAAAATACACCAGAACTATGTGCGTTGCATTCAAGACTATTAAAGGCTTGCAATGCATGTTTAATCTGGCAACCCACTATAAAAATATCGCACGTGCGTTAAAATTGCAAAATTTGTTTTGTTTTGTTTTTCCCTTGAATTGTCATTCTTGTTTTTGTAACTTGCTAGGTAATGGCTTGATTTTAATAATGTTTATGAATCATGGCAGTGTTTCAAGGCATTGCAGGATGCCATTTAAAGAGAGATTAAGTCGTAACTCAAGTGCGATTATTTACATGTATGGGGATGGGCGTAAAAGCTTGACGTTCAACAACACACCCGCACAGCTTCTGACGTATAAAAGTAGAATTCGCAAAATCGTATGAGGGATGTCACACATTTCAATTGACTATGTTCGTACAACAAAACGTTCAATGTATGAGGAATAAACGACGTGTATGCGATCACCGTATTTGCGTTCAATCTTGATCGCACGTAGGTGTCACACGCAAATACGTCACGAACGATGCCGGATGTGCGTCACTTACAACTTGACCCTGACGACGGATTGAAAGATCTATTGAAGCATGTAAAGCAGGCTTAAGCAGGCCCCCAAGTAACATGGTAACCCAGGCTCAGGAGTCTGATGGGAGCTGCATCAGCAATGATGTAATTTAAATTCAGATGTCAGAAATTGATAACAGAATTTAAATGGTTAAACTGCCGCAATTGGAGCAACCTCTGGTTGCTGCAGCTACAGAAAGATGCCAGCATCTGTGGGGTATGAAGCAGCCTTCATACTTTCCTTAGCCACCTATGACAAAAATGTAGTTTACATAAGGAGATAAAAAGGCTTTTGGTCACCATTCATTTGCCCATAGCCTTATGCAGTATTTTGAGGTCAGTTTGACATTACTAAGGATGTGTTTCTGTTAAAGAGCTTAAAAACTGTTCAATTATTTGTGGTTCCCTGTGCATAGTCACCACAAATAATAGTTACATGTGTATTTCAATCTGTATAATATGTATTGCCAGCTGTAATGAATTTGGTTTTCTCTGCTGTTCACTACAAACACACATTCGCCCAAACTCCGTTACTGGGGCTGTTCACCTGAGCTGATAACAAGGCTTGTGTGTGAGCCCTAGAAGGAGAAGGGGAGGAGCTTGTGTATGCGCCCTAGAAGGAGAAAGGGGAGGAGCTTAGGTGTGAGGTAAATTCAGTGACAAATAGGAGGGTTGCAGTCAGTGTGAGGTGAAGTGAGGTGTGTAATATGGAGACGTCCTGTCCTGAGGTGACTGCTAAAACCTCTAGAGGGGACAGGTACACATTGACAGGGTATCAGTCTCTAATCTACTGTGAAGCCCCACAGGTGTTGTGTCGGTGCATTACCTTCAGGGACTCCACGTAGCTGGATCTGGTCACAGGTAGGGAATCTTCGGTTTTGATCGTGACGCCACTCTCAGTATTGCGGCCAGTAGGGACCGCCACTGCAGGTTGAGGGTCGCCTGGGGCTGATGGTGTGTGCAGTTAGTTGGAATAGCCTCCTGAGAGTGAGGCAAGCCCCAGGGCCCTGTGTAGGTTTGTAGTACCACAAGTCGCAGAATGACTCACACAGGCAGAACTGTCTTTCAAGGGCTTTACTCACATTTGATGGCAGGGTGAGTAGCCCGGGCGTAGCTGGGATGAACCAGATGGGAACCAGGTATCCTTCAGGCTGACTTTATGAGGGTGACTACTGACTCGCCTTCCTTAGCCCTCGGTGGTTTGGGGTGACCCCGACTTTGAGTCCCTATGGGGGCCACCCAGGGAAGATGCTGCAGCCTCTCTCCCCTTGTTGTTTGCCGTGTGCTTGTTCCCCGGACCAGGCCACTCCAGCTGCTTGCCTCCTGTGACCTATGGGCCCTCACTGCGGTTACGTGGCTGCGGCTTTTGTGGTGTTGTGGTGTGGGCTTTGAGAGCCCCACACCGGCAGGTTTAGCAGGGAAAGGTAAATCTATCCTTGCTTCGGGATCTGCCGCCCGGTTGGGCCTGGTGCTCTCTAGCAGTCTCCTTACTTCCCACTCCGTTGCACTCTCTAGCTGAAGCTGGCTTTCAGGTAGCACTCCTAGTTGACCGTTCTCCCCCGTCTGTAGCCACTGCGCGGACGCTGTCAGATTGCACAGCTCCAGGGATCTGCTCCTCACTTGAGCTCCCTGGACTCTACACTGAACTGGCTCACTGCTCCTCCTCTCCTGTTCTTGCCTACGCCACCTAGCAACCAGACTCTCCACCACACCCCTTGAGAGGAGATGGAGGCTCTACCCCCTCCACTATTCCAGTGAAGGTGAAGGCTTGCCCCCTCCTGGGATCCCCAGGGGTCCTCTCATGGGTACATGTGTGAGACCTGATCACTATGCGCCTGTGTTCCACACCCCTGTCAGCCTTCTGGATTACCTGTATTGTACTGTCCCCAGCATGGGTGCAGTACTCAGTGGTGCCTGACCAGGTCAGGGGCGCCACACTACCAGGACTTCCAGTGTCAGTGGCAAACTGAGAGACTGCTATTAGCCTCTTTATAAGGAGCAGTGGATTTTCCCAGGAGCTCAGAGACATGTTTGAGTCTGGAAACTTCTAGAAGAAACAAAGAGTTTTCCCTCAGAATTCGAGTCGCTGCTCACTGGAAGAGGTCAAAGATCCAGAGTTTACTTGTCTTGAAAATTCCAGGATTTCAAGACACCTTTTGCCAGGTAGTGACGTAGCAGCAGGAGAATACACTACACCACACGGCAGAGAAACCAAACTCTCATTGGGGCAGGAAAAACCACCATCATTGTGAAGGCTGTAAGGAATGTTCCGGACTGTTCTGCAGAACTTCAGTAACAGGTAAATGCTTCTGTCCTGTCTCTGGCTGAATTATTCTCTGCTGAGCCATCCCTACCTCAACATCCCCAGGACCCAGGGAGGGCGAGAGGACTACCCTCTGGCACTGCACATCACCACCTAACTCCTAGGGACCTCCAGCAATGCCCGGCCACACCACAGCCGAAAATCCAAACTGGTACCACAAACTCTCAAATAGCAAAAAAATAGAATCCAGCGGACCATAGGCAGAAAAGTATATAAAAAAAAACTTCTTTATTTACCAGAGTTTAAAATCTTCACGGTTCAGGCTCGCACATAACATCCCATTGGCGATGAGATATGTCTAGACCTTTTTAAGAGTTTGTGTCAGAATATTCTGTATCAATGATTAAGATGTAGTGACTATTCATTTGTTGAAACGCGTTAGATGGAGCTATTATCTTGTTCAATGTGTGAGCCTATACTGCAAAGATTTTAATCTTTGGTAAGTAAAGAAGTTTTTTATATACTTTTCTGCCTATGGTCCGCTGGATTCTATTTTTTGCCTGGGAGTCCTGAGCGGACAAACGTGGCATATACCCTCGGCACATAAAGTGGTGAGCTGGCCTTTTTTTTCTGTTCAAACTATTTATTTGTTTATTTTATTATTTCTCTCTCCCCCTTTTTATTATTATTATTATTATTTTTAACGCCGATCATAAAAGCCTGTCGCTCGTGCCCGGTACGGTCGCACGGACCCACCACTGTAACGTCAGAGGTCTACCGTAGCAGCACATTTTCACAGTCCTTGTGTCATGATCTAGGCCGGCTTTTCCCTGCTGTGGTTACACCCAGCTCTGGCCTGGCCATGTCAGGGGTTAACTTTCCTTGCCTCGTCCTAGATCCCAGGACGCTATATATTGTCTTTCTACCTATGGCTCAGTGCCAGTGATATTTCTGCCTTGCAGCATGTATACTGGCTCTGGTGAGTGTTCCTGATCTGTTCTGCCTCCCTGTTACTGTGTCCGGACTTGGACCCTCCCCCGTTCGTCTGCCTGTCCCGGTCCCTGACTTCCCTCTCCTGCCTGTTGTTTGTGTTTTCCCTCTGCACACCTGATCTCCCGACTTCTGACTCGGATCTGTTTTCTGACTTTGATATTGATCCTCCCTTTGCAGTGACTCAACTTTACTGGCTAGACCCTGACTGTTTGACTACTCTATTGCCCCCGGGTGGTTCCCCTGTTAACTGCCTGCTGGAGTTACTCTGGTATACTTCAGCTGCCTTTCAATTACAGTGTTTCTTTATCTCTCCTTCACTGCTCTGCTGCCACCTAGTGGGGATTACATTGTACTAAGTCTTACTAGCCTTTGTACAGCGTGACACCTTGTTTGTACAATCAGAGGTTTTGAAATACTTTAGATTCGCAGGAAATCAAATTTTCAATCAATAGATTTGTTCATCTCAGCTTTGGAAACATCCAAATTTTTGTTTTGTTTAATTTTTTGGAAAGAATGAATCAAAATACAGAAAAAAAAACTTGAGGATGAAATGGCAAACTGTACCCATATGCATGTCTGTTCATTAAATCAAGCGTCTGCTATGGGGCCTGTGAGTTGGGTGAACCTGGTCCAAAGTGTCACTCCCTTCCCAAATCCTCCCACCCATTGTCACAATTTTAATGGTATCTGCAAATACTGTAGAATAGTGTGGTGCCACAGGGAGCTGAGAGTTTTGTGGGCCCCTCATAACTGCCTGTGCTGAATATCATAATGTGTGGGGGACTTTATGTACACTCATGGTGGATGTGGTGGATATCACATTGTATGTGCGGGACCTAATTTTGCCTGTTGGGGTTGTGGAGCCATCATCCTGCATATAGGGGTCTGTGGGGACCATCATATCGTTTTTAGGGGGGCACAATGCTGTGGGAGGTATTATAAAGTGTTGGAGTCACTGTGTCAGCATCATAATGGATGGAGATGGGGGGACTTTTGCTATGAGGCTCCATAATTCCATAATTTCTACATATACACATATATTATGCGCCACAAATGTGGGGGGGTTATATGTATGCTATGTTCTATAAAGTAACGTCACACCTTTCCATGATTTGAAAATACAATTCCCTTCTTAAACTGAAAACACATCAAGGTAATTAGATGCTATACAAGTCTAAAGAAATAACATAAGCTGGCATGTTTGGTATCTGTATAATCATTACAGGAAAAAAAAGCAGAGGCGTATTAGTACAAAATCTTTATTTATAAAAGGTTCAAATACAATCAAAATACAATCTTGTTTTCTACATTGTTTTGCTTTGTTACAGCATTTTAAAAATCAGGAAAGTATATTTACGATATCCTGCATATATGGGAAAATAAAGTCCTGCTTTTTCTAGATAAAGAAAGTTAAAGTGCATGGAAATGCATACAATTTATACAAATAGAAAATATTACCTCCTCTTAGTAAATAATGTTGTTAAAAGATAATAACAAGAGTTATTATTTAATAATATACTAGGGCGGCACGGTGGCTCAGTGGTTAGCACTGCAGCCTTGCAGTGCTGGGGTCCTGGGTTCGAATCCTACCAAGGACACCATCTGCAAGGAGTTTGTATGTTCTCCCCGTGTTTGCGTGGGTTTCCTCCGGGTACTCCGGTTTCCTCCCACACTCCAAAAACATACATACTGATAGGGAATTTAGATTGTGAGCCCCAATGGGGACAGTGTTCCTGATGTATGTAAAGCGCTGCGGAATATGATAGCGCTATATATAAAAAATAAAGATTTATTAAAAACACATTCCATAAGATGTACTGAAAACAAAATTTATCCCCACTCCAAGAAAAAAGAGGGGTGCAAAGGACATAGTTCTATATAATGACCCTACCAAAGGCACGGAGGGGGCACCCAAAAATTGTGTGAATGGCAAAAAAGAGCACATCACGGGTTAGTAAACTTGTCTGTATAGACATCTACGGTATAATAGAGTATTCAAAAAAGAATTACATACTCTAACAAAATTTATCTCTGAACGCTTAATGTGACTAGTGATAAGATGTCATCACGCTTCAATTTGGAAAACAATTCACATACTATTCCAAAATCTTCAGATAAGGGAGGACATTTGGTTAATGATGGATATAAATGGATATGCTACTCTATACTTTCTGATAAAACCACATATGAGGTTCCAGAAGAGACTCTACTATATACTGTTTCATGATCTCACATTCTTGTTTAAAGGGAACCTGTCAGCAGAAATTTCCCCTAAAACCTAAAAGATTCCCCCTCTGCAGCTCCTGGGCTGCATTCTAGAAAGGTCCCTGTTATTATTGTGCCCCCTTTCTGACCAAAATACAGAGTTTATAAAGTGGTACCTTTTTGGATTTGGATTCTGTAAATGCGACACGGGGGCGGGCTGCCTGAAGGCCGTTATTCTGCCTCCTGCCGCTTTAGGCCGTCCCTCATCACTCCTTTCCATAGCTGTGGACGCCGCCCAGTGCTCCACAGGTCCCCGCGCATGCCCAGTGCTCATCTCTCGTGGATGAGCAGTGTGCCCAGTGTCACCGCTGGTGACGTGCGCGCAGGCTTTAGATTATGGGCGGTGCTGTGATGTTTATTACCAAGCAACCGCCCATAATCGCGGGACCGCACTTTCCCCCTCGGCGTCCTTCGTTCTGCGCAAGCGCGGTGCTGCTGACCCCACGTCACCTCCTTCTATCTATTTCCTGCCTCAGGGCAAGATGGGAAGGAGGTGACGTGGTGTCAGCAGCACCGCGCTTGCGCAGAACGAAGGACGCCGAGGGGGAAAGCGCGGTCCCGCGATTATGGGCGGTTGCTTGGTAATAAACATCACAGCACCGCCCATAATCTAAAGCCTGCGTGCACGTCACCAGCGGTGACACTGGGCACACTGCTCATCCACGAGAGATGAGCACTGGGCATGCGCGGGGACCTGTGGAGCACTGGGCGGCGTTCACAGCTATGCAAAGGAGTGATGGGGGACGGCCTAAAGCGGCAGGAGGCAGAATAACGGCCATCAGGCAGCCCGCCCCCGTGTCACATTTACAGAATCCAAATCCAAAAAGGTACCACTTTATAAACTCTGTATTTTGGTCAGAAAGGGGGCACAATAATAACAGGGACCTTTCTAGAATGCAGCCCAGGAGCTGCAGAGGGGGAATCTTTTAGGTTTTAGGGGAAATTTCTGCTGACAGGTTCCCTTTAAGGTTTGAGGCTTATTTATTTCTAAACAAAGAAATGGATTCTGTGATTCCTAATTTTCCAACAATTGCTAGGTTTTCTTTTCTTCCTAAAATCCATAAGTCCCTTAAGCCTTTAAGGGGACATCCCCCATTGTAGCAGGTGCGTATCCTCTTGCACAAAATGTTAGTATTTATCTAGATAGTGTATTTCGTCCTTATGTGCGTCACAGACGGTAGCAGAATTACTCCTTAAATTGGATGACATCTCTATAGGAGGCAATACTCTCCTTGCCTCTGTTGATGAGGAGCCACTTTATAGGAGCATTCCAAATACTTTTATTTTCTTTTGTAATTTTAATTTCTTTATTTTTATCAGAGAAAAAGGTGAGTGATTAGCAGTTTTTTTAATTTTGAAAACATTTTTTAAAATTGCATTTTTTTTAGGCACCTCACAGCAGTGTTCCCCAACTCTAGTCCTCAAGAGCCACCAACAGTGCATATTTTGAGAATTTCCTTAATATTGCACAGGTGACAATTCCATTCCTTGTGCTACGGAAATCCTTAAAGCATAAAAAATAAAAAAATATTGGTGGCTATTGAGCACTGGAGTTGGTTACAGAACTTGATTCTGTGATTCTTGGTAACAGTTTTGCAGTATTACAGTAATAATTGTTTCCTATGAGGTTCAGCTTTAGAAGGCATCCAGCCATGGTTATCCATTGGTGTTCTGCAATCACATCGCTTTAGGACAATGGGGGCCAGAGCAAGTGCACTGGTGACCACTCAAAAGCTCAGCTTAACTCTATTACAGCAAGATGTTGGCTCACAACCCGATCTGCTCCATGATGCATAAATCCATTTCATGCAATAGTAATGGTTTAACTCCTTCTTGACATCCAACATACATGTATGGTGCAAGTTGTGAGCGGTTGTATGAAGCCGGCTCACAGGCTGAGCCCATCCCATACCCAGCAGGTAATGGCTGTGTGTTACAGCTAGTGTCACAAACCACCGGGGGGTCACTCAGAAGTCCCCCGCGCTGGCTACCAGTACGTCACAATCGGGGGGTAACAAGTGGGGGGTCACCCCTCCTTTATACCTCCCGACCGACAGACAGAGCACGTGACGCGCTCTCTAGCGCCCCTCTTATAGTCAGGCCAATTATGGAATTGCCCGACAATAAGCAAGGAGGCCGCTATACTACTTATGCCGATTATTGAAGGGTCCCCGGTGAGAGTAGGGTATATATTCCCCCGACCTCCGCGGGCGGAATATATAATATCTTCCCGAATCTCACTGGCCTCCCCACAATAATCCTTGGCACAACTCGCTGCCACCAACCGCTTCACGGTAACTATTAGCCGAACACACAGACGTGGGATTCAAGATCGAGATAACAGAACAGCCCAAGATTAATTATATAATTTAATCAGCCTAAAGCACACTAGAACTACAATATATACAATAGGGAATCTACAGAATATACATATGTCAGAGTACAGTTACAGATAAAGCATGGGTTACAAACAGGTATACAATTACATCAGTTACCTTGTGTGTCTGGCCACAGGGGGGCGCTGTAGACCAGGTTTCTAGGATTCTTCCCACAGATGTTTCCCAACCAGGCCCCCGAGCAGAAGAACACTGGAAAATGGCCGAAGTAGGGTTATCAACCTGGGCAGATCCAGGTCCCCTCCTACCTTAGTGACCTCACAGGGAAGCACTGCCACTCCCCCTGCATGGATCAGAATTATCCAGCAAAGGGGATATTGGCCATAACTTTGCCTGGGAGCGTCGTAGGCAGACGCCAATGCTCTCATTGTGACAGTTATGAATTTAGCTACAGAACGAGGGGACTCATGACCTGTCTACGAGTTCCCATATGGCTGATATCACGCCTGGGGTATTTCCCAAGCTCCCCCTTCCATAAAAAAGGTGTGCCAGCATCGTCCGCCTGCGCAAACACCATTTTTATGGTTGCCATATTTATCGGAGATATGGCTTGTGAGATATGAACCATTTTTTACTGGAGTCGTTCTGTCTGGCTACTTCCAAGCCTTGCTAATGAGATACAACTCTGGTTACAGGGTGACGGCAGGGAGTCATCCTGGGTCCATTGTCCTCACATCATCTCATCTCCATATCAGAGGAGATGGCTGTTGGAGGTGTAAGTGGGATGTGACACCTTCACAGATGCTGGACATTTGAGCACAAGAAGGGAGGGGGGCACTGCCAGGGAGTGATGAGAGCAATTATGACTTCTAGTCATAATTCCTCTTCATATCCCAGGATTTACCTCACAGCTAGGATATGCCACTAACAGCCGCAGGTGGAGCAGAGATTGTTAACCTATTAAATACGACTTTCAATCTCTGATAGAGAGGCATTAACAGTGCGCCCCGGCATGGAAGCACGTCATCCCAATGAGTTGTTATAGCAGCCTGGGGTCTGCTGAAGACCCTCATGCCTGCCTTTATAGAGCTTCATTGAAACCCAGCCTGTGGAGACCATGATGTTTAAATTGTAACGCAATACTGAAGTATTGCTATATATATATATATATATATATATATATATATATATATATATATATATATATTAGTGCAAGTAATCAGATGATTGCAGGTTCAAGTTCCCTGAAAGCATAAACAAATATACTAAAAAGTAAAGAAAGATGTATTAAAAAATTTAAAAACACACACAAAATGAAATTACCCTGTGTCATGTATGATTTAGTCTGAAAAGCAGCGGCATAGTTGCTCTCACCTCTTTGCTGCTACCGCTGATTTTCGGCTCAGTGAGTAAGATGAGAATGTGCCTGTACTTCCGGTCATGCTCACTACAACAGTTTGAAGCTGGTAGTCATACACTCAGCTACCATTATTATCAAGGGATCTTGTGTAATATAACATATAAATTCAGATATAAGAAAACAAACACAAGGATGAGGCATCACCCATTAATTAAGCCATGTGCAAATAAAGACTAGCTGTATTTTACTCATTTGGATAACTTGTCACAGAAGGCTCTTACTTAAAAGAAATATGAAGAATGTTGAAGAACCCTTTGGCAGATATCGAGTTAGGCGACACTTTTTTTTTTTGTCCTGTGATATCTCAGTGCTGATTTTAATGTGAGGTTCTTGGCACTCATAAAACGGATGTCATCAGCTTTCACCATTTCAAAATCAGTTTCATCAGTCTAAGAGATCTACTGTATAATGATGGAGGAATACCTGCGAAAATCCATGTCAGTATGGCTGCATAATCCACCTATTAGAATGAGCATTTTATGAAAACACTGAGAAGCTGTCAGGCTGGCTAACTAGGTGGAGACTGAGTATAAACTTTCAGAAAATAGTATATTGCTGTTAAACTAGATTTTCTCAGTAATCACATCTGTCTCATCACGTTCAACAGGTCTAATAACCTTAAAAACTATTTGAAAATGTATGAAGTTTGTATTCTGAAATCTAAAGACGTCCACTTTAAAATGTGAGCCCATCTGCCACACCAAGGCGACCTCAGTCAGATGGGTAAAATAAAAAATAAATACCACTAGCGCTCAAAAAAACTAAATTATTTTCATTACACAAAAGTGTAAAAAGGGGTAGCCGCTGGTAGAGGACCGAGTCCATGTCCAGATCTGTTACAAAAGAGAAATAAAACTGAGTAAGTGCTACCACACTACTGTTAGAGTCCCACCACCTAAGTCAGGAGGTAAAGACTCTGCAGACAAAAAGGCACCAATAGGAGATACAGATGGGTGCCTGCACTATACAGCGTAGGCATACAACAGGTCTCTCTCTCTTTCATGGGCCTAATCCTACAAAATGAAACAAAGACAGGTTGGACTCCTACATGCTACCACAACTGATTGCTTTGGCTTTTTGAAAAGCAATCAGCGCACATGTCCTCAAGATAAGTGTTAGGGAACAACACATTAGGGTCTGTTCACATATCCAGCTATTTCCATTTTGGGATAATAAAAAGTGGAAATATTCCAATAATATTGGAATCTAATAATTCAGTATTTTTAGCTGCATCATAAAATGTAGTCTGCACAACTGTTTTGTACGTCCAAAAGAAAGGATAGCAAGTACATTTTTTTTTAACTATGAAGTCTATTGGAAATGTGGCGCCCCTGACCTGGTCAGGCACCACTGAGTACTGCACCCATGCTGGGGACAGTACAACACAGGTAATCCAGAAGGCTGACCGAGGTGTGACTACACAGGCGCATAGTGATCAGGTCTCACACATGTACCTTTGAGAGGACCCCTGGGGATCCCAGGAGGGGGCAAAGCCTTCACCTCCACTTGAGGAGTGGAGGGGGCGAAGCCTCCATCTCCACTCAAGGGGTGTGGTAGAGAGCCTGGTTGCTAGGTGGCGTAGGCAGGCACAAAAGGGAAAAGAGGAAGGAGGAGGAGAAGAGCAGTCTGAAGCAGAGTGTGGAGGAGTGAGGAGCATGGAAGTGGAGCTCAGACAGGAGCAGCAGTGCAGGTCCCACGAGTGAGCCAGTTTAGTGTGCAGCTCAGGGAAAGCAGACGTGAGGAGCAGACCCTGGAGCTGTTGCAGTCTAACAGCGTCCGCGCAGTGACTACCGACGGGGGAGAACGGTCACCTGGTAGTGCTGCCCGAAATCCACACACAGCTAAAGAGAGAGCAACGGAGTGGAAAGTAAGGAGACTGCCAGGGAGGTACCAGGCCCAAACGGGTAGCAGGTCCCAGTGCGGAGATAGATCCAGCTTTCTTCTGCCAAACCTGCTTGAGGGGGCACTTCAAACCCCCAAGACAACACCACAGAGTCTGCAGCCACGTAGCCACAGTTAGGGCCCATAGTTCACAGGAGGCAAGCAGCTGGAGTGATCTGGTCCAGGCTACAAGCAAACGGGCCAAAACGAGGGGAGCAGTTACTTCCCTGGGTGACCCCCATAGGGACTAAAAGTCGGGGTTACCACAAACCACAGAAGGGCTAAGGAAGGCGAGTCGGTAGCCACCCTCATCAGTCAGCCTGAAGGATACCTGGTTCCAGCCTGGTTCATCCCAGCTACGCCCGGGTTACTCACCCTGCCATCAACAGTGAGTAAAACCCCTGAAAGACATTCTGCTTGTGTTGAGTTATTCTGCGCCTTGTGGTTCCACACACCTACATCGGGCCCTGGGGCTTGCCTCACTCTCAGGAGGCTATTACAACTGACTGCACCCACCATCAGCCCCAGGCATCCCTTAATCTGCAGTGGCGGTCTCCACTGACCGCAATTCTGAGAGTGGCGTCACGACAAACCTAAATAGAAGATCTCCTACCTGTGACAAGATCCAGCTGCGTGGAGTCCCTGAAGGTAATGCACCGACACAACACTTGTGGGGCTTCACAGAAGCAGATCATAACAGATTTACATTAGTGATGGGCAAGCATGCTCGGCACTGCTTGGTAATCGATTGAGCATTGGGGTCCTCAGGCACGCTTGGTGTTCAATCAAGTACCTAAATGCTTCACCTTGTTCTCTTACCTGCCCTGACACAACCCCGGCCACCACTGTCCCAAGAGCACTAGACATCACCCAGCAACCTACATTCCGTGTTCCCAGTCTCCATCATCTAGAATGTTACTGACATCGCCCATAACTTCCATTCCGTGTGAGCATACAAATGTCTCTCCCCCTCCCGGGGCCAAAGTATCTGTGTGGTTAGTTCTAATCGAGTCCCCATTTCGTAAAAGGGAGGGACGGGAACTTGAGCAGAACTAATCGCACAGTTACTTTGGCCGGGGGAGGAGAAACATTTTAACAGCACACATGGAACAGACGTCGTGTGGATACTGGGAAGATGGATCAGAGGTTGCAGGGTGATGTCTGCTGCCTGCAGATGATGGGGACTGTGGAGGTCAGGAGCTGTGTCAGGGCAGGTAGAGAATGGGGACAAGTAAAAAATTATCCTCCATTGACTCCTACTGTGCTCGGTACTCGAGTCGAGCACTCAAGCATTGATTTGAGCTCCTTGATTTGAGTACCGAGTACCCAAGCACTTTGTGCTTGCCTATCACTAATCAAAATCCATTGTTTCATCAGTTAATGAATCCTTTTATCAAGCACTGCACATGCCTAGAACACTTAGGCTATGTACCCATGGGACCTTGTACCTGCGGATATATCCGCAGGTATGTCCGCAGGTTTAAGGCAGCAGCTCCCCGGAATCCGCAGCTATACATAGCTGCGGGATTCCAGCCAAATATCTGCAGTAAACCTGCGGATATTCGTGCGACTTACATGCGGAAGTCCCGGCCTCTATCTTCATAGTGGAGGGCTGGGACTTCCGCATGAATAATTGACATGTAGTTATGTGCGGCTGTGGGACATCCGCAGCATATTCCACAGCCGCACATACCGCAGCATGGACACAGGACTCCCCATGTCCCATAGGATAACATGGGGAGTGTCTGTACTTGCTAAAACCTACGGGTTTATTTAGAAAATCCAGCTAAATCCGCAGGTTTTCCGCGGCAAAATCCGCGGGTGCATAGTCCTGTGGGCACATAGCCTAAAGGTGTTCAGAAACACCCAAAATGCAAACAGAACCTAAACAGATGCAAAATTGTAACCAAAGTGACCATTTTTAAACAGATCCCTTTTTTAAAGACAGATTTTGTTTGTCAATCAAGTTTTGCTCAGTCTGCAATGGAACTATTCTTTTTTCTTCTTTTAGCACTAGATCAGTTACAGGTGAATGACAGCAGAAAATGTGAAGAGAGCCTTAGTATCATTATAAATTTATGAAAAAACAATCCTATATATAGAAAAGAAATAAACATTTTTATACATAAGATTTGTTATTTTTTTCAGCAGCTAACATCCCTTGTGATTGCTATACCACAATGGTATATTGTTTAGTATTTGAGGGGTTACAATGTCTTTTTTTGTGTGGTATTTCTTATATCAAATTTTGAATCATAAATGTTTGAAGTATAAAAAAAAACCTTTAAAATCTAAGTTCAGTGACAACCAAAAATAATACGAAAATATAAATATTTGATAAAAATCTTGCTTTCAGTATTGTTAAATTACAAATGATTGACGCTGCTTATAGACCGATGAACCATCTATTTCTATAAGAAACATTTTAATATGTCCTCTCTGGAACTGGCTATCACAGTTTGTCAGGTGTTTTTTTTTGCTCAGGAGATCGGGTAGCAAGAACAGCAAGATTGTCCGGGAGAATAACTAAAAGGGGGTGCAGCGGTAACAGTTGCTTCTAGGCTCTGATGTTGGGGAGTAAAAACTCCCTTCTGCCATGTAAGAAGACAGCAATAATATAAATGTCACTGGGTAGTTGGGGCCTTTTACAGATTTTGCTTTGAGACAAAAGTGACACCTCTAAAATTAGATATTATTATATTCTGATTGTACATATGGTAACTTGTTTCCTGTGCAGATTTGGTGCAGAAAACAACCTGCAGCATGACAATTGTTTCAGCATTATTGGCTGCATTTTTCACCATTTGAAAGCATTAAAAAAAATATGAAAAAAAAGCATCAAAAACACATAGAAAACACAAAAAGAGGCAAAAATATTGCATTTTTCCTGCCAAGGGATGCAGAAATGTCTACAACCAAATACTTAAAGTCTACACATAGCCTTATTCTTTTTAAATGAGATAACCTTCTGTAACAAGTTATAACATTTATGAGTTGTAAGTCAAGATAACTATTGCTACATCTGTACTATGAGAATGCTCAGATCATGATTTGTGCTCCCTCACGATTTAGCCCTGATACTACCCGTTATTGTGGCAAATAGAATACATAACCAATATAAACTATTAGCCTGCCGACATGCTGGCCTAATTCTACTCACTTTCCACAAGTGGTATTAGTAGAAATAGGTGCAAATTCAGTAAAAATGTGTAAGTCATGATACAAAGTTGATAAATTCTACTTTAAATGTCCCCATATACATTAGACTAAAGCCAGTCAAATCCACTGATACCAGCCAATAGTTTAATGTACATGGGGGCCCCCCCGACTCCTTTTGTTCTCTGGAATTAAGGAGGTAGCAGAAAAGTTTGATTAATAGAGAAACAGAGAATGCTATATGGGGTCGGGAAGATAGCTGACAGGTGGAATAAATGTTCCATCAACATCTATCTATTTTTTTGGGGGCCTTTAAAGGGGTTGTCCAGTCAGAACACACTGATGACCTCTCCGTTAGGGTACACTCACACAAGCGTATGACCCGCATGATTATCGGATCGCATCACCCGGCATGGCCACACACTCTTTGGACAGGAGCATGTCAGCTGTATGTATTCCTATGTATCTGATCCGCTCCTGTCCGAAGAGTCTGCAGCCGCGCTGGGTGATGCGATCCAATAATCATGCGGGTCATACGCTCGTGTGAGCACACCCTTAGGCTGCTTTCACACATCCGTTTTTTGCCTCGCGGCACAATAGAGCGCTCTGCAGGAAAAACACAACCGTTTTTTTCCGCCGATTGCGGTTTTTCCTGCATAGACTTACATTAGTGCCGTATTGTGCCGCATGGGCTTGCGTTCAGTCCGTTTTTTTCCGCATGCGGCAGATTTAGCCGATGCGGCGGCCGAATGGAACGTTGCCTGGCACGTTTTTTCGTCCGGCAAAAAAAAACTCATCGATTTGCAATGCGGCAAAAACTGCGTCCGGCCGCCGCATGCGTTTTTTTCCAGTGCGCATGCTCAGTAGCCTGCCGTAAGCGGCAAAAAACGGACGGGCCGCATGTAAAAAACTTATGCAAAGGATGCGGTTTTGTCGCCGCATCCGTTGCATAGGTTTTAGAGCCGGATTGGCCGGCTCTGCTAAAACCGGAGGTGTGAAAGCAGCCTTAGATAGATTATGAATATCAGATTGGTGGGTCTCCAACACCTGGCACCCTCCACTGATCAGCAAGCTCCAGTAGAGGCCGGATGTAAACACAGGGTGCTATTCCATTGGCAGCCCCACCAGGTCCTGCACACTCTCGAGTAGACGTTGTTCTGCAGTACCTAACAGTGACCACAACACTTTGAATGGAGCTTCTCATGCAGCTTTGTTCAATGTATTCACATCCAGCAGTCGCCTGAGCTTGTAGCAGCTGATCAATGGAGATGCCATGTGTCAAAACCCAACAATCTCAGTATGTGCTGTTTTGCAGCATCCAGCAGTGGCTAATATACACTAAATGCCGCTTCACATGGCATCTCCACACAACGGTATCCATTTATCATTTGCATTTTTTCTTTGTCATTTTATTTTGTCTTGTGTTATGCGTTGCCATTTTTTTGTGCCGAATACTTCAAATTTGTGTTTGCACAAAATTAAAAATGCTCTTTATTTTTTTCTTCTACCTATCTTATGCCTGTAAGTGCAAGACTAGCTAAAATGTTCACCGTATTAATAATAATAATATAATAATAATAATAATGCATCTTTATTTCTATAGCGCCGACATATTCCGCAGCGCTTTACAATTCAGGATTGATCACTTGAAACTTTTTAAAAAAATGTCAAAATTCGCCGCAAATAAACTCCAGTCACCCCTATAGTGATTTTGAATATATCAGTTATTCTGACTGCGGCATTACCAGAAGGTGCAATTTTTGCGCAAATGAGCTGCAAAAAGAGTTAAAGACAGGAAAAAAATGCCTTTTTTTTTACTTTGTTCAGATTATTGAACCACATGCGCTATTTTGAAGAATTCTGAATAAAAAATGGCAACAACTTTCACAAGACAATAAAGAAAAGTGACTTGAAACAAATCGGCAAATGAAGAATCGGGGTGATTATATTTACATCTTGAAGCATGGAACAGCTGATTGGTAGGGGTCCTAGATCCGATCCCACTGAACTGATATTGATGACCCATCCATGGGAAAAGATCATCAGTGTATTCTGACTGGATAACCCCTTTAGTTCTTCTTACAAATCCATTTAAAATCAAAATTTCCTCCGTCACTTCCCACATCTTTAGAATTCAAATAAACATATTCAATGTTTTCAGGTGATGATCTTCTGATTTTAAACCTGAAAAAAAAGAAGAAAGAAATATGACATCAGATGTTTAATCAGATGACTACCACTTTGCATCTGTGTGTAATAAGTTACTGCGGTTACTTTAATATTAATGGATAAAGAGGTATTACATTGTGTTCCATTTTCAGCAAATAATTCCTACAATTTTACAATATGCTTTCTGTATCAATTCCTAGTGATTGTGTGATGCCCCTGGACTATCGGGTCGTCACAGGGTATTGCACAATCTGCCCTCCCGTGCAATATCCACTTCCTTCTTGGTTATGGGTCCCCAACTACATGGTGTTGCCTACATCAGCTAATAAAATCCTAGATACACCCTGCACCACACCCACCAGACACACCAGTGGACGGCCTGAGTGGAATAGGGTCGCCCACTAGGGGGGGTTGGTAAGGGGAGGTCAGGAGTGTCAGGAGTAGGGAGAAGCATGTTGGAAGTGAAGGAGAGAGGAGGTCAGGAGCCGGGCTCCTTGGAAGTCACTAGGTGGCAGACGGTGGTCTTGGCCTAGAGGAGCTGGACCAAACCTGACAATTTACCCGATGAGAACGGAGCCTTCAGGATCCGCTCTCCACCCACTCCAAAATCGGGGTACTAGCGCAACGAGGGGGATAGGACATTCCACTAAAACAGTCCAGAAAATCCCAAGCGTGAACCCTGAGAGCAAGCTCCAACGCTTAGCCACAGTGGTGAGCGGGACCCAGCACAATAGGAGTCAATTGAGGACATGAGCATATTTTTTACTCAAGTTTCTTTGGCCAGGGGGGGAACATCTGGACTGCGCACTTAGGCGGGCTTTGCACACTACGACATCGCAGGTGCGATGTCGGTGGGGTCAAATTGAAAATTACGTACTTCCGGCATCGCATGCGACATCGTAGTGTGTAAAGGCTCGATGATACGATTAACGAGCGCAAAAGCGTCGTAATCGTATCATCGGTGCAGCGTCGGCGTAATCCATAATTACGCAGACGCGACGGTCCGATGTTGTTCCTCGCTCCTGCGGCAGCACACATCGCTGTGTGTGAAGTCGCAGGAGCGAGGAACATCTAGTACCGGCGTCACTGCGGCTTCCGTAGGATATGCGGAAGGAAGGAGGTGGGCGGGATGTTTACATCCCACTCATCTCCGCCCCTCCGCTCCTATTGGCCGCCTGCCGTGTGACGTCGCAGTGACGCCGTACGACCCGCCCCCTTAATAAGGAGGCGGGTCGCCGGCCAGAGCGACGTCCCAGGACAGGTGAGTCCATGTGAAGCTGCCGTAGCGATAATGTTCGCTACGGCAGCTATCACAAGGATATCGCAGCTGCGACGGGGCGGGGACTATCGCGCTCGGCATCGCAGCATCGGCCTGCGATGTCGCAGCGTGCAAAGTACCCCTCAGGCTATGTGCGCACTAGAAAGTGTCTTTTTCTTAAGAAAAACAGACCCTCTGAAAGAATCCCACACCCGCGTTTTTGCCGTGGTTTTGCCGCGAATTTACCGCAAGTTGGTCCCTGCGGATTTTTACCATTAAATATGGCAAAAACCACAGGTACCTGAAGAAAAGAAGTGACATACTCATTAATTCCGCCGCGGAAAATCCGCAGGTAAATCTGCGGGTATAAAAAAACGCAGTGTGCGCACAGGATTTTTTAAAACCCATAGGTTTTGCTGGGGATTTGACTGCAGCAAATCCGCGGTAAATCCGCAGCGTGCGCACAGGGCCTTAGAATGGAAGTTGCAGGGCCATGGCAGCTGCAGGCGCATGATGGAGACTGATGGAGGCCGGAAGACAGAACAGAGGTTGCCAGGTGATGTGTGCTGCTGTGGTGACTTTGGTAGCCGAGGGCTGTGTCACAGCAAGTAAGAGAACGGTATTGAGTATTTAGCTCAAGCACCCATGGTATTTGATCAAGCACTGAGCGTGTCCGAGCACCATAATGCTCAATCGAGTACTATCAATTCAAGATCTGTTTGCTGTCATTTAATAAGAATATACCATGTTTTATAGCCTGTTGAACACTATAAGATGTATATGTTTGTACCAATGGCTGCCATCTAGCTGCAAGTTGATTTTAGATTAGATGTTAGATAAGATAGGCTTAAGGTAGTGGAAGGGAGGAGTGGCAAATGACGGGAAAGAGAATAGGAGGGAAGGATCGAGAGAAGACCAGTGGATAATGGGGTTCAAGTGTGAAAAGATGTGGCCTCTGTGCTAGGGCCAGTCAGGGAACCCTGAAGTAATAGTGAGATGTCCGGAGCCTACGGCTCACCCCAATGAGCTTAGAGAATTGTCTGGCTAGACAGCTGTCAGGGGCCAAGAATCAGACGAAGGTGAATGGAGTTAGGGGAAGGAGGCGCAGAGCTTGAGGACAAGATCCAAGATAGCTTGGGATTGGTTGAGGAGCAGTACCCCACACTGAGAGGAAAGAAGGAAAGGAAGGCCATGTCTGTCTGATGTGAAGAATAAAAGTGAATGATTCTGGTTGGGTAAGCGAACTCTGGTGTTGTGTGTGTTACTAACCATTTACAACGACGACTGCCAGCTATACATGTCTTCATCCTGTTATATATATCCTTATTGTGGGCCCATCCTTGTAAATATGTCTCCCATCCTGGTATATATCATTATCCTGGGCCCTTTCCTGGTATATGTAGTTCCCGTCTCTAAAGCATAAATAAACCCCAAAAAACATTCTATTCAGCTTCCCTGGGTCCTATGTTGCACAGTGTTCTCTCCTGTAGCCAGCAGCTGACAGTGTGCACATAATATCACTGTCATGGTGTCATGAGCATGTCGCCGCCAGATTCCGGCCTTGGTTCAGACAGTCGCATTTATTGCAGCACAGGGACCCAATGGGTCTGAGTGCTGCAATGCATTTCAGCTGGATGTGCACCCTTAGACTCTCAGATGCACATCCAGCTTAGGCGATAGAGTCAGCAGCCCCCACCACCTCCAATTGCGATCGCAATCGTTACCCCCCTGGTGTTGGGCACAAGATAGATTTTCCTCAGAAATAATTCTGACTGTTCACAATGGATGACTGCAAGCAGAGATTTTATAAACTAAGAGCAGATAGTACAGAAAGTATATTGGAAAATGTTATAACTTTTTGTTAATATAACAATCCTCTTATTCTCTACAATCGAGTAAATTGAGTTCAGAAAATCTTCCGAATTTTAATTTGGGAAGATTTATTTAACTTAGAGGGGAAATTTTAATTGCATCAAAGAAATTTGTTTCAAATTGAATGACCCAGGAAGGGATTAAAATAATACTTGTGATCACCTCTCCTTGGATCTCCATAGTCGCCTGTCCTCCAATCGGCTCATTCATCTTCTTTCTACTATTCTGCTTCCAGTCGGATTTTCCGTTTACTTGGCCACACAATGTCACATTAGTGACATGACATGTGTCCCGTGACCATCTGCTATTTTGCTGATTTGTAGAATGCTGAGTGAGGAGTGAAGAAAAAAAAAAATAAAACTCACCTCGCCGCTCACCTGTTTCACCACCACAGCCCCCACAAACTTTCTTTTTTGGCGCAAAATATCTTTTTTTGGCATTTTTGTACCCTGTGCTGGTGATTCTGGCACCAAGTAGGCCTTAAGATATGCAGGTCATGATGTCATGAGGCCTAACAGGCGCCAGAATCCCTGTCACATTGTGAAGATGTCAGAAGAGGATGTTGTGCATCAGAAAAAGAGGATGGAGGGCACTCTAGAAAGGACAGAAAAAGGAGTTGCAACGGGTGAGCGGCGAGGTGAGCAATATTTTTTTATTTTTTTTTACACCCTATGATTTTAATGCTCTGGAGTCTGAAGAGACTTCAGAGCATAATTGGGAACATTCAATTAACATAGAATAACTTTGTTATTAATACATTTTTCAACAAATTCACAAAAATCATTTTAAAGTAGGATGATGAGCTTTTGGTGAGTTTTTCATGTTGCAGATTTTCTGCACCTATAATGTAAATTAGCTTACTTGCATTTTTATCGCATTTTTAATGCTGCATTTTTGACTCATTTTGGTCAATCATCCTTTAACCCGTTCACTACCCTTGACATACCTATACATCATGGTCGGGAAGAGTTTCCCTAAGTATGGTGCACAGTTATGTGACGGCTATTATGCAGGCACAGGAGCCGTCCCTTCACAAGTGTCACCAGGAGCAAAAGTGACCACATTTCCCCTGGCTGCTTAAACCCCTAAAAAGCAATCACAGGATTTAGGACGCTAAGGCTATGTGCGCACTTTATATTAAACTTTTATTGATATATTTTAAAATTTAGACACCCATTAATAGTGAACACACAAAGGGCGTAGATGATGAAGGGGAGGAGCTAAATATATGGGGTCCCTATAGCACCCTATGGGACCTTGCTCCTACCTACCAACGGAGGGTATGACGCCGTAACTGTTTTGGGCGCCCCCGTTCCACGTCGGCTCACCCTCTAGTTGCCCTAGATAGTTAGTGAATTAAAATAATAATTACACTACGGATGGCCATACAATAGTACTAGAATGTATTAAGTACAAAGTGCTCATGTAATCACACTGTCTGATAGATAACAGCTTCCTATCAGGAAAACCAGGACAAAAAATCAAAAATTAAGCCCCAGTATAGGCAGGCTTCTGCAGAAAAATTAGTCCATAGTACATGATCCAGTACAAATTAGTACATGGTACAACAAAGTGCTCATATAATCACACTGTGATAGATAACAGCTTCCTATCAGGAAAACCAGGACAAAAAAAAAAACAAAACACAAATATTAAGCCCCAGTATAGGCAGGCTTCTGCAGAAAAATTAGTCCATAGTACATGATCCAGTACAAATTAGTACATAGTACATAATACACAATCTACATTAACATAATGGAGGAGCACATTAACATAATGGAAAATTCAGTTCCATCTGTCAGTTTTTCCTCCCATGTCCCAGTGTGATATAGTATGGCAATCACACATGGATAAACTTTTACACAATCATAATTGCACAGATCTGCACTGCATAAACCGATGCTGATACATGTAATGCAATGCCTGAGGGCAATCATGCAGATGATTCTTATAGAGCAGAAAATAGGGGTATAGAAAACCCCACAGGGAAGAAAAAAATGGTTACTTCCCTTTTAGCAGCATGCTCTGTATCGCCTCTACGCGTTTCCCCTTTCCATGATATAAGGATCTTCAGGAGGCTGGACGATTGCAGTTATCAGATGTGAATGAAGGAGTAATCCATGGCTGTGTGCACACAGCCATGGATTACTCCTACATTCACATCTGATAACTGCATTTTTTTCTTCCCTGTGGGGTTTTCTATACCCCTATTTTCTGCTCTATAAGAATCATCTGCATGATTGCCCTCAGGCATTGCATTACATGTATCAGCATCGGTTTATGCAGTGCAGATCTGTGCAATTATGATTGTGTAAAAGTTTATCCATGTGTGATTGCCATACTATATCACACTGGGACATGGGAGGAAAAACTGACAGATGGAACTGAATTTTCCATTATGTTAACGTGCTCCTCCATTATGTTAATGTAGATTGTGTATTATGTACTATGTACTAATTTGTACTGGATCATGTACTATGGACTAATTTTTCTGCAGAAGCCTGCCTATACTGGGGCTTAATATTTGTGTTTTTGTTTTTTTTTTGTCCTGGTTTTCCTGATAGGAAGCTGTTATCTATCACAGTGTGATTATATGAGCACTTTGTTGTACCATGTACTAATTTGTACTGGATCATGTACTATGGACTAATTTTTCTGCAGAAGCCTGCCTATACTGGGGCTTAATTTTTGATTTTTTGTCCTGGTTTTCCTGATAGGAAGCTGTTATCTATCAGACAGTGTGATTACATGAGCACTTTGTACTTAATACATTCTAGTACTATTGTATGGCCATCCGTAGTGTAATTATTATTTTAATTCACTAACTATCTAGGGCAACTAGAGGGTGAGCCGACGTGGAACGGGGGCACCCAAAACAGTTACGGCGTCATACCCTCCGTTGGTAGGTAGGAGCAAGGTCCCATAGGGTGCTATAGGGACCCCATATATTTAGCTCCTCCCCTTCATCATCTACGCCCTTTGTGTGTTCACTATTAATGGGTGTCTAAATTTTAAAATATATCAATAAAAGTTTAATATTAATTGAAATTGAGGTTTTTTGTTTTTCGTATATTGAACTCAATTGGTCCTATTGTATATGGTTTTTTCTATATGTGCGCACTTTGCGTCGTCCTACATGCAGTTGTAAATGCACATTTTAGCCTTAATTGATTTAGCCAAAGTTGCCTTTTCCAGAAATTTAGCGCTGAAAACGCATGCGCATTTACAGCGTTTTTGATGCGTTTTCAGCGCTTTTTACATGCTTTTTCACCTGCGTTTTGACAGATGCGTTTTGCACATCAAGACACTACTAAATAAAGTTTAAACAGTCAAATAGAATGAAAAAAAGATAAAAAAGGGACAAATCTATATTAATGGGAAAAATAATGGAAGAATATATATTTAATAAAATTATAGCATTAATATACATTTTATCGGTAAAATAGCAATAAATGCATATTATTCTTAAATTTAATTGTCGGATTATGTGTGTGTGTAAAGGGACATATCAAATCATTATTTTGATGTTCAAAAAGCATGCGTTTGGTAGTCCAAAACGCATGTTTTCTGCAATGAAAAAGCAGGTAAAACGCAGGAATTTTGATATTTTTTGCTTTTTGCGACTTCTCATTGACTTCAATGTTAACAAAACGCACCACAAATGGCAAAAACAATTGACAGGGTCCTTTTCTGAACGCATAGTTTTTGACCAAACTTATGCAAATTTTGAGATGCGTTTTGAAACGCAAAGTGCGGACAAGAAATCATGAATTCTCATTGTCTTTAATGGAAAAACAAAACGCATGCATTTGAGCACAAAAACGCTGCAGTTCAAAACTGACCCTAAACGCACCTGAAACGCAGGTGAAAACGGAAAGTGCGCACATAGCCTAAGGCTATGTGTCCATGTTGCTTTTTACCTGCTTTTTTGCTGCTTTTTCAACTGCAGCGTTTAATGCCAAAATGGATGTGTTCTGCTTTTCAAGCATAGTCTATGGGAATTTGGGTTTCTTGTCCGCACTATGCAGTTCAAACTGCAGCCTTTTTGTGGCAGAAATTTGGGCAAAAACTCAGCTTTGCAGTTCTAATTGCAAATGGCAAAAACAACTGACATGTCAATTGTTTTTGCCATTTGGGTTTTGCACTGCAAAGCTGAGTTTTTGCCCAAATTTCTGCCACAAAAAGGCTGCAGTTTGAACTGCATAGTGGCGTTTAGAAACCCAAATTCCCATAGACTAAGCTTGAAAAGGAGAACACATCAATTTTGGCATTAAACGCTGCAGTTGAAAAAGCAGCAAAAAAGCAGGTAAAAAGCAACGTGAACACATAGCCTAAGAGAGTAAGGCTATATGCGCACTTTGCTTTTTTTCATGGGTTTACGCAGCATTTTGAGCTGCAGCTTTTTAATGCAAAAATGCATGCGTTTTGATTTCCAGGCAAAGTTTATGGGAAATAGGGCTTTCTTGTGCGCACTTTGCTGTTAAAAACGCAACGTTTTTGATGCTGAAAATTTGTCAAAAACTCAGCGTTTAAAGAAGCAGTATATCAATTGTTTTTGCCATTTTGGCAGCGTTTTGCTAACATTAGAGTCAATGGGAAGTTTCAAAACGCATTCTATATCAAAATCCCAGCATTTTACATGCTTTTTTGATGCAGAATACACGCTTTTTTGACAAAATAAAAGCATGCGTTTTTCACATTATATTTAGGGCATGATATGTCCCTTTACACACACACACACACACAGTCCGACAATTAAATTAATGAAAATCAATAAATTAATGTAATTTTAAACATAAATATTAGAACACAGACCAATTTAATAAAATTAGCTATTTTGTATATGATTTTAATCATGATATTTGTAATCATTTTTTTCTTTTTTTTCCATAGTGTTTGAATGTTTAAACTTTATTTAGTAGTGTATTTGTATTCAAAACGTATCTGACTTTAAGCAATGAAAAAGCATGTAAAACGCGGTAAAAACGCGGCCAAAACGCGGTAAAAATGCAAGCGTATTTTTAGCGTTTTATGGTCAAAACCAAATTTGACAAAGACAATTTCTGCCAGAGGATGCGTTTTGAAATGCAACTAACTCAACGCAAAGTGCGCACATAGCTTTAGTTTTCTCCCCCACCCACCCCGAGACGTGTCAAATGGGAAAATTTAAAAAGTTAATTTTTTTTCTTCCACATTGCCTTAGTTCCTGTGAGGCCATGTGCGCACTAGAAAGTGACTTTTCTTAAGGAAAATCCGGACCCTCTGAAAGAATCCCGCACCCGCGGTAAATATCCGCACTAAAACCGCAATGACATCAGCATGCGGATTTACCGCGGTTTGCCGCGGATTTTCTGCAGGTTGGTCCCTACGGATTTTTACCATTATCTATGACAAAAACCGCAGGTACTGGCGGAAAAGAAGTGACATGCTCATTAATTCCGCAGCGGAAAATCCACGGGTAAATCCGCGAGTATAAAAAACGCCTTGTGCGCACAGCATTTTTTTTATACCCATAGGTTTTGCTGGGGAATGACTGCAGCAATGTTAGACACATTTTCTGCAGCAAATCCGAGGCAAAATCCGCGGCAATTCCGCAGCGTGTGCACAGGGCCTAAGTGCAGATTTTCCCCATAGACTTGTTTTAGATCAAGAAAATCTGCTTATAAAAAATGCACATTTATTTTAGTGGACTTCCAAGGTGGAAAAACATCAAAGACGTATGTAATCAGCACATGACTGTATCAATAACAGTTTGTCAAAGACAAATACCAGGAGGTAGCAAAAACAAAAGTGATTTATTGGAAACATGACATACCAAAAAGAGACAAAAACTGCTGCATCAAAAATGGGATAAAAACCACATAAAAAAACACAAGTAAATTTACATAATAGGTGCATAAAATCTGCCACATCAAAAGTTCACCAGGCTCATAACCGAATGCAAGTCTATGGGGAAAATCCGCACATATAGCTCAGTGTATCCGCAATGTTGTGGATGTGAAACACACTACAGGTTAGATTACACTGAGTAAAAAAGAAGTGGAGCGAGCTGGAGAGTTGTATAAATCCCATGCACTCTGCTGGAATTGTAAGGGATACTTTACACGCTGCGACATCGCTACTGAGATATCGTCGGGGTCACGGTTGTTGTGATGCACATACGGCGCCGGTAGCGACATCGCAATGTGTAAATCCTAGGAGCGACGATGAACGAGCGCAACACAGTCAAAAATCGCTGATCTGTGTCATGTCGTTCATTTCCATAATGTCGCTCCTGTTGCTGATACAATGTTGTTTGTCGTTCCTGCAGCACCACACATCGCTGTGTGTGAAGCCGCAGGAACAACAAACATCTCCTACCTGCGTCCCCCGGCAATGCGGAAGGAAGGAAGTGGGCGGGATGTTATGTCCCGCTCATCTCCCCCCCTCCGCTTCTATTGGCCGGCCGCTTAGTGACGTCGCGGTGACATCGCGGTGACGCCGAACGCACCTCCCCCTTAAAGGAGGGACTGTCCGGCAGTCACAGCGACGTCGCCGACCAGGTATGTGCGTGTGATGGTGCCGTAGCGATAATGTTCGCTACGGCAGCTATCACACAATATCGCATGTGCGACGGGGGCGGGTGGTATCGCGCTGGACATTGCTAGCCGATGCTAGCGATGTCGCAGCGTGTAAAGTATCCCTAAGACGCTGCGTTTGTGATGCAGAGAAAGTCCACAGCATCAAAAACTTACCAAACACTCATCATGGACACATGGTCTTAACTTGCCATAGGGACATCAGAACAGAGGTGCTGGGTTCTGTGCTGCTCTTCTCTGACTGGTGAGGTGGGGAACTTTACATTGAGGCAGTTATCAAACTAGGAAGTAAGCAGCGCTCAGCTATGGGTTTCTGATACTCTGTTTTAGGTCACATACTCACCTTCAGTATTTAGTTAGTATTGTACCTCAGTATTTGTAGCCATAACCAAGAGTGGAACAATCAATGGAAAAGTATAAAGGAAACAAGGGCTCCACTTTTGTATTTTTCACCCACTCCTGGTTTTGGCTACCACTACTGATGTAACAAAACTCACCAAATGCTCAATGTGTGAATATGGGCTTAGGCTATGTGCGCACTTTGCGTTTTGAACTGCAGCGTTTTAATGCCAAAATGCATGCGTTTTGATTTTCTAGCAAAGTCTATGGGAAATAGGGCTTTCTTGTGCGCACAATGCTGTAAAAAAACGTAGCGTTTAATTTGCATATTTTTAGGCAAAAACTCTGCATTCAAAGAAGCAGCATGTCAATTGTTTTTGCCGTTTTGGCAGAGTTTTGCTAACATTGAAGTCAATGAGAAGTTGCAAAACGCATTAAACATCAAAATCCTAGCGTTTTACATGCTTTTTGGATGCAGAAAACAAGCGTTTTTGACAATTTAATTGTATGCGTTTTTGACATTATATTAAAGGCATGATATGTCCCTTTACACACACACACACACACACACTCTCACACACACACACACACACACACACATACACACACACACACACACACATAGTCTGACATTTAAAATTAAGATAAACATGAATTCAACGTTATTTTAGACATAAATATTAACAAATATTGATCATTTTAATAAAATCAGCTATTTTGTTTATGATTTAAATCATGACACTTGTTATCATTTTTTTCCCATTTTTACATAGTGTTTGAATGTTAAAACTTTATTTAGTAGTGTATTTGTCATCAAAACGCATCTGACTTTAAGCAATGAAAAAGCATGTAAAATGTGGTAAAAACGCAAGCGTATTTACAGCGTTTTTGTGGTAGAAAGCAACTTTGGCAAAAACAATTTCTGCCAGAGGATGTGTTTAGAACTGCAACTACCTCGACGCAAAGTGCGCACATAGCCTTAAGGATGGGAGACTCTCAGCTCCCAGACCACAGTTAATCAAAAATGTCTCAATGCAATGTCAAAAGTTTACTAAAAGTAAAGCTCAAGTTTAATGTTGTGAGATCTAATAGACAATAGTTCAACTATATTTAGTATTTTGTGGCAACTTACAAGCTTTCATTATATAGTGTTCCATTAGTCCAGGTCCAGGCCGTATTATCATTTGTGCGTCTCATACCGATCCAGTGATTGTCTAAACCCTTAAACCGGAACAGAAAATCCTGCAATAATAAAATAATGAATTATTATATAGCATACTGTGTGGATATTATTTTTATTATTATTATTATTATACAAGTATGTATAATCCTGTGTGGATATTCCATGTTTATTCTGTACATTATCAGTTTCTCACCAGTTCCTCTTTATTTTCTATAGTCGCCAGTGACGCTCCATGTGAGTTACAGAATTTCTCGCTGTTTCTCCAGGTATCAGGTTCTTCAGAGAAGTAATAACACTTTCCCCGATACCAGATCCAATCATCCTCACATGGAACAGATTTCTGGTTCCTGATTTCATTATCTGTACAAGGAACACATCATCATTTGTGTCAATTCACCAATTTATATTTGGAGTAAAAGGTTTCGAGCTTTATATGGTCCATTCTACAATAAATAATGTAGATCACACAATCCCCTGACAGTTCCGATTTTTTTTCTACACATCACTTCGGAGCTTTTCTTGCAGGTAATGGTCAACAGGAAATTTTATGAAAACAAGATGTATATATGTGTATGTATATATATATATATATATATATATATACACATATAATATTTCCTGTAATATGATAGATAATACAATCCTGTTATTACACTGTGAAGATCACATTGCTTCAGGACTTGTGTCTGTAGATGAGGATACAATGATCAGACGAGCTGTAACTTATCAGTGAATATGGTGGATATTGGGGAGGGGTGGGATATTTCCCCTTCTAATATCGTACATATCTGGATTATTACCTGTGCTTCTGATTACATTGTAATCTTTGAGGACACTGGAAAGCTGCAAAAGCTGCAGTATAACACAGACACTGCCAGTGTAAAGTTCCTGTCACACACAGCGAGATCGCTGCTGAGTCACAGGTTTCGTGATGTATCAGTGACCTCGCTAGCGATCTCGCTGTATGTGAAAAGCAGCAGAGAGCGGGCCCCTGCTCCGAGGTCGCTGATCGTAACAAAATGATCAGAACCATTTTTTATTCGTTGGTCTCACGCTGTGCAGCGCGCATCGGCGTGTTTGACGGCGGGAGACCAATGAGCGCCCGTTCTGAGTAAGCAGGGAGCCATCGTTACACAGGTCACTGGTCGCTGTGGAGGTCTGCCTGATTGACAGCTCACCAGTGACCATGTAGCGACGTTCCAGCGATTCCTGGCTTTCTGGCAATTCCTGGCAATTGCTAGCGATGTCGAGCGTGATAGCACCCGCCCCCGTCGTACAGCCGATATTTGGTGATCGCTGCCGTAGCGAACATTATCGCTACAGCAGCGTCACATGCACATACCTGCCCTGCGACGGTGCTCTGGCAGGCAAACCGCCTCCTTTCTAAGAGGGCGGTTCATGTGGCGTCACAGCGACGTCACATGGCAGGCGTCCAATAAAAGCGGAGGGGCGGAGATGAGCGGGACTTAAACATCCCGCCCACCTCCTTCCTTCCGCATAGCCGGTGGAGGCAGGTAAGGAGATGTTCCTCGCTCCTGCGGTGTCACACATAGCGATGTGTGCTGCCGCAGGAACGAGGAACAACATCGTTAATAAACGTTTAACGATTTTTTGTTTTAGGATGGCCTCTCTGCGGCAAACGATTTTGCCCGCTTTTGCGATCGTTTAAGATCGCTCAAAAGTGTCACACACTGCGATATCGTTAATATCGTGCGTCACTAACGACGTGACTCCGACGATAAATCATTAACGATATCGTAGTGTATAAACCCCGCTTAAGGAAAGAGAACTGGGAAATCATAAATATATCTACTCACCTGGTACACTGATAAAGGTATTGTGTTCCTCATCCTTATTATTCAGGTCGCATGATAAGGATCCTAAACAGAACAGTAGTAATTTTCATATTTTACTTCTTTGTTATATCAAGCTATATATATTGAATCAATTATTTATTACTACTACAATCTCACATAGTGCTCCATGTGTATACAGTTCTGTTCTATGCTTTTCCAGAACATTCTGCATACCTCAGCTGCTGCAGAACCTCAAGTTACTCGGCTCAGCTGCTGCAGAACTTCAATTTGAAAAGGATGAAGTTGTTTTACAGCAATACGCTAATCACATGGATGTAATATTTTCCTTTATATTTTGGATTTGATGTATTTATTGATTTTTCAGCACTCATCACCATTTACTCAATACTTTATTACACTGATTCAGCTGTACTTTCTTGATTTTTGTTGTCTCCCGCGTCCCCTGCTTTACAATTTTGCACATTCTATTTGCCTGGCATAGCACTATTTTGTTTTTTTTTACATTTGCCCTTTTACTTTCTAATTTATTTGTTTACTTATTAATTTGGGCCATTTTCATTGTGAATTTTCAGTGCACTATCCTATTGGGCCAGTGCAATATAATTTATGTTGTGCATTAGTAATTCATTTTTTGCAATACTTTTTGCACATATTTATTGCTTTCTACTTCTTTTTGCCCTCCTTATTATTTAAGTTTTACTATACATTATTACTTAGTAATTTTGGGCTATTTTCATTGTGATTTTCTAGTGGAATATTACATTAGGCCAGTGCAATTTAATTTATATTGGCACAATAGTAATTTAATTCTTGGGAGTTATTATGGGTTTGTGCAATTGTTACATATATTTTTTTTGGTATTTGGTTTATTGCAATTTAAAATTACATTTATATTTTCATTTATATTTTCTTTGACATTTGTAGTTGAGTGTGGTGCCACCTGATGGCTGTTTGTGGTGTTACTACCAATTGTTATATATTTTTAATCTTACTTAATAAAAATTATTAATTTTATTCTGCATTTGAGCACTTTCTCTTTTTTTAATTCATGTATATTGTACGTAACCTCTCACAGTCCATTACTAAGCGCAACTTTATCATTCTTATTATGTTATGACTCTAGATGTAAATTTTGTTTGCGCTGACTTTTGAGTTTACATTTGCTTACCTTTCATAATAAATTTTTGCAGAGCAAGGACATCAATTTTTTTGCAGCAATTTGAGACAGATTTTCTGCACATATTGCTTAATGAATCTCCTGCGATAGATTTCGCCATCATATACAAAAACAAAACTTTAGCTATGTTCACACACTGCATCTTTTCTTGACCACAAAGATGCAGTGTTTTTGGCCCCAATCCACCCGCAGCAAAAAGGCTTAAAAAAAGCATACATTTTTTAAGCGTTTTTGACGCCTCTTTACCACATTTTGCCCAATGCGTTTTATAAGTCAAATCTATTGACTGGGAGGGCTCAAGAACGCTGGCAAAAACTCTTAAAGAATTGACATGCTGCATCTTCAAAAACGCAGCCAAGATGCAACCAAAAAAAGATGCACAGTGTGGACAGCAAAATAGAAATCTCATGAACTTTGCTGGGAAATGCATGCTTTTGGGTGCATCTTTGTAACCTCAAAAATGCACCAAAACCGCAGAAAAAGATGCCCTGTGTGAACCTAGCCTTTAAATACTGAAGTGAAGACCCCAAATAGTTACATTATTTTTGCTATAAGATATTAAATATTGATACTTACTAGAAGTAGAGACAATGAAGAGAGCTGATATTAATCCGATTATCACCAATATGAGAGCAGCAATCAGGAGACACACTGCGGAGAAGACAATATAGAGAATGATTATTACTTGTGGATCTCCGAGAAGACAATGACATAATCTAGAGTCTAGTGGTCATTCTTGGTACTACAACTGTGTTACTTGTATTTGTCCTGTGAACCTCCAAAGTACTATGGTAAGTGAAGAGGACACAAAATTGTAGGAAGGAGGGATCCTCCACTCTTATATTAGTTATCTATATTTATGGTGATAAATTTAGGTTGGGTGGTTGCCTTTTTAGAAATAATGGTCTGTCTGTGTGCTTGGTGTTTACTGTAGGGAGGGTACGGTTTATGAAGGAATATAACTTACTGTCGCTTACTTTTACTTTCATCAAAAGAAATGACAAACAGTTCTACATTATTGAGGAGCTTAAAACTGGGGCTCAGAACTGGGAAAATTCCCCTCACACTGAGTAACACACCATGTACTAGTCTACTGCCATCTGCCCCACAAACAGATGACAATTCTGTAGTTTTACCTCAGACATTGTGCCCTGCTCCTCCATCACCTCATGTACTGGGATAGAGTCATCCACCTCACATAAAGAGGATAGTTTTACCTCAGACACTGTGCCGTGCTCCTCCATCACCTCATGTACTGGTGTGGAGTCATCTACCTCACATAAAGAGGATAGGTTTAACCTCAGACACTGTGCCCTGCTCCTCCATCACCTCGTGTACTGGTATGGAGTCATCTACCTCACATAAAGAGGATAGGTTTTACCTCAGACACTGTGCCCTGCTCCTCCATCACCTCATGTACTGGTATGGAGTCATCTACCTCACATAAAGAGGATAGGTTTTACCTCAGACATTGTGCCCTGCTCCTCCATCACCTCATGTACTGGTATGGAGTCATCTACCTCACACACAGAGGATAGGTTTTACCTCAGACACTGTGCCCTGCTCCTCCATCACCTCATGTACTGGTATGGAGTCATCTACCTCACATAAAGAGGATAGGTTTTACCTCAGACACTGTGCCCTGCTCCTCCATCACCTCATGTACTAGTGTGGAGTCAACTACCTCACATACAGAGTATAGTTTTACCTCAGACACTGTGCCCTGCTCCTCCATCACCTCATGTACTGGTGTGGAGTCATCTACCTCACACACAGAGGATAGGTTTTACCTCAGACACTGTGCACTGACAATATGGAGGTCTCATACCAGAATGCATAGAAGGATCAGTATACAGCACTGATTACATGGTGGTCTCATACCAGTGAGCATAGATGGATCAGCATACAGCAATGATGGTGGTCTGATACCAGCACTCATAGAAGGATCAGTATACAGAACTGATAACATGGTGGTCTGATACCAGCGCTCATAGAAGAATTAGTATACAGCATCGATAATCCTTCTGGTATCAGACCATCATAATATCAGTGCTGTATTTTGATCTTCCTATGAATGTTATTATCTGACCACCAGGTTATGAGTGCTGTAAACTGATCCTTCTATCAGCGCAGGTATGAGACCACGATGTTATCAGTGCTAAATACTGATCCTCCAATGAGTGCAGGTATCAGACCTCCATGTTATCAGTGCAGTATACTGATCCTTCTATAAGCACTGGTATCAGACCACTATGTTATCAGTGTTGTATACTGATCCTCGTATGAGTGATGATATCAAACCACCATGTTATCATTGCTGTATACTGATCCTCCTATGAGCGTTGGTATCAGACCACCATGTTATCATTGCTGTATACTGATCCTCTTATGAGCGTTAGTATCAGACCACCATGTTATCATTTCTGTATACTGATCCTCCTATTAGCGATGGTATCAGACCACCATGTTATCAGTGCTGTATACTGATCCTCCTATTAGCGATGGTATTAGACCACCATGTTATCATTGCTGTACACTGATCCTTCTATGAGCGCTGGTATCAGACCACCATGATATCAGTGCTGTATATGTGAAGCCCCACAGGTGTTGTGTCGGTGCATTACCTTCAGGGACTCCACTCGGCTGGATCTTGTCACAGGTAGGAGATCTTCTATTTGTCGTGACGCCACTCTCAGTATTGCGGCCAGTAGGGACCGCCACTGCTTGTTGAGGGTCGCCTGGGGCTGATGGTGTGTGCAGTTAGTTGGAATAGCCTCCTGAGAGTGAGGCAAGCCCCAGGGCCCGGTGTAGGTGCGTAGTACCACAAGGCGCAGAATAACTCCACACAGGCAGAAGGTCTTTCAGGGTTTTTACTCACTTCAGGTGGCAGGGTGAGTAACCCGGGCGTAGCTGGGATGAACCAAGTGGGAACCAGGTGTCCTTCAGGCTGACTTGTGAGGGTGACTACTAACTCGCCTTCCTTAGCCCTTGGTGGTTTGGGGTAACCCCGACTTTGAGTCCCTATGGGGGTCACCCAGGGAAGATGCTGAAGCCTCTCTCCCCTTCGTTTGCCGTGTGCTTGTCCCCTGGGCCAGGCCACTCCAGCTGCTTGCCTCCTGTGACCTATGGGCCCTAACTGTGGCTACGTGGCTGCGGCTTTTGTGGTGTTGTGGCGTGGGCTTTGAGAGCCCCACACCGGCAGGTTTAGCAAAAGAAAGCTGGATCTATCTCCGCTTCGGGATCTGCCGCCCGTTTGGGCCTGGTACTCTCCAGCAGTCTCCTTACTTCCCACTCCGTGCTCTTCTCTCTAGCTGAGATGGGTTTCGGGTAGCACTCCTAGTTGACCGTTCTCCCCCGTCGGTAGCCACTGCGCGGACGCTGTCAGACTACAGCAGCCCAGGGGAAGGGGTCAGCTCTCCTCGGAGCTCCCTGGACTCTGCTCTGAACCGGCTCACATCTGGGACCTTCACTGCTGCTCCTGTCAGAGCTTCACTTTCCTGCTCCTCACTCCTCCACACTCTGCTTCAGACTCTAGACTGTCTACTCCTCCTTCTCTTTTCCCTTTTGTGCCTGCCTACGCCACCTAGCAACCAGACTCTCTTACCACACCCCTTGAGAGGAGATGGAGGCTTTTGGCCCCCTCCACTATTCCAGTGAAGGTCAAGGCTTTTCCCCCTCCTGGGATCCCCAGGGGTCCTCTCATGGGTACATGTGTGAGACCTGATCACTATGCGCCTGTGTTCCACACCCCAGTCAGCCTTCTGGATTACCTGTGTTGTACTGTCCCCAGCATGGGTGCAGTACTCAGTGGTGCCTGACCAGGTCAGGGGCGCCACATTCCCCCTTAGTTATCACCAGCACGTCCTCGGGCTGCAAGACAACATTTTAAAATGCATAAAACATTAAAACATGTAAAACATTTTTAAAAGCACCAGGTACCATACATCACCACCCTCCACCCACAAGTCCGTTAACCAACCCAAAACCCTCTCACGTTGGCCGCGCCTTCAGCCACTTCTGGCAGGATGTAGAGGCGGCTTTCATGGTCTGGTGGTTTCAGGGTATACCTGGCTTGGTGGATCCGCGCCTTCAGCCTCTTCTGGCAGGATGTAGAGGCGGCCTCCACAGTTGGTGCTGACCAGGTACCCTCTTTGTGGTGGAGAGCCAGGCCCCATAAACAGGCATGCTCTCTGGTCGCAGGCGAGCCAAGGCCCTATATACAGACGGGCTCCTCCTGGTTGCAGACGAGCCAAGCCCCTAAACAGGCTGGCTCTGGTGGTGGTGGTGCCCTCTGGTGTAACTATTTACACTGCGAGAGTTTGTGGCTATAGCCAGTTCATAGCCTTAAGGTTTATGGTTTTCTCACACAAGTTTATGTGGGCACATACTTGAACTTTTAAAACGTTGCAAAACAAACTTTCCAACTGGTCAAAACTTGCTGTACTTTACTTGAACTTATGCAGACTCCTCTTCACCAGGGCTTGGGCCTGTAGGGCTGCGGCACCTGTTGGTTTCTTGACCTTTTTCCTCATCTGTAGTGGTCTCATCATTAGGTCTTTGGTCTTTTCTTTCTTTATTACTGTCTTTCCTTTCTTCTTGATGCATTGTAAATTGCACTGTGTCTCCCATTCTTAGGTTTCTTCCAGGATGTCCTCTGGGCAAATGAGCTCTCACATCTCTTCTATTGACGAAGATACCTTCTTTGATACCAGGTGCAACAATGAACCCGTATCCTGACTTTAGGCTGAAGTCCTCCACTACTCCTCTACAAAGGGGTCCTCTGACCTGGGCTTTGGACCTTCTCAGGAACCGTTTTTCTTGTAGGTCTCTGGCCGTGACTTCTCTCTGCTCTGGGGATGGCGGTGCAGGGAAAGACTGGGTTCTACTGCGGCGCTGTATCTTGCGGGTTGGATTCTGCGAGGTGCAGCTTACAAGCTCCCAGGTGAGGCTTTGGGGCAGATCTTCCTCAGCAGAAGGTGTCAGGTCTTCCTCGTCCCAGCGGGAATATGGCAACATCTCCGGCTCTGGGCATGGATCCACTGCTGGTGGCTCCTGAGTCAGCTCCTCAGTTTCCTGGCCTCCTCTCCCCCTTAGTTCTTCTTGGCACTCCTTTGGTGGCAGTGCTGGGGATGGGCTTTCTTCAGCAGGCCCAGGCGGGGGACTCTTTGGCGTGGTTGCTGCAGGGGTTGCTGGAATCCTCTTGGGGGTATGCGGAGGGAGCATGTACCGGTCCACCAACCATTGTGGAAACTTGGCCTCCATGTCAGCCTTTAGCTGCCAGTATGCGGGGTCCTCCCCCAGCGTGGGCTTTCCAGCAGGGACCTCTTTGGACTGGGGAGCGGTGTCTGCTCTGGCCTTGCAGGCCGGGGAAAATGGTGATGCAATCTCTTGGCGGGCCGCGCCTGGCATGGTGGCGGCCTGGTCTTGGCGGGCCGCGCCCTGTATGGCGGCGGCCTGGTCTTGGCGGGCCGCGCCCTGTATGGCGGCGGCCTGGTCTTGGCGGGCCGCGCCCTGTATGGCGGCGGCCTGGTCTTGGCGGGCCGCGCCCTGTATGGCGGCGGCCTGGATCGGCGTCGCAGCTGCGATGGGATCTGTGCAGGCTGGGCTGGGCGTCGCTGCAGGGACCGGGTCTTGGTGGGCCGAGCAGGGCATCGCTGCGGCGGCCGGGGCTTGGCGGGCCGAGCAGGGCCTCGCTGCGGCGGCCGGGTCTTGGCGGGCCGAGCAGGGCATCGCTGCGGCGGCCGGGGCTTGGCGGGCCGAGCAGGGCATCGCTGCGGCGGCCGGGTCTTGGCGGGCCGCACCTGGCGTGGCTGCGGCCTGGCTCAGCGTCGCCGCGCCGGGCGCCTCTTCAGGGACCGCGGGCGTGGCAGCAGGGGTCGGGGCATCCGGGCCGGCAGGGGTAATACTGGACTCACCCATCGGTGGCAGCATCGGGGTCTGAGTCGTCGCCGTCCGGTCTGGCACTCGTCGTGCGGTTCCCCTCTCATAGGCCTGAACCGCGGCAGCCATCTCCAGAAGTTCCATGCGTTCTTCCCTGATCTGCTCCACGACCCGGGTCTCCAGTCGGTCGCAGAACTGGGCCAGCTCCCGATACCACCAGGCAGCGGAGCCCGGTTCTGGGTTTCTGCGGTCAGACGCCATTTCTTCTGCGCCCTCTTCTGCACGATTTCCCAGCAGTGGACTCGCCGTTGCCTCTAGTAGCAAGCTGTTCAGTTTTCGCTCTGCCTCTTTCAGCAGCTCCTCTCCCAGCAGCAGGCTTCTGGCTCCCTTTCTGTCCCGACGTCTCTGGACGCTTCCGCTCTCTTCACAAGCGAGGTCAGAACTCTGCAGGGGATCTCTGGGTAGCCACACCTCTTCGTGGGCGGTAACTTCTCCCAGCGCGGGCTGCTGTTGTTTTTCAGCGCGCTTTTCATGGTGGCAATATGGCGGCGCTTCCAATTTTCCAAGCGGACCGCCCAGGCACATGGTCACCTGTCTGAACAGGTCTAGTCCTTATCCTGTTCGTGACGCCAGATGTGAAGCCCCACAGGTGCAGTGTCGGTGCATTACCTTCAGGGACTCCACTCGGCTGGATCTTGTCACAGGTAGGAGATCTTCTATTTGTCGTGACGCCACTCTCAGTATTGCGGCCAGTAGGGACCGCCACTGCAGGTTGAGGGTCGCCTGGGGCTGATGGTGTGTGCAGTTAGTTGGAATAGCCTCCTGAGAGTGAGGCAAGCCCCAGGGCCCGGTGTAGGTGCGTAGTACCACAAGGCGCAGAATAACTCCACACAGGCAGAAGGTCTTTCAGGGTTTTTACTCACTTCAGGTGGCAGGGTGAGTAACCCGGGCGTAGCTGGGATGAACCAAGTGGGAACCAGGTGTCCTTCAGGCTGACTTGTGAGGGTGACTACTAACTCGCCTTCCTTAGCCCTTGGTGGTTTGGGGTAACCCCGACTTTGAGTCCCTATGGGGGTCACCCAGGGAAGATGCTGAAGCCTCTCTCCCCTTCGTTTGCCGTGTGCTTGTCCCCTGGGCCAGGCCACTCCAGCTGCTTGCCTCCTGTGACCTATGGGCCCTAACTGTGGCTACGTGGCTGCGGCTTTTGTGGTGTTGTGGCGTGGGCTTTGAGAGCCCCACACCGGCAGGTTTAGCAAAAGAAAGCTGGATCTATCTCCGCTTCGGGATCTGCCGCCCGTTTGGGCCTGGTACTCTCCAGCAGTCTCCTTACTTCCCACTCCGTGCTCTTCTCTCTAGCTGAGATGGGTTTCGGGTAGCACTCCTAGTTGACCGTTCTCCCCCGTCGGTAGCCACTGCGCGGACGCTGTCAGACTACAGCAGCCCAGGGGAAGGGGTCAGCTCTCCTCGGAGCTCCCTGGACTCTGCTCTGAACCGGCTCACATCTGGGACCTTCACTGCTGCTCCTGTCAGAGCTTCACTTTCCTGCTCCTCACTCCTCCACACTCTGCTTCAGACTCTAGACTGTCTACTCCTCCTTCTCTTTTCCCTTTTGTGCCTGCCTACGCCACCTAGCAACCAGACTCTCTTACCACACCCCTTGAGAGGAGATGGAGGCTTTTGGCCCCCTCCACTATTCCAGTGAAGGTCAAGGCTTTTCCCCCTCCTGGGATCCCCAGGGGTCCTCTCATGGGTACATGTGTGAGACCTGATCACTATGCGCCTGTGTTCCACACCCCAGTCAGCCTTCTGGATTACCTGTGTTGTACTGTCCCCAGCATGGGTGCAGTACTCAGTGGTGCCTGACCAGGTCAGGGGCGCCACATATACTGATCCTTTTATGAGCGCTGGTATCATACCACCATGATATCAGTGCTGTATGCTGATCCTTCTATGAGCGCTGCTTTCAGACCACCATGATATCAGTGCTGAATGCTGATCCTCCTATGAGCGCTGGAATCAGACCACCATGTTATCAGTTCTGTATACTGATCCTTCTATGAGCATTGGTATCAGAACACCATGTTATCAGTGCTGTATACTGATCCTTCTATGAGCGCTGGTATCAGACCACCATGATATCACTGCTGTACACTGATCCTTCTATGAGCATTGGTATCAAACTACCATGATATCAGTGCTGTACACTGATCCTTCTATGAGCGCTGGTATCAGACCACAATGTTATCAGTGCTGTATATTGATCCTTCTATGAGCATTGGTATCAGACTACCATGTTATCAGTGCTGTACACTGATCCTTCTATGAGCGCTGGTATCAGACCACCATATTATCAGTGCTGTATGCTGATCCTTCTATGAGTGCTGGTATCAGACCACCATCATATCAGTGCTGAGCACTGATCCTTCAATGAGAGCTGGTATCAGACCACCATGTTATCAGTGCTGTATGCTGATCGTTCTATGAGCGCTGGTATCAGACCACCATGTTATCAGTGCTGTACACTGATCCTCCTATGAGCGCTGGTATCAGACCACCATGCTATCAGTGCTGTACACTGATCCTTCTATGCGCGCTGGTATCAGACCACCATGTTATTAATGCTGTACACTGATCCTTCTATGAGCGTTGGTATCAGACCACCATATTATCAGTGCTGTATGCTGATCCTTCTATGAGCGCTGGTATCAGGCCACCATGATATCAGTGCTGTATACTGATCCTTCTATGAGCATTGGTATCAGACCACCATGATATCAGTGCTTTACACTGATCCTTCTATGAGCATTGGTATTAGAGCACCATGTTATCAGTGCTGTATGCTGATCCTTCTATGAGCATTGCTAATAGACCACCATGATATCAGTGCTGTATACTGATCCTCCTATGAGCATTGCTAATAGACCACCATGATATCAGTGCTGTATACTGATCCTTCTATGAGCATTGGTATCAGACCACCATGTTATCAGTGCTGTACACTGATCCTCCTATGAGTGCTGGTATCAGACCACCATATTATCAGTGCTGTACACTGATCCTTCTATGAGCGCTGGTATCAGACCACCATGTTATCAGTGCTGTATGCTGATTCTTCTATGAGCGCTGGTATCAGACCACCATGATATCAGTGCTGTACACTGATCCTTCTATGAGCGCTGGTGTCAGACCACCACGTTATCAGTGCTGTATGCTGATCCTTCTATGAGCGCTGGTATCAGACCACCATGTTATCAGTGCTGTATGCTGATCCTTCTATGAGCGCTGGTATCAGACCACCATGATATCAGTGCTGTACACTGATCCTTCTATGAGCGCTGGTGTCAGACCACCACGTTATCAGTGCTGTATGCTGATCCATCTATGAGCGCTGGTATCAGACCACCATGTTATCAGTGCTGTATGCTGATCCTTCTATGAGCATTGGTATCAGACCACCATGTTATCAGTGCTGTATGCTGATCCTTCTATGAGCGCTGGTATCAGACCACCATGATATCAGTGCTGTACACTGATCCTTCTATGAGCGCTGGTGTCAGACCACCACGTTATCAGTGCTGTATGCTGATCCTTCTATGAGCGCTGGTATCAGACCACCATGTTATCAGTGCTGTATGCTGATCCTTCTATGAGCATTGGTATCAGACCACCATGTTATCAGTGCTGTATACTGATCCTTCTATGAGCATTGGTATCAGACCACCATGTTATCAGTGCTGTATGCTGATCCTCCTATGAGCGCTGGTATCAGAACACCATGATATCAGTGCTGTATGCTGATCCTCCTATGAGCGCTGGAATCAGACCACCATGTTATCAGTGCTGTATACTGATCCTCCTATGAACGTTGGTATCAGACCACCATGTTATCAGTGCTGTATACTGATCCTCCTATGAGCATTGGTATCAGACCACCATGATATCAGTGCTGTACACTGATCCTTCTATGAGCATTGGTGTCAGACCACCATGTTATCAGTGCTGTATACTGATCCTCCTATGAGCATTGCTATCAGACCACCATGATATCAGTGCTGTACACTGATCCTTCTATGAGCGTTGGTGTCAGACCACCATGTTATCAGTGCTGTATGCTGATCCTTCTATGAGCGCTGGTATCAGACCACCTTGTTATCAGTGCTGTATGCTGATCCTTCTATGAGCATTGCTATCAGACCACCATGTTATCAGTGCTGTACACTGATCTTTCTATGAGCGCTGGTGTCAGACCACAATGTTATCAGTGCTGTATACTGATCCTCCTATGAGCATTGCTATCAGACCACCATGATATCAGTGCTGTATGCTGATCCTTCTATGAGCATTGGTATCAGACCACCATGTTATCAGTACTGTACACTGATCCTTCTATGAGCGCTGGTATCAGACCACCATGCTATCAGTGCTGTACACTGATCCTTCTATGCACGCTGGTATCAGACCACTATGTTATCAATGCTGTACACTGATCCTTCTATGAGCGTTGGTATCAGACCACCATATTATCAGTGCTGTATGCTGATCCTTCTATGAGCGCTGGTATCAGGCCACCATGATATCAGTGCTGTATACTAATCCTTCTATGAGCATTGGTATCAGACCACCATGATATCAGTGCTTTACACTGATCCTTCTATGAGCATTGGTATCAGACCACCATGTTATCAGTGCTGTATGCTGATCCTCCTATGAGCGCTGGTATCAGAACACCATGATATCAGTGCTGTATGCTGATCCTCCTATGAGCGCTGGAATCAGACCACCATGTTATCAGTGCTGTATACTGATCCTTCTATGAGCGCTGGTATCAGACCACCATGTTATCAGTGCTGTATGCTGATCCTTCTATGAGCGCTGGTATCAGACCACCATGATATCAGTGCTGTACACTGATCCTTCTATGAGCGCTGGTGTCAGACCACCACATTATCAGTGCTGTATGCTGATCCTTCTATGAGCGCTGGTATCAGACCACCATATTATCAGTGCTGTATACTGATCCTTCTATGAGCGCTGGTATCAGACCACCATGTTATCAGTGCTGAATGCTGATCCTTCTATGAGCGCTGGTATCAGACCACTATGTTATCAGTGCTGAATGCTGATCCTCCTGTGAGCGCTGGTATCAGAACACCATGTTATCATTGCTGTATACTGATCCTCCTATGAGCGCTGGTATCAGAACACCATGTTATCATTACTGTATACTGATCCTCCTATGAGCATTGGTGTCAGACCACCATGTTATCAGTGCTGTATACTGATCCTCCTATGAGCATTGCTATCAGACCACCATGATATCAGTGCTGTACACTGATCCTTCTATGAGCGTTGGTGTCAGACCACCATGTTATCAGTGCTGTATGCTGATCCTTCTATGAGCATTGCTATCAGACCACCATGATATCAGTGCTGTACACTGATCCTTCTATGAGCGCTGGTGTCAGACCACAATGTTATCAGTGCTGTATACTGATCCTCCTATGAGCATTGCTATCAGACCACCATGTTATCGGTGCTGTATGCTGATCCTTCTATGAGCGCTGGTGTCACACCACCATGATATCAGTGCTGTATATTGATCCTCCTATGAGCATTGCTATCAGACCACCATGTTATCAGTGCTGGATGCTGATCCTTCTATGAGCGTTGGTGTCAGACCACCATGATATCAGTGCTGTACACTGATCCTTCTATGAGCGCTGGTATCAGACCACCATGTTATCATTGCTGTATACTGATCCTCCTATTAGCGATGGTATCAGACCACCATGTTATAATTGCTGTACACTGATCCTTCTATGAGCGCTGGTATCAGACCACCATGTTATCAGTGCTGTATACTGATCCTCCTATTAGCGATGGTATCAGACCACCATGTTATCATTGCTGTACACTGATCCTTCTATGAACGCTGGTATCAGACCACCATGTTATCAGTGCTGTATACTGATCCTTCTATGAGCATTGGTATCAGACCACCATGATATCAGTGCTGCATACTGATCCTTCTATAAGCATTGGTATGAGACCACCATGATATCAGTGCTGTATACTGATCCTTTTATGAGCGCTGGTATCATACCACCGTGATATCAGTGCTGTATGCTGATCCTTCTATGAGCGCTGCTTTCAGACCACCATGATATCAGTGCTGAATGCTGATCCTCCTATGAGTGCTGGAATCAGACCACCATGTTATCAGTTCTGTATACTGATCCTTCTATGAGCATTGGTATCAGAACACCATGTTATCAGTGCTGTATACTGATCCTTCTATGAGCGCTGGTATCAGACCACCATGTTATCAGTGCTGTATACTGATCCTTCTATGAGCGCTGGTATCAGACCACCATGATATCACTGCTGTACACTGATCCTTCTATGAGCATTGGTATCAAACTACCATGATATCAGTGCTGTACACTGATCCTTCTATGAGCGCTGGTATCAGACCACAATGTTATCAGTGCTGTATATTGATCCTTCTATGAGCATTGGTATCAGACTACCATGTTATCAGTGCTGTACACTGATCCTTCTATGAGCGCTGGTATCAGACCACCATATTATCAGTGCTGTATGCTGATCCTTCTATGAGTGCTGGTATCAGACCACCATCATATCAGTGCTGAGCACTGATCCTTCAATGAGAGCTGGTATCAGACCACCATGTTATCAGTGCTGTATGCTGATCGTTCTATGAGCACTGGTATCAGACCACCATGTTATCAGTGCTGTACACTGATCCTCCTATGAGCGCTGGTATCAGACCACCATGCTATCAGTGCTGTACACTGATCCTTCTATGCGCGCTGGTATCAGACCACCATGTTATTAATGCTGTACACTGATCCTTCTATGAGCGTTGGTATCAGACCACCATATTATCAGTGCTGTATGCTGATCCTTCTATGAGCGCTGGTATCAGGCCACCATGATATCAGTGCTGTATACTGATCCTTCTATGAGCATTGGTATCAGACCACCATGATATCAGTGCTTTACACTGATCCTTCTATGAGCATTGGTATTAGAGCACCATGTTATCAGTGCTGTATGCTGATCCTTCTATGAGCATTGCTAATAGACCACCATGATATCAGTGCTGTATACTGATCCTCCTATGAGCATTGCTAATAGACCACCATGATATCAGTGCTATATACTGATCCTTCTATGAGCATTGGTATCAGACCACCATGTTATCAGTGCTGTATGCTGATCCTTCTATGAGCATTGCTAATAGACCACCATGATATCAGTGCTGTATACTGATCCTCCTATGAGCATTGCTAATAGACCACCATGATATCAGTGCTATATACTGATCCTTCTATGAGCGTTGGTATCAGACCACCATGTTATCAGTGCTGTACACTGATCCTCCTATGAGCGCTGGTATCAGACCACCATATTATCAGTGCTGTACACTGATCCTTCTATGAGCGCTGGTATCAGACCACCATGTTATCAGTGCTGTATGCTGATTCTTCTATGAGCGCTGGTATCAGACCACCATGATATCAGTGCTGTACACTGATCCTTCTATGAGCGCTGGTGTCAGACCACCACGTTATCAGTGCTGTATGCTGATCCTTCTATGAGCGCTGGTATCAGACCACCATGTTATCAGTGCTGTATGCTGATCCTTCTATGAGCGCTGGTGTCACACCACCATGATATCAGTGCTGTATATTGATCCTCCTATGAGCATTGCTATCAGACCACCATGTTATCAGTGCTGGATGCTGATCCTTCTATGAGCGTTGGTGTCAGACCACCATGATATCAGTGCTGTACACTGATCCTTCTATGAGCGCTGGTATCAGACCACCATGTTATCATTGCTGTATACTGATCCTCCTATTAGCGATGGTATCAGACCACCATGTTATAATTGCTGTACACTGATCCTTCTATGAGCGCTGGTATCAGACCACCATGTTATCAGTGCTGTATACTGATCCTCCTATTAGCGATGGTATCAGACCACCATGTTATCATTGCTGTACACTGATCCTTCTATGAACGCTGGTATCAGACCACCATGTTATCAGTGCTGTATACTGATCCTTCTATGAGCATTGGTATCAGACCACCATGATATCAGTGCTGCATACTGATCCTTCTATAAGCATTGGTATGAGACCACCATGATATCAGTGCTGTATACTGATCCTTTTATGAGCGCTGGTATCATACCACCGTGATATCAGTGCTGTATGCTGATCCTTCTATGAGCGCTGCTTTCAGACCACCATGATATCAGTGCTGAATGCTGATCCTCCTATGAGTGCTGGAATCAGACCACCATGTTATCAGTTCTGTATACTGATCCTTCTATGAGCATTGGTATCAGAACACCATGTTATCAGTGCTGTATACTGATCCTTCTATGAGCGCTGGTATCAGACCACCATGTTATCAGTGCTGTATACTGATCCTTCTATGAGCGCTGGTATCAGACCACCATGATATCACTGCTGTACACTGATCCTTCTATGAGCATTGGTATCAAACTACCATGATATCAGTGCTGTACACTGATCCTTCTATGAGCGCTGGTATCAGACCACAATGTTATCAGTGCTGTATATTGATCCTTCTATGAGCATTGGTATCAGACTACCATGTTATCAGTGCTGTACACTGATCCTTCTATGAGCGCTGGTATCAGACCACCATATTATCAGTGCTGTATGCTGATCCTTCTATGAGTGCTGGTATCAGACCACCATCATATCAGTGCTGAGCACTGATCCTTCAATGAGAGCTGGTATCAGACCACCATGTTATCAGTGCTGTATGCTGATCGTTCTATGAGCACTGGTATCAGACCACCATGTTATCAGTGCTGTACACTGATCCTCCTATGAGCGCTGGTATCAGACCACCATGCTATCAGTGCTGTACACTGATCCTTCTATGCGCGCTGGTATCAGACCACCATGTTATTAATGCTGTACACTGATCCTTCTATGAGCGTTGGTATCAGACCACCATATTATCAGTGCTGTATGCTGATCCTTCTATGAGCGCTGGTATCAGGCCACCATGATATCAGTGCTGTATACTGATCCTTCTATGAGCATTGGTATCAGACCACCATGATATCAGTGCTTTACACTGATCCTTCTATGAGCATTGGTATTAGAGCACCATGTTATCAGTGCTGTATGCTGATCCTTCTATGAGCATTGCTAATAGACCACCATGATATCAGTGCTGTATACTGATCCTCCTATGAGCATTGCTAATAGACCACCATGATATCAGTGCTATATACTGATCCTTCTATGAGCATTGGTATCAGACCACCATGTTATCAGTGCTGTATGCTGATCCTTCTATGAGCATTGCTAATAGACCACCATGATATCAGTGCTGTATACTGATCCTCCTATGAGCATTGCTAATAGACCACCATGATATCAGTGCTATATACTGATCCTTCTATGAGCGTTGGTATCAGACCACCATGTTATCAGTGCTGTACACTGATCCTCCTATGAGCGCTGGTATCAGACCACCATATTATCAGTGCTGTACACTGATCCTTCTATGAGCGCTGGTATCAGACCACCATGTTATCAGTGCTGTATGCTGATTCTTCTATGAGCGCTGGTATCAGACCACCATGATATCAGTGCTGTACACTGATCCTTCTATGAGCGCTGGTGTCAGACCACCACGTTATCAGTGCTGTATGCTGATCCTTCTATGAGCGCTGGTATCAGACCACCATGTTATCAGTGCTGTATGCTGATCCTTCTATGAGCGCTGGTATCAGACCACCATGATATCAGTGCTGTACACTGATCCTTCTATGAGCGCTGGTGTCAGACCACCACGTTATCAGTGCTGTATGCTGATCCTTCTATGAGCGCTGGTATCAGACCACCATGTTATCAGTGCTGTATGCTGATCCTTCTATGAGCATTGGTATCAGACCACCATGTTATCAGTGCTGTATACTGATCCTTCTATGAGCATTGGTATCAGACCACCATGTTATCAGTGCTGTATGCTGATCCTTCTATGAGCGCTGGTATCAGACCACTATGTTATCAGTGCTGAATGCTGATCCTCCTATGAGCGCTGGTATCAGAACACCATGATATCAGTGCTGTATGCTGATCCTCCTATGAGCGCTGGAATCAGACCACCATGTTATCATTGCTGTACACTGATCCTTCTATGAACGTTGGTATCAGACCACCATGTTATCAGTGCTGTATGCTGATCCTCCTATGAGCGCTGGAATCAGACCACCATGTTATCAGTGCTGTATACTGATCCTCCTATGAACGTTGGTATCAGACCACCATGTTATCAGTGCTGTATACTGATCCTCCTATGAGCATTGGTATCAGACCACCATGATATCAGTGCTGTACACTGATCCTTCTATGAGCATTGGTGTCAGACCACCATGTTATCAGTGCTGTATACTGATCCTCCTATGAGCATTGCTATCAGACCACCATGATATCAGTGCTGTACACTGATCCTTCTATGAGCGTTGGTGTCAGACCACCATGTTATCAGTGCTGTATGCTGATCCTTCTATGAGCATTGCTATCAGACCACCATGTTATCAGTGCTGTACACTGATCCTTCTATGAGCGCTGGTGTCAGACCACAATGTTATCAGTGCTGTATACTGATCCTCCTATGAGCATTGCTATCAGACCACCATGTTATCAGTGCTGTATGCTGATCCTTCTATGAGCGTTGGTGTCAGACCACCATGATATCAGTGCTGTATGCTGATCCTTCTATGAGCGCTGGTATCAGACCACCATGCTATCAGTGCTGTACACTGATCCTTCTATGCACGCTGGTATCAGACCACTATGTTATCAATGCTGTACACTGATCCTTCTATGAGCGTTGGTATCAGACCACCATATTATCAGTGCTGTATGCTGATCCTTCTATGAGCGCTGGTATCAGGCCACCATGATATCAGTGCTGTATACTGATCCTTCTATGAGCATTGGTATCAGACCACCATGATATCAGTGCTTTACACTGATCCTTCTATGAGCATTGGTATTAGAGCACCATGTTATCAGTGCTGTATGCTGATCCTTCTATGAGCGCTGGTATCAGACCAACTTGATATCAGTGCTGTATACTGATCCTCCTATGAGCATTGCTAATAGACCACCATGATATCAGTGCTGTATACTGATCCTTCTATGAGCATTGGTATCAGACCACCATGTTATCAGTGCTGTACACTGATCCTCCTATGAGCGCTGGTATCAGACCACCATATTATCAGTGCTGTACACTGATCCTTCTATGAGCATTGGTATCAGACCACAATGTTATCAGTGCTGTATGCTGATCCTTCTATGAGCGCTGGTATCAGACCACCATGTTATCAGTGCTGTATGCTGATCCTTCTATGAGCGCTGGTATCAGACCACCATGATATCAGTGCTGTACACTGATCCTTCAATGAGCGCTGGTGTCAGACCACCACATTATCAGTGCTGTATGCTGATCCTTCTATGAGCGCTGGTATCAGACCACCATGTTATCAGTGCTGTATACTGATCCTTCTATGAGCGCTGGTATCAGACCACTATGTTATCAGTGCTGAATGCTGATCCTTCTATGAGCGCTGGTATCAGACCTCCATGTTATCAGTGCTGTATGCTGATCCTTCTATGAGCGCTGGTATCAGACCACTATGTTATCAGTGCTGAATGCTGATCCTCCTGTGAGCGCTGGTATCAGAACACCATGTTATCATTGCTGTATACTGATCCTCCTATGAGCGCTGGTATCAGAACACCATGTTATCATTGCTGTATGCTGATCCTCCTATGAACGTTGGTATCAGACCACCATGATATCAGTGCTGTACACTGATCCTTCTATGAGCATTGGTGTCAGACCACCATGTTATCAGTGCTGTATACTGATCCTCCTATGAGCATTGCTATCAGACCACCATGATATCAGTGCTGTACACTGATCCTTCTATGAGCGTTGGTGTCAGACCACCATGTTATCAGTGCTGTATGCTGATCCTTCTATGAGCATTGCTATCAGACCACCATGATATCAGTGCTGTACACTGATCCTTCTATGAGCGCTGGTGTCAGACCACAATGTTATCAGTGCTGTATACTGATCCTCCTATGAGCATTGCTATCAGACCACCATGTTATCAGTGCTGTATGCTGATCCTTCTATGAGCGCTGGTGTCAGACCACCATGATATCAGTGCTGTATATTGATCCTCCTATGAGCATTGCTATCAGACCACCATGTTATCAGTGCTGGATGCTGATCCTTCTATGAGCGTTGGTGTCAGACCACCATGATATCAGTGCTGTACACTGATCCTTCTATGAGCGCTGGTATCAGACCACCATGTTATCATTGCTGTACACTAATCCTCCTATGAGCGCTGGTGTCAGACCACCATGATATCAGTGCTGTACACTGATCCTTCTATGAGCGCTGGTGTCAGACCACCATGATATCAGTGCTGTATGCTGATCCTTCTATGAGCGCTGGTGTCAGACCACCATGATATCAGTGCTGTACACTGATCCTTCTATGAGCGCTGGTGTCAGACCACCATGATATCAGTGCTGTATACTGATCCTTCTATGAGCGCTGGTGTCAGACCACCATGTAACATTGCTGTACACTGATCCTTCTATGAGCGCTGGTATCAGACCACCATGTTATCATTGCTGTACACTGATCCTTCTATGAGCGCTGGTATCAGACCACCATGTAACATTGCTGTACACTGATCCTTCTATGAGCGCTGGTATCAGACCACCATGTTATCATTGCTGTACACTAATCCTCCTATGAGCGCTGGTGTCAGACCACCATGATATCAGTGCTGTACACTGATCCTTCTATGAGCGCTGGTGTCAGACCACCATGATATCAGTGCTGTACACTGATCCTTCTATGAGCGCTGGTGTCAGACCACCATGATATCAGTGCTGTACACTGATCCTTCTATGAGCGCTGGTGTCAGACCACCATGATATCAGTGCTGTATACTGATCCTTCTATGAACGCTGGTGTCAGACCACCATGTAACATTGCTGTACACTGATCCTTCTATGAGCGCTGGTATCAGACCACCATGTTATCATTGCTGTACACTGATCCTTCTATGAGCGCTGGTATCAGACCACCATGTAACATTGCTGTACACTGATCCTTCTATGAGCGCTGGTGTCAGACAACCATGATATCAGTGCTGTACACTGATCCTTCTATGAGCGCTGGTGTCAGACCACCATGATATCAGTGCTGTACACTGATCCTCCTATGAGCGCTGGTGTCAGACCACCATGTAACATTGCTGTACACTGATCCTTCTATGAGCGCTGGTGTCAGACCACCATGATATCAGTGCTGTATACTGATCCTCCTATGAGCGCTGGTGTCAGACCACCATGTAACATTGCTGTACACTGATCCTTCTATGAGCGCTGGTATCAGACCACCATGTTATCATTGCTGTACACTGATCCTTCTATGAGCGCTGGTATCAGACCACCATGTTATCATTGCTGTACACTGATCCTTCTATGAGCGCTGGTATCAGACCACCATGTAACATTGCTGTACACTGATCCTTCTATGAGCGCTGGTGTCAGACAACCATGATATCAGTGCTGTACACTGATCCTTCTATGAGCGCTGGTGTCAGACCACCATGATATCAGTGCTGTACACTGATCCTCCTATGAGCGCTGGTGTCAGACCACCATGTAACATTGCTGTACACTGATCCTCCTATGAGCGCTGGTGTCAGACCACCATGATATCAGTGCTGTACACTGATCCTCCTATGAGCGCTGGTGTCAGACCACCATGTAACATTGCTGTACACTGATCCTCCTATGAGCGCTGGTGTCAGACCACCATGATATCAGTGCTGTATACTGATCCTTCTATGAGCATTGGTATCAGACCACCATGTTATCAGTGCTGTATACTGATTCTTCTATGAGCGCTTCCCCATTTGTTTTTTATTGTGGATTGAACCTGGTGTTGGATACTTGCATCTTTCAGCGCCTCTGTTTATAATATGATTTTGCAGTTAGTTACATTACATATATTGACATATTTTTATACAGTGGTATAATTCCTGGCTGTACTTAAGTACTTATTGAACAATTTGATTTGTGGGTTCCTCACTTCTTTGTGGTGTTTCCCTGTCAATCAAGTAGGAGCAAAGGAAAATATGAAGCAGAGAAGCTGTGCACTCCTACAAATACAGACGCTATAGCCCCTTTAGTGTAATTCTATGTTTAAATATGTTTACACATATACTGTGTTTCTAGAGAAAATAATCACTTTCTTGTTTATGTGGTTGGATAACGACATGTATTTAATGCTAATTTTCTGATCAAGTCTGCAACGCAGCCTCCAACATGTCAGCCTGAGAAAAGGGGGCCTTGTCTCCATGAACAGTGTTGCTCTCTTAGGCCCTGTGCGCTTGCTGTGGATTTACCGCCGATTTTACCGCGGATTTGCTGCAGAAAATGTGTCTAACATTTCTGCAGTCATTTCCCAGCAAAACCAATTGGTTTAAAAAAAATGCTGTGCGCACACTGCGTTTTCTTAAACCTACGGATTTACCCACGGAATTTCCGCTGCGGAATTAATGAGCATGTCACTTCTTTTCTGCAGGTACCTGCGGTCTTTGCCATAGATAATGGTAAAAATCTGCAGGTACCAACCCGCGGAAAAATCGCGGTAAACCGCGGGTGCGTTATTACCACGGTTTATGCCATGGGTGTGGTATTCTGCCAGACGGTGCAGATTTTTCTTAAGAAAAGTCCATTTTCTAGTGCCCACATAGCCTTAAGGTCCAAAATACCTTTTGTTTTTATGCATGCTTTTGTTACAAAATTGTTTTATTGTTATATATTTGTTATTATCTTGTTTTTGTGAGTATATTTTAATAAAGATTTTTTTCTATAGATTTGGATTATAAATATATTTTTACCAGTGAAAAATCTCCTGCTTTTTTTGGTTGAGAACTTTGCATACAGTGTATCCCAATTTATTTAGTTTGAGAAAGGTCAAGTGGGTCCTCTTTAAATGAACAGTAGCTGACTATATTAGTTTTTTATTAAAATGTTTACTATTCCTTTATTCACACAAAATAGATAATAATCAAAAGTAACAACATTTGCATGGTGACCATCCAACAATATAGGTACAGCACACTTAATAGTTGGTTACACTTTTTGACGGTTCTTTTGTTACATACTGCTTAGGACTTTCTGCTTTGTTCCTAAGAGCCGCAATACAGTGGAAGCGTTTTGCAAGACAAGCAAAGCTTTCTAAAAATTTGTAACTTGGTTAAGAGCAATGATTTGCAATAAGAGCAAACTCCCATCGTGCACACTTCCGGGTCCGTCCTTTCACCGCGCTCTGACCCGCTCTGGAGGAAACTTTCTGTACATATGTACTGTATATGTGAACTTGTATCCTTGGACCAATGGACCACAGAACTGATAGTGGTCAAAATCTTTCTTATATATACCATACTCACATTTTGCAGGGGAAGGACTGCATTTTTCTGTTTTATTGGTTTTTGTAATTTTTATTTTTTTTTAAGACTTTGTAATACTCTTTATTATTGCTAATGTTTTATAAGTTTGTGTTTCCAGTCCAGAAGTACTGAATTTAACTAAGGGGGAATGTGGCACCCCAGGGTTCAGTTGCCACAAATATACCTGTACCTGGGCAGGGAAGGATCTCCACATCAGGTAATCCCACATACAACATTTCCACTCCAAGCCTGGAGGGGGAGCTCTACAAGTCGAGTTCAGGTGAGGTCCCCTTTAAATCCAGGTTTGGAGGTGGAGTCAGAGAGACAGTTGACAGTTGGAGAAAAGGAGACTGTGCGAGCAGAGAGTGAGGGGAGACATCAAAATGGAGAGGGCAGTGCTTAGCCCGCACAAGTAACTGTGTGACCGCCTGAGGGATCAAGAGTGAGGCAAAAGAGGAGAGACCGGGGAGGTGGAGCCAGATCGGTTCATCCCCAAGGAACAGCACTGATTATCGGACACCGGTGTCCGAGATTGTGAGGGATCTAATCTGTCCAGCAATAAAGACCGGGGGCCAGGGAGACTGCAGATCTCCTGGCCGCAGCAGCATCTGAAGGCAAAGCCGCTACACAGAGCTTAGGGACCGCAGTGAGTACAGCAGTGCCCCTTAGAGAAGCTCCCGCCGCCTGCCATACAGGTGAAGACCGTGAGAGAGGGACAAGGTATAGCTACAGGCAGCCTAGTACCAAGGAGAAACAGCGCAGCAGAGATGCCACACAACTGACCTGTTGCAGAGATCCTGAACTGTTCCCAGATTACCCAAAATCTGTAACATCAGAAACTGAACCCATTTTTAATAACACCTGCAAGTAAAACCTGGTCAGAGTTAATGAATTGGTGTGACGCAATTTATTTCTTCATCTGAGGAGCCATAGGCTGCTGCACTAAAGTGACAGTTGAAAAGGCTGTGAGGAAAAACGGCCGCCATATCTGTGTACTACTAAAACTGCCCTGGGGACCCCGCTTCACCTACGAGAAGCGTAAACAACTGGCTGCCTAACCATCACCCCAGAGGTCTGACTTGCAGCCCCAGTAACCATACTGGAACCGTAGGTGGCGTCACGAAATACTTTTATTTATTTATTTATTTTTTTATATTTTTTTTCTTAATTATTTTTTTTAATTTTTTTTTTATTTTATTATTTATTGACTTTCAGCGACCACCAGGGCCACGGAACCGGGCACAGGCCCCCGTGACATAATCCCATTAACCAACACCCGGAACCGAGTACCCCACGGCCCTGGGGCGGGTCACTAGCACTTCTTGTTTGGGATAATCCCTGACTTGTAGTACCGTGGGATTCATCCAGGGAAGTTGCTACTGCCTTTTCTCCCCTTTTTGGCCCGTTTGCTGGCAGCATGGACCAAGGTGGACAGCTCAAAGCTCGATCCCCTTATGGGCCCCTCGTTGCTGCTGATGCTCGGACTCTAGTTGGTTGGTGATGGACTTGTGGTCCCCTCACCGGCAAGTTTAGCAGGTAGTTAAACTTGAGCCTGCTCTGGGAACCTGTTTCCCGTGCATGCCTAGTTCCCAGGAGTCTCCGTACTCGACCAGCTGACTTCCTCAGCGTCTTTCTGACCGACTTGCTGGTAACTGTTCTCCCCCGCTAATGGCTACTACACGTGCAGGGTCTGACTACAGTGTCTGCACCTCTGCTTCTCTCTTAGCAACTGCAACTCACTGTCCTCAGACTGGCTAACCTCACCTTCCTCCTTTTTTTGCCGCTGCAACCTAGCTTCCAGCCCCTCCCTTGCACCCCTAGATGAGATGTGGAGGAACGCCCCCTCTTGGGTCTACCCAAGGGTCCCCTCTAAGGTGTGGGAGACCTGGTTGCTATGTGTCTGTGCGTACACACCATATTTCAGCCTTTGGATTACCTGGAAGTACTGACCCAGCATGCGTGCAGTACTCAGTGGTGCCTGACCAGGTCAGGGGCGCCACATATACAGTATACCATTGTACAGTACAGTATAAACTATATAGCATTTCTATTAATTTGCATTTGTGGATATAGTATTGTACTTTCTTATTGATAACCAGTGCAGCACATTAGCTTACAATAGAATTGTTGGTGTGCGAGCGGTACAGTATAAGCAAAGTGCAGTTTAATTTTTTTTTTTATGCTTTTACTGTACTGTACAGTATTTTGTATTAGTGTACTGTAGTAATTTTATATGAATACTGGCATTATATTGTATTACTATAATAAGTTTATATAAATACAGTAAATATTTTTGGGTTGTGGAACGAATTGTTTTCGTTTTAATTATTTCCTATGGGAAAATTCGCTTTGATATAAGAATAACTTGGTTTAAGAGCACACTCCCGGAACCAATTATGTTCGCAATGCAAAGTTCCACTGTACTTGCATCGGACATACTCATTCTGGCCTCCAATTACATGATGCTCCTCTGTCGGCAGATATTAGGCCTAACAGATTACACAGCCCACTTGTAGATGCTTAAAAGCTTGTGAATTCTAAGGCTATGTGCCCACGGGAGCTCGCAGGTTTCCCGCAGCTGTTCCCCGGAATCCGCAGCTATCCATAGCTGCGGATTCCAGTGAAATATCTGCAATAAACCTGCGGACATTCATGCGACTTACCTGTGGAAGTCCCGGCCCTATCTCCATAGTGGAAAGGCGGGACATCCGCAGATATTTCCGCAGGAATAATTGACATGCACTTACGTGTGGCTGCGGGACATCCGCAGCATATTCTGCAGCCGCACATAACGCAGCATGGACACAGCATTCTCCATGTCCCATAGGATAACATGGGGAGTGTCTGTACTTGCTAGAACCTGCAGATTTATCTAGAAAATCCAGATAAATTCACAGGCTTTCTGGGGCAAAATCCATGGGTACATTGTCTCTTGGGCATGTAGTTTTAAAGCACCACTTCAGCATTTTTTTTAATTTAATTTCAGTGCGGGAGTGTTGCTTTAAATTTAACTCCACTGCCCCCTGTCTTAGGGTGGCTTTACATGCTGCGATATCCGGCCCAATATCGCTAGCATGACACCCGCCCCCATCGTTTGTGCGCGACGGGCATATCGCTGCCTGTCGCGCACAAAATCGCGCGGACCCGTCACACATACTTACCTGTCCTTCGACGTCGCTGTGACCGGCGAACCGCCTCCTTTCTAAGGGGGGCGGTCCGTTTGGCGTCACAGTGACGTCACTAAGCGGCCGCCCAATGTAAGCGGAGGGGCGGAGATGAGCGGGACGTAACATCCCGCCCACCTCCTTCCTTCCGCATTGTGGCCGGAGGCAGGTAAGGAGATGATCCTCGTTCCTGCGGCGTCACACGTAGCGATGTGTGCTGCCGCAGGGACGAGGATCAACTTCGCCCCAGCGACAGCAGCGATAACTGGCAGCGGACCCCCATGTCAACGAGGAGCGATTTTGGACGTTTTTGCAACGATCCAAAATCTCTCCTAGGAGTCACACGCTACGACATCGCTACAGCAGCCGGATGTACGTCACAAAATCCGTGACCCCAACGAGATCGCTGTAGCGAAATCGTAGAGTGTAAAGCCCGCTTTAGACTCATCTTTCAGCGGCTTCACCTTTTTCCGCCATCGGTCTGTTGTGACCTCCCGGCAATTTCGGTGTTTCATGGAGCGCGCCAGAGGTCACAACTCAATACAAGTCTATGAGGACCTCGTTCCGGCTCTCTTATGCGGGCGTCACACGGGACGATTAATTGTGCGATCGCATGAGCAATCGCACCTGCCCCCGTCGTTTGTGCGTCACGGGCAATTAATTGCTCATGGGGCACAACGTCGTTAAACCCCCGTCACACGTACTTACCTCCCGGACAACGTCGCTGTGGGCGGCGAACATCCTCTTCCTGAAGGGAAGGGACGTTTGGCGTCACAGTGACGTCACACAGCGGCCGCCCAATAGAAGCGGAGGGGTGGAGATGAGCGGGACATAACATCCCGCCCATCTCCTTCCTTCCGCATTGCCGGCGGGACGCAGTTAAGCTGTGTTCATCGTTCCCAGGGTGTCACACGGAGCGATGTGTGCTGCCTCGGGAACAATGAACAACCAGAGCACAGAAGGAGGAACGAGATTTTCAAAATGAACGATGTGTCAACGATCAACGATTAGGTGAGTATTTTTGCTCGTTCACAGTCATTCAGAGGTGTCACACGCTACGATACCTCGAACGATGCTGGATGTGTGTCACGAATTCCGTGACCCCGACGACATAGCGCCCGATATATCGTACCGTGTGACGCCCGCATTAGACTTGCACTGAGCTCTTGAAATGTAACTTTTGACTTCCGACCAGTTAGGCGTTATGGTCACAAGATGCTGCCGCAGGCATCAATTAGAGGCAAAAGTGCCGGAAAGTGAGTATAAGACGGGTGGCAGGGGATTTAGATTTAAGGTGCTACACCAGCACTGAAAGAAAACTGCTGGAGTGCTGCTTTTAAAAACTTTCCATATTTCTGCATAAATTTGTTGTAAAACTATGTCAGATTTTTACACACAAGTCCTAAAATTAGTAACAAGAACCAAATCAAACAAATGAGTTAAAAAAAAACAACTTTGTTATTTTTTTTAAATTAGAACAATTCTCCAATATCACATGAGTGGCAAAAGTAAGTGAATCTTTGCTTTCAGTATGTGGTGTAACCTCCTTGTGCAGCAATAACTGAATCTAAACTTTTACGTTAATTGCTGATTACTCGAAGGAATTTTAGCCCTTTACTCCCTACAAAACAGCTTCTACTCTGTGATGTTGGTGGGTTTTCTCCCATGAACAACTCGCTTCAGGTTCTTCCACAACATTTCTATAAGATTACGATCAGGACTATAAAGTGTAATCGTTTTAATTTTTATTTAATAAATCAATAGTACACATGAAAATAAGTAACTCTGTAATATATCTAATCAGCCAAATTTGCTTCTTTCTATGCCAGAATTGATCAGTCATCAAAATTCTCAATTCTGAGGTAAAGTCTGTATTTAGTGAAGACTTTCCCATTACTGAGATAAGAGATGGCAGTTGGTGCTGATGAGATTCTATGTAGATAGGAGGAGAGGAGGGGTTGGAGCTCTGCCTCTATATCTTCCCGTTGACCACTTCTGGGGATAGTAATATGATCTTGATTTTCTTCCATTTCTACACAATCTCTCTGATTGTAGATTAGTAAAGTCTAATCTCTTTAAAGATGGTTTTGTAGCCTTTTTACAAAAGGTTCCACATTGCCTGACTTAGTGCGATTTATATTGCATGAGAAGTGCTAGTTTAAGGCCGGGGATCTACTGAGATCCTCGTATGACACTCGGCTCACGCTGGCAGCACAGCAGAGCAGAGTGCAATGCGAGTGTCATTGCGACTGAGGTCCGATCATGCGATACATCACTAGTATTTTGTTGCACCACCTCTGGCTTTTATAACAGCTTGCAGTGTCTGAGGCATGGACTTAATGAGTGACAAACAGTATCTTCATCAATCTGGCTCCAACATTCTCTGATTGCTGTGGCCAGATCAGCTTTGCAGATCGGAGCCTTATCATGGACCATTTTCTTCAACTTCCACCAAAGATTTTCAATTGGATTGAGATCCGGACTATTTGCAGGTCCTGTCATTGACCTTATGTGTCTTCTTTCAAGGAATGTTTTCACAGTTTTTGCTCTATGGCAGGATGCAGTATCATCTTGATAAATAATTTCATCATCAACAAACATCCTTTCAATTGATGGGATAAGAAAAGTGTCCAAAATTTCAATGTAAACTTGGGCATGTATTGAAGATGTAATGACAGACATCTCCCCAGTACCATTAGCTGACATGCAGCCCCATATCATCAATGACTGTGGAAATTTACATGTTCTCTTCAGGCAGTCATCTTTTTATTGTTTAGCTTTTCTGTATGTAAATCCCATTTCCTTTAGGTGGTTTCTTACAGTTCAGTCACAGACATTGACTCCAGTTTCCTCCCATTCGTTCCTCATTTGTTTTGTTGTGCATCTCCTGTTTTGGAGACATATTGCTTTAAGTTTCCTGCCTTGACACTTTGATGTCTTCCTTGGTCTACCAGTATGTTTGCCTTTAATAACCTTCCCATGTTGTTTGTATTTGGTCCAGATTTTAGACACAGCTGACTGTGAACAACCAACATCTTTTGCAACATTGCGTGATGATTTACCCTCTTTTAAGAGTTTGATAATCCTCTCCTTTATTTCAATTGACATCTGTCGTGTTGGAGCCATGATTCATGTCAGTCCACTTGGTGCAACAGCTCTCCAAGGTGTGATCTCTCCTTTTTAGATGCAGACTAACGACCAGATCTTATTTGATGCAGGTGTTAGTTTTGGGAATGAAAATTTACAGGGTGATTCTATAATTTTTTCCTTATAATTGAGTGATTCCATAATTTTTTCCCCGTGTTTGGTCTTGAAAAGTAACCATTACTGGCTGCACATTATGTTTTCATGATTGTTTTTAGTGTTTCTTAAAGCCAGAAAGTTGACATTTGAAATGACTTTAGTTTTGTGCCGTCTGTGATCTGCTTTTTTTAAACAAAAATAAACAACTGAATGAACATCCTCAGAGCCTGGTGTGTCCATAATTTTTGCGAGGGCTTGTATTCCCACCTACAAAGAATGGAGAGATCTTTATTTTATTTTTATATAGCACCAACATCTGGTCACTCCTCCATACAGGTGTTCTCCAGCTCTTTCAGGTTTGGGGCTGTCGCTGAGCAAAATTGAGTTTCAGCTGCCTCCAAACATTTTCTATTGGGTTCAGGTCTGGAGACTGGCTAGGCCACTCCAAGACTTTGAGATGCTTTTTACGGAGCCACTCCTTAGTTGCCCTGGCTGTGTGTTTCAGGTCATTGTCATGCTGAAAGATCCAGCTACGACTGATCTTCAATGCACTTACTGAAGGAAGGAGGTTGTTGGACAAAATCTCGCGATACATGATCCCATCCATCCTCCCTTCAATACGGTGCAGTCATCCTGTCCCCTTTTAAGAAAAGCACCCCCAAAATATAATGTTTCCATTCCCATGCTTCAAGGCTGGATGGTGTTTTTGGGGTTATACTCATCCTTCTTCTTCCTCCAAAAACAGTGAGTGGAGTTGATACCAAAAGATATATTTTGGTCTCATCTGACCATATGACCTTCTGCCCATGCCTCCTCTGGATCATCCAGATGGTCATTGGCAAACTTCAAACAAGCCTGGACAATTGCTGGTGTGAGCAGGGGGATCTTGCGTGCCTTGCAGGATGTTAATCCATGACGACGTAGTGTCTTACTAACTGTAATCTTTGACACTGTGGTCCCAGCTCTCTTCAGGTCATTGACCAGGTCCTCCTGTGTAGTTCTGGGCTGATTCTTGACCTTTCTCAGAATCATCCTTACCCTACGAGGCTCGATTTTTGCATGGAGCCCCTGACTGAGTAAAATTGACAGTCAGCTTGTGTTTCTTCCATTTTCTAATAGTTGCGCCAACAGTTGTTGTCTTCTCACCAAACTGCTGGCTTGTAGCCCAACCCAGCCTTCTGTACAGTAGGTCTACAATTTTGTCCCTGGTGTCCTTAGACAGTTCTTTGATCTTGGTGGAGAGGTTGGAGTGTGATTGATTAAGTGTGTGGATAGGTGTCCCTTATGCAAGAGTTCAAGCAGGTGCAATTTATACATGTAATGAATGGAGAGTAGGAGCTTCTTAAAGAAAAAAATAACAGGTCTGTGAGAGGCAGAATTCTTGCTTGTTGGTCGGTGACCAAATACTTATTTCATGCAATTAAATGCAAATTAATCATTTAAAAAATCATTGAATATGATTTTCTGGATTTGGAAATGGAAAGAAAATACATTTTACTGGGTTTTTTTTTGTGTGGTTGTTTTAGGCATTCGTTGTACGGAATAAATAATCTGATAACTTTAAAAAATGAGTTGATTCTTGTGATAGCCTTTATGTGTATATAGGCATAAATCTAAAACCAAAGCAAAGGTGCAAAATATAATGAAACATTGAGCATGAGTCTTAAAGGGGTTGTTCAATACTCAGACAGACCTTTCTCAAGCACTATGTTTCTCACAAATAAAATAATAAACTTATATTCACCTCCGGTGCTGGTCCTGTTGCAGTGATGTCAGCACTGACTCTCCTTGGGCTTCTGTGACATTTTTGTGTCATGTAAGCCCCAGGAGAGCCAGTTCCAACATCATTGCAACAGCACTGCTACCGGAGGTGAATATAAGTTTAAGGGCGGGGTCACACGGGGGACTACTGTGATCCTCGCATGACACTCGGCTCACGCTGTCAGCACAGCAGGAGCCGAGTGTCACTGTGACTGAGATCTGATCATGTGATTGGACCACAGCTGCGGGGGGCGGGCCAGCTCTCAGGAGGGGTGGGCCGGCTCTGAGGAGGGGGGGGATTTATCTCCCTCTCTCCTCTGTAGCCGGCTATTGCCATTCTCGCTCTGCACTCGTGGTACACCAGTGTACTGCGAGTGCAGTGCGATGTTTCTCTCGCCCCATAGACTTGAATGGGTGCGAGAGAAACAAGGATCGCATTACAGTCGCAACATGCTGTGATTGTTTTCTCGGTCCGATTAGGGCTGAGAAAATAATCGCTCATGGGTGCTGGGACATAAAGTAATATTGGTCTGAGTGGAATGCGATGTTTTATCGCACTCCACTCGCTCCGATTTTCTTGCATTGTGTCTTAGGACTTATTATTTTACTTGGGGAAACAGTGCTTGAGGCCTAAAACACACTTCCGCAAAAAAAACATCCGTATGACACGGTCCGTTTTTCACGTCCGTGTTCCGTATTTTTGGGGCGTTTCTCCGGTATGTATGGCATCCGTGTGATGGCATATGCGAGCCGTGTGTGCGTGTGGAATGTCCCTATTGACATAAAATACGTACGTGTGCTGTCCGTGTGCTGTCCGTTTTTAAAGGCCCGCATTCTTACCCAATTAACGTTGTTAATCATTCATCATGAGATCCTGGTGTTGTTGTTTGCCATCAATTGACCTCAGATTGGTAACAAGTGTTTCACATTTTGTGATGAAAAACGGACACGGACGATACGTGCTGAACACGGACATACTCCGTGTGCGGTCCGTGTAGGCACGGACCCATAGACTAAAGCGGTTCCGTGCCTGCGTGTTGCCGGCCAAAAACGGACATGTCGTCCGTGTAGAAAAGCGCACACACGTACTTACAACACGGACACACGTTCCGTGTGATTTTACGTACGTGTGCCATCTACCATTGAATAACATGGGTCTCCGTGTGTACGTGTCTCCGGTACGTGCAAATACGTACCGCACACGTACAAATTACACGGATGTGTGTTGCGGGTCTGAGAAGGGGCTGCTGGAGTAGTGAACAACCCCTTTAAATTCTGTGAAAAAGCAAACACACTCCATACTTATTGTTCACAAACTATTCACCAGTAAACCTCTCACCAGCCAACCAGTCTCCTGTTTTGCACTGATGAGAGGCAGGAGTCTGAAAACAGATGCCTGCAAATATAGACTTTTCTGGTATGGTTAACTATCATACGGCACAGCTCATTATAGGGTTAACATTGACTTGTAGGGTGGCTATCTCCATTAGGTGGTGCTAGAGACCTGCTTTCTTCCTCTTGCAAGAGTCTGTGTATGCAGTAAGCAGCAGACGCTGACCAGCAGGGTCAGGAAGGTGCAGTCACTGGTTATTGTACGACACGGGGGATAAAGTGCGCACAACATATTTATCCAATAATACTCTAGATGGCAGATTTGTGTCAAAAATTTCTGCAACTGAAAAGCAACTCAGATCTTCTAGATGGAATTATTTACAGCACAAGATTCTCTGAAGGCTTCATTCAGATGCCTGAGATAGAGATTTTCTGAAAGAAATCTACCGAGTGTGACTAAACTCCAAAACTGAGACATTAACCTGGAATTTACCGCAGAAAGGATGGAAAATAGCAACTGTTATAGAAAAACCCATCACAAGTTCTTACATGTGCTGTCATCATAGTGTGGGGTGATTCTTATGGGAGATTTCTAGATTGGGAATTTTGAGGTAATTATATCTTCTTCCTCATCTTGTGGATATAATAGACAAATGAATCACTGGGGAAATTTTTTAGGAATCTGTTACAGGATCCGCAGATGATGAATATGTTGATTATCACTAGCAGTTACTCCCTTCCTGACATTACCTCTTATTTGTATTTTGCTGTGTGATTATATATATATATATATATATATATATATATATATATATATATATATATATATATATACCGTATATATATATATATATATATAGTATATGTATAAATATATTGTATATGCATATATTGTATGTGTATATATATATATATATATAGTGTATGTATATAGATAGTGTATGTATATGTATATATGTATGTATATATATATATGTATATATATATGTATATGTGTGTATATAAACAGTATATATACTTAAAAATTAAAAAAAATTGGAGTTTTTGTAAATTATTGTTTACCCTGTAATATTAATAACACCTATACTCAATTCAGATGTCGTTCCAATGATGTTGGCACTGGCTCTCCTGAGGTTCTCCTGACACAATGTGGCAGAGCTGTCACAACTCTGACTTCTTCCAAATGTCTGATTTGGGTAAAACAGGGGACAGTGAAGTGGCCCTGATCAAACAGCCATAACTTTTTTTAATTTTTCTGGATTAGCTACAGAGAATACTGCCAAATATGCAGTCAGATGAACAGACAATCAACTATCACAAGATCATCAATATTAATGCATCTGCACTCCCTATAGCAGCACCCTGACAGTATTAAAGGGAATCTGTCAGAGCAGGTTTTGCTTCCTCATCTGAGAGCTGCATGATGTAGGCAAGGAAATTCTGAATCAGACGATGTATCACTTAGATTACTGGGTGTAGCTGTTCTGACACAATCTGACTTTTTAGATTTAGCAATGCAGCAGAGGTAAAAAAAAAAAAAGCTGCCCCTGCCCACACCATCCTCTGTATAGAAAGTCTACATTGATAGTGAGTTGCCATTCAGAGGAGAGGGCATGCCGGACTACATGGGAGGAGCCAGAAAGTCACAGCAATGATAAGCTACTGATGCTAAAACAAACATTGCAAATAAGCAACAGCACAAACCTTGATAAGAGTGGCATTGCTTAATTCTATGTTTTAACCCCTACCTCATGCTGTTTTCAGATTACATAGCAAAAATCTGGTTACAGATTCCCTTTAATAGGAACATCACACATATACTGTATACAAAATGGAGATTATCAGTACTGGAAATACAGGTATGTGTTCCAAACCAGTGATTATGACATGGACACATATACCGTATACAATATGGAAATTATCAGTACTGGAAATATAGGTATGTGTTACAAACCAGTGATTACGACGTGGCAACTCTTTTTGTATTTGAATCCACTCCCTGATAGTAAGAAAAGCAGCACTTGTCATTATCCTGTGCTCTGGGTTTTAGTACAGTAAAATTCAGCCTCCAGTTTTGGTTATCATTGATCTCACACAATTGCCCGTAAAGAGCGGGATAAGTGTATCGTGTATATATTACCTGCTTTACTCTTCTGGAAGAGATGCTTGAGAATATTATATTCTGAATTGGCTGCAAAAAAAAAAAAGAAAAGCATGCAGAGGAAATGTTAAAGGCAGTGATAGTTATTATTTTTCCTAATTTATTATTATCAGGGTACAAAGGTCAGGTTTTTAAAGAGGGGGATAAGTGCATCATGTACTTATTACCTGCTTTATTCTTCTGGTAGGGAGGCGGAAGAGTATTATATTCTGGATTTACTGTAAAAAAAAAAAAAGAAGATAGCATGTAGGGAAAATGTTAAAATCTAGAAGTAATAAAGATGAATGTGGAAAAATAATAACTATCAGGGTATAAATGTCAGGTTTGTAAAGAGCAGGATAAGTGTATCATGTATTAATTACCTGCTTCATTCTTCTGGTAGATAGTCATAAGATTACATTCTGCAAAAAAAAGAGAATAGCATGTAGGGAAAATATTGAAATCTAGAAGGCAGTAATAATGATAAATGAAGAAAAATAATAAATATCAGGGTATAAAAGGTCAGGTTTGTGTTTGCCATAGTTCCAAAGATAAAAGTAAAAGAACCTATAAATGATAAAGGTGAGCAGGAGTCCAAGGTCTGCAGCATTTATTGCAGATGGTAGAAATATTGCAGAGCAGACGGTTAATATGGCGAAAAAGTCATGGGTTTCAGCTTAGGCTACTTTCACACATCAGTTTTTTTCCATCAGGTACAATCCGGAAAAAAACGGGTTAAACGGATCCGGTACCGCATCCGTTTTATCCCCATAGATTTGCATTGTTACCGGATTGTACCTGATGGCTTTGCGTTGCATCCATTTTTTTCCGGATGCGGCAAAATTTATCAAAGCGGCGGCCGGAGGCAACGTGTCTCGCAACGTTTTTTTGTCCGGCAAAAAAAAACCGCATCGCGCCGGATCCGGCGCGATACGGCGTGTTTTCCAATGAAAGCCTATGGACGCCGGATCCAGCGCAATGCGGTAAAAAATGGATGCGGCTACCGGATCCGTTTTTGTAAACTGCGCATGCACCAAATTAATTAAAAAAGCTGATCCTTCAAAAAAAAGGACAAACCGGATGCAAAAGCGGATGCAAACCGTATCCACCGGATCAGGTTTTGTATGCATCCGACATAACGGATCCGTTAAAAACCGGATCTGGTGGATACGGTTTTACATTTTTTTGCCGGATCCTTTGGATCAGGAAAAAAAAGGATTGTGCCTGAATGCAGAAAACTGATGTGTGAAAGTAGCCTTAGCAATGTGGAAACCTCAGAGTGTTCTTGAGTAATTCCAGTATGTAGAGAAGGGAACCGAGAAGTAATGAGTTCACAGTGTCAGCTCTTGCTGCGTACAATGTATCAGTCCTGGGCTGGAGAGTTCTGCTCAGATCTCTGATATTCTGCTGATTAGTGACGCCTCCTGAGGACGGTAGAGGATAGAAGAGACACCGAGCTCAAAAAGAGATCATCTATATATCAGATCCTCCGAATAAGAGAATATTCAGGGTAACCATCTAGATGAGACATAATAATGGCAGCAGGACAAATAATAACAATATAAAGAATATTATAAGTATCCTGCCATCCTCACCAGTAGTCTGTTTGTTGTCTATCATGACCTGTTTAGGATCTTCGTCGTCGTTACAGGCTCCCATGGCTTTTGCAATTTTACAGCTGCTGTAGTGATCCTCACAGGCGACGCAGTGATCTTCAGTGAGTGTGTGGTGTTCAGTACAAAGATTATAGCCAGTGGAGCACAAGAAATGAGCTGACGTACCAGGAAATGACTGTATTACATGAATAGAAACTGCTCTTTCTGAGAATTGGCTGCACTGTTCTCTATATTCAAGGGCTTTGCCTCTTGCTCTAAATAACTAAGATAATGAAACATGTATAGCCAACATTGAGAAAAACAGCTCAGACCTGCTGCTGTACCACAAATTGGCTCAGTTTTTACATAATTGTTCATTTCTACATGGTTCCTACAGATGCAACTGGAAAGACTCGGATAGTAAAGGGATTTTGTGGGATGTATTAAAACTGGACAAAAAGCAGGGAATGCTCCCTACGGATTCTCTGCTGATAAAATGATACCGTGTTGTCCATCAGTCCACTACCAGCTGCTGCCAATCACTCAGCTCAGCAGTGACATTTGTAACCTTAGAATTAAGAGAACATACATTTGCCACAATCAATGTTAGGCTATGTGCGCACGTTGCGTAAATACATGCAGTTACGCTGTGCTTTGTAGCGCAGCGTAACTGCATGCGTCCTGCGTCCCCTGCATAATCTATGGAGATTGTGCAGGGGCCGTGCGCACGTGGCGTATTAGAGCACAGCGCTTCGGCTGCTGCCCGAAGCGCTGCGTTCCAAGAAGTGACATGTCACTTCTTCAGTGCGCTTTGCCGGCAGCTCCTGCTCTGTCTATGGCAGGAGCTGCAGGCAGAGCGCATGGAATCGGCTTTTTTTTTTTTTCTCTACGGACATTTTCTGCAGCGATTTGAAGCGCACGTGTGCTCTTCAGATCGCTGCAGAAATTTCTGCAGGGCTAGTACGCAACGTGTGCACATAGCTTTAATGTGACGCCCTGGACTAGCCAGGGGTCACAGACTGCAACAACATGCACACACCCCCACCCTAGGCAGTTACAGCAGTCAAACAAAAATCCTTGTTGCCTCCCTCCAGGGGCTGATGTCCACACCAGGTGGGGCGGAGCCAGGCAGTTGGCACTGCCCATCGAGGAGTTCACAGTCCTGGAGGCGGGAAGAGAGAGCAGTTAGATAGTGTTTGGAGGTGAAAGTGGAAGGAGTATACTACTGCGGTGTCTGGGTCGGAGCCCAGGCGCCTACAGCAAGGTTGGCAGACGGTGGTGGCCGTCTGCAGGAGTGACGGATCTCCGCAGAACCGTAGGACCGGGGCTGGGCGGTGGCCCACTGGTACCGAACCGGGGACCGGTGTTCTGTTGTTGTGTCTCTCAGTAATCACACTCAGTGGTGATCTTCAGGCTCTTTATTAGGTGGTATTGTCAGCCATTGCATCTCTCCCTGCTGCCTGCACTCTGTCTGCAGTACCAGCAAGTTCCCACTTGCTTGTGAACACATACAAGAAGAGAGACCCCTAGAGGCCCCTAGGGGACATACAGCATATACATATTGCTACAACCGGAGTGAAGTTAAGCACACAGGCAGGGCCATCGAACCCCGACCAGGCTTTGAGTCGCCAGCAACGGTCAAATACCGAGTGTGACCGGAACCCCAGGGGTTTCCTAACAACCCAAGTCCCGTTAGAAGGCAACCGCTCACACCTTGAGGATATACAGCCACCACCACAGGCTAGAGATCCAAGGGCCAGCGCCTGCGGGCAAAAGGGCTCCTACGGTACCTATACACCGGGGAGCGGACTACCGTTTGGGGAACCATCGGAGTCAACAGAGTGCACAGGTGCAGGGAAAGACATCCACCATCAGCCGTCCGGGGAGACCACAACATCAGTACTGCAGCCGGCTGCGGGACCTGTCCATCCGGCCGTTTGGTTTACCAGAGACTCTGTCATTGATTATCTGAGTGAGTACACCAGTGCCGTCCGGCACTGCGCCGCGCTGTCCCTGCAACCCTGCACCCCACCAGTCAAGCCTCCCCGTCTCACCATCGGGCCCCGGGAGCACCAACCCCCCCTACCCACTGTGAGATAGTGGGTCCATTGATATGTGACGGACGGTACGTATCTCCCAGAATGCGTATAGAAACATATTAGAGCCCTACATAGTGGTCAGTCCAGTAACCTCCGGTCCGGGTTATGCAGGTGGCTCATGGCCACAGTTCTCGCTTAAAAGCTCTTTGCAAAGGCCTGGGTGGGGCAGAGCTGCTTTTGTAAGCTGCAGAGTAAGAAGCTGAGAGGAGTTCAGACCCGTGTGGTGTGATAACACAGGTCTGTGGGGCTCCCTGAAAAGCAGTACGGGGTACAGTAAGACCGACTTCTACGGCAGCGGGTACCTGTGTGACGTGGTAACCTATGGACTGTATAGCCTGGATGTATCCTGAAAGACGTATATTCCTGTGCGGCAGCGGTAAATAAACTGATGTTAATTGGACTTTTTGGGTCACTGCCTCTTTGTCGTCCTGGGGGACCCCCACCCCGCTACATTATGGTGGAGAATGCGGGCATTGAGACTTGAGGCATACCCCACCGCTGCATGTTGATAATCAAGCCTGCTACGCTACTGTATAAACCCGCTGACAACATGGAGGAGCTTCTGCCGCAGCTGGTAGTCATTCAGCAGAAACAACAGGAGCAACTGGGTCTGTTCCAGCGGCAACACCAGGAATTCCAGCGGCAGCACCAGGAATCACAGCGGCAGCACCAGGAATTCCAGCGGCAGCATCAGGAAACCCAGTGACAACAACAGGAGGCGAACACATTGCTACAGCAGCAGATTGCGGCCCTGCGTGAGACAGCGCCAGCAACTGCCTCCGACCAACGGGTACACCGGGACAGGGTTCGCTCTGCCCTACGGAAGCTAAGCCCGGAGGATGACGTGGAGGTCTTCCTTACGGTATTTGAGCGCACAGCAGAGCGGGAAAAACTGCCGGCGGATCAGTGGGCGGAAGTGGTGGCTCCGTTCCTGATTGGGGACGCCCAGAAAGCCTGCTTTGACCTCAGCCGGGAGGATGCCTTGGACTACGAGAAACTGAAAGGTGAGATCCTTGCCCGTCTGGGGGTCAATACCTACGTGCGGGCTCAGCGGGTATTTGCCTGGACCTATGTGGAGACCTGTCCGGCCAGGTCTCAGGCATATGACCTACTTCAATTGGTAAAAAAGTGGCTGCAGCCGGAGATATTGTCTCCAGCCCAGATGGTGGAACGGGTGGTGGTTGACCGGTTGGTGCGGACTCTGCCGGTCGCTATACAACGCTGGGTGGGGCAAGGGGACCCGGGTAACCTGGACCAGGTGGTGAGTCTAATTGAGCGTTATACCGCCACCCAGGACTTTATACGAGACTCTGCCCCAGGGCGTCAGGCCCGGCGGCCACAGGACCTGGGCCGAGAGACACGTACGGCGCAGGTGAACCCCAAAAACCAAACCCATACTGAGGGGGTAACCCGCACTGAGAGTGGCAAAAGACTAGTCCCCCCAAGAATGGTAACAAAAACTGGTGGGGCCACCGCTATGAAGTGCTGGAGATGTCAAGGGCCCGGCCATATCGCAGCTTATTGCTCTTTGATTACGGAGGCCATGGATTGTGGGTACACGCCGAATGTCTATGTATGCTAATACGGTGTGTGCTGCACACCCTTTTCTTGAACCTCCTCTCTGTCCTGTGTATATAAATGGACATCGGGCAGAGGCCCTGTTGGACTCGGGCAGTATAGTGACCCTCGTACATGGGTCGCTGGTATCGGGGTTGGAGTCCACGAAGAGGGAGGTTGGGATTGTATGTATACATGGAGAGCTCCGCAAATATCCAACAGCAGAGGTAGGCCTCTCCACTCCGTGTGGAGATGTGAAACATGTAGTAGGAGTGGTGCCAACTCTACCATACGGGGTAGTGCTGGGCAGGGATTTTCCGTTGTTCTGGTGCCTGTGGGAGAGAAATGGGACATCTTCCCAAGCAAGAATGGGTTCGGGTCCAGAGCCCGACGATCCCGAGGCGGGAATACCGGCTGTAGGGATCACCGACCTTGGGACAGGGGGAGAACCTGACCGGGGTCCCCTAGAAGTATTGGCGGGAGACAGCGAAGAGACAGTAGCGATCCCGGAGCTGGACACGTCCCGGGAGGCCTTCGGGACGGCACAGCTCAGGGATCCTACCCTCTCCCACGCGTGGGGTAACGTTAAAGGTGAATGGGGTGGCCCAACAACCAGGGGCAGAAGCTGTCTTTCCCCGCATGGCGGTTTATAATGATTTACTCTACCGAATAGACAAAATCAGGGAAGAGATAGTAGAACAATTGGTAGTGCCCCAATCCCACCGTCGGGTAGTGCTTAACATGGCTCACACACACCCCCTGGGGGGGCACCTAGGGGTTACCAAGACACAAGAGCGTATTTTACAGAGGTTCTTTTGGCCGGGAGTGTACGCAGAGGTACGGAAGTTCTGTGAAACCTGCCCGGACTGCCAGTTGACTTCGCCCATTGCAAGTTTCCGGAGTCCATTGGTGCCTCTCCCTATTATAGAGGAACCTTTTGAACGAATTGCAATGGATCTGGTAGGACCCCTGGTAAAATCCGCGCGCGGTCACCAACACATATTGGTGGTTGTGGATTATGCCACACGCTATCCAGAGGCCATTCCGCTGCGCCATACCTCCGCGAAGCTTATTGCACGGGAGTTATTTGCCATGTTTTGTCGTCTTGGGCTACCGAAGGAGATCCTTACTGACCAGGGGACTCCGTTTATGTCCAAGGTGACAAAAGAATTATGTAAACTGTTGAAAATAAAGCACCTGCGCACATCGGTGTACCATCCACAAACCGATGGGCTGGTAGAGCGGTGTAACAAAACCCTTAAGTCCATGCTTAAAAAGGTGGTTGCCAAGGACGGGAGGGACTGGGACATGCTGTTGCCCTATCTTATGTTTGCGCTCCGAGAAGTACCGCAGGCGTCCACGGGGTTTTCACCATTCGAGTTGCTCTATGGCAGACACCCTAGGGGCTTGCTGGACGTAGCCAAGGAAACATGGGAACAGGAGCCCACCCCATATAAAAGTGTGATTGAACATGTGGCCCTAATGCAGGACCGCATTGCAGCGGTTTTGCCTATCGTAAAAGAACATTTGACAAGGGCACAAGGGGCACAAAGGCGCACTTATAACACACGAGCCACCCTCAGATCTTTTAATGTAGGGGATCGGGTCTTGGTTTTGGTGCCCACTGCCGAGAGTAAACTGCTGGCCAAATGGCAGGGGCCGTATGAGGTTCGGGAAAAGGTGGGGGAGGTGAACTACCGAATATATCAGCCGGGGAGGAGGAAGCCGGAACAAGTGTATCATGTTAACTTGCTTAAAGCCTGGAAAGACCGCGACTGTATGGTGACGGGAGTAACACCGGTGGGGGCATGTGAGGATCCTGTAGTGCCGCTCATCCTGGGACCCGAAGGGGGGGTACACCTAGGCGACACCCTCACTATACCGCAGCGTCGTGAAGTTCGGAAGTTGGTATAGCAGAACTCGGATGTGTTTTCCGAGTTACTCGGCCGTACTTTGGTTATCCAACATGACATTGTCACCGAGCCTCGGGTAAAGGTGCGTATGAAACCGTACCGGGTGCCCAAGGCCCGGAGACAAGCCATTGCAGCAGAGGTGAAACAGATGCTTACTCTAGGGGTGATTGAGAAGTCAAAGAGTGACTGGGCTAGTCCCATTGTGCTGATTCCAAAACCCGACGGGTCGCTACGTTTCTGCAATGATTTCAGGAGATTGAATGAGGTTTCCAAGTTCGACCTTTACCCTATGCCCCGGGTGGACGAACTTATTGAACGGTTGGGAAAGGCTCAATATTTCACGACGCTTGACCTTACCAAAGGCTATTGGCAGGTGCCGCTGACAGAATCAGCCAAGGAAAAGACGGCCTTTATTACACCAGAGGGGCTCTATCACTATGTTGTCTTGCCTTTCGGTTTACATGGAGCCCCGGCTACTTTCCAAAGACTGATGGACATAGTGTTGGAGCCCCATCAGAAGTACGCATCCGCCTATCTAGATGACATCATCATCTTCAGTACCGATTGGCAGACCCACTTGTCCCAGGTCCAGGCCGTCGTTAACTCCCTGCGGGCGGCAGGATTGACCGCAAACCCAAAAAAATGTGCAATCGGTCTGGAGGAAGCCCGCTATTTGGGGTACGTGATTGGCCGCGGGGTGATCAAACCTCAAGTAAATAAAATAGAGGCCATCCAAAAGTGGCCCAGACCAGTGTCCACTAAACAGGTGAGGGCGTTCCTCGGCATTGTTGGGTATTACCGGCGGTTTATACCGGACTTTGCCGGGAGAACAGCGGCTTTGACTGATCTGTTGAAGGGTAAGAAGGCGGCTATGGTACGCTGGACCCCTCAGGCTGAGGAAGCATTTCGGTCCATGAAGACTGCCTTGTGTGGTCAACCGGTCCTCATTAGCCCCGATTTCGGTAACACCTTCCTGGTGCAAACAGATGCCTCCGAGGTGGGTCTGGGGGCCGTACTCTCGCAAGAGGTGAATGGAACTGAGCATCCGGTTACCTATCTGAGCCGGAAGCTTACCCCGGCAGAAAAGAATTATAGCGTAGTGGAGAAGGAGTGCTTGGCTATTAAATGGGTCTTGGAGTCCCTGCGCTATTATTTGCTCGGGCGACAGTTTCGGTTGGTGACAGACCACGCACCCCTCGTCTGGATGAGAAATGCGAAGGAACGGAATGCCCGGGTCACCCGCTGGTTCCTGTCCCTTCAGAATTTCAGTTTTACGGTGGACCATCGGGCCGGTTCGTCCCAGGGCAATGCCGATGCCCTGTCTCGGGCGGCCTGTTTGGGAGCGTCCGTTCATCCCCTCGGGTTTGAACGGAGGGGGGGGTATGTGAGATAGTGGGTCCATTGATATGTGACGGACGGTACGTATCTCCCAGAATGCGTATAGAAACATATTAGAGCCCTACATAGTGGTCAGTCCAGTAACCTCCAGGCCGGGTTATGCAGGTGGCTCATGGCCACAGTTCTCGTTTAAAAGCTCTTTGCAAAGGCCTGGGTGGGGCAGAGCGTGTTGTGTAAGCTGCAGAGCAGGAAACTGAAGAGAGTTCAGACCCGTGTGGTGTGATAACACAGGTCTGTGGGGCTCCCTGAAAAGCAGTACGGGGTACAGTAAGACCGACTTCTACGGCAGCGGGTACCTGTGTGACGTGGTAACCTATGGACTGTATAGCCTGGATGTATCCTGAAAGACGTATATTCCTGTGCGGCAGCGGTAAATAAACTGATGTTAATTGGACTTTTTGGGTCACTGCCTCTTTGTCGTCCTGGGGGACCCCCACCCCGCTACACCACGGAGGGGATAACATCCTCGCTGCCTCCTGTCATCTCTCCCGGGATCCCCGTCACCGGCAGCGGTGGTGCCACCGTCACCACAAACCGTGGGTGGCGTCACGGACAATCTCCCCAAATCGATCATCCCCCTTTCACTCACGGGCGAGGAGCGCCGCTCGAGTCCACGGATCCGGCCCACCGCTCGAGCCACCGAGCAGCAGCAGCGCCGGACCCGAGTGTTAGCGAGCGCAGCGCCCCGCCGCCCGCGACAACTTGGCGTCACGAACAGGATCTGACCAGTCTACTTACCAGTAGACGTGCGCCTTGTGGTCCCCGCCGGCGGCGTCCGGCAGAAAATTTTGAAGCGCCGCCATCTTTGGCGCGAAGATCTCCCGCTCGAGCGTCTTCCCCGAGCAGGGAAGGCACGAAAGGGAAGCCCCGCCCCCAGAGAGAAAGCGTGCTAGAAAGTACGAAGGGGGGGCGGGCGAAGGCCTGCCTAATGTAGCCGAGGGCATAAAAAGCAGGGACGCCAGGACCCTGCAGACCACATGGTTCCTGGAACATCGCTGCTGAGAATGTCCCATCCGACCGGCATCGTTGAAGCCCCGGAGCCCACGCCAGGAACAGCGGCGTGGGTGGAGGTCCGGACCGCTCGGACGTACAGCCGCCTGTGGGCTCAGATAGAGGCCCTCTTGAGGGGATGGGCAGCCGACATGGCGGAGGTGGCGGTGGGTGTGCGAAATGCAAGGTGGACGCAGAATTGGAGGAGCGGGTACACAACCCACGTCCCTGAGGACCGGCCGCTGCGGCTGAGGGGCCCGGTCTGCGCCCGCTCACCCTGCTGTCTCCCCCACTACCCGCATTGGTTGCTGTCGCCCCGCCACTAGGCCCGCTAACCCCACAACCAGCAGTGGAGCTCCGTCCGTCCGCCCAGGAGGGCCGGGCTGCCAGCGATGCCCCTGGACGATCCAATCCGCTGCCCTGGAAGATACCGCGGGAGGTGCCCGTCCGAGAGGAAGAACCGTCGGCGCCAGAGGAGGCCGCACCTGAGACTGTTCCGGCCCCGGTGGTCCACCCGATCCTGGAGGAGGCGGAGGTTCAGCCGCTAAGGAGCCCTGTCCCCAAATTCCACACCTCGGCTGAGGTTGCGCCGGGTCGCCGCTGTGAGGCAGCACCCCAGGCCATGTCACCGCAGGACCCCCACAGGAGAGTACCGGTTGTAGCCGGTGTGGGCGCGGTCCAGCGGGGCCCGACCCGAGCGCAGGGGCATGCCAGTGCCCCCTTCTGGGACAGGGAACCGAGCCGGTTGGGCCGTGAAATCGCCGCCAGGGAGCAGCAGAAGGCTGAAGTGGTAGCGCGAGTCATAAGAGAAAAAGACGCGCTTCGTCATGCTACCTTTCGGGTGCGGGGCCCCGTGTACGAAGGTCAGGTCCGGAAGTTCGACCCCCACAGGGGGTACGGATTTATCTATGAGCCGGGCCTGGAGGCCGAAATCTTTGTGGCCCATCGCGACGTAAATGCGCACCTTCCCACGGGACACCCAGGTCGTGACCTGCTGCCGGGCGATCTGGTCACCTACACCCGACACTGCGGGGAGAGGGGCTGGTTTGCCCTGGATGTAAAGCAGAGGGAAAGCTGCGGAGAGCAGTTGCAGCCCCAGCCCCCTCCTCCACCGTCCTGTCCGGATGTTGCACTGGAAGGGGTCCTAGAAGGGTGTGACCTCAAGTAGGCAGCCGTCCTCCGTTGCACAACAGTTGTCCCCGTTGGGACCCTCAGCACCGTTGAATGAATGAATCAAACCGAGTGTTCACCTGATTGTCTATTTGATTACCGTCCGTTTGAAGTACATTGTCCTCGGAGGGACCCTTTTGTGTTTCATTGCTGCATGAGAGACTACTCATGGACAAGGCCGAGAACTGGCAGGCCACCCACGAACTTGTGGGATTGTAAATAATGTTTGGGCCGTTTTCCGTCCGTGCCGCCTCCGGAGAGGCAGATTGGAGGAGGGACCCGCAGCGGAGCAGGCTGGGGTCCGGCCACCACCTGGACCGGTGGCCATCCTCCGAGGGTCAGGGGTCCCCCTGGACGTGGGATGCCCTGAAGTGACAGTCGGGTGCGAGTCACCATACCCGTTCCCGCTCGGGCAGCCTGAACCTGGACTGGGGTAAAGGGGTGCTGCCAACTTCTTAGGGGCAGCACCAGGGCTAGGTTGCTTGGGTGGGAGAGCGGAAGACAACCGTCCATATGTTAATAAAAATGTTTGCCACCATCAGCCGTCTGGGGAGAGCACAACAGCAGCACTGCAGCCGGCTGCGAGACCCGTCCATCCGGCCGTTTGGTTTACCAGAGACTCTGTCATTTATTATCTGACTGAGTACACCAGTGCCGTCCGGCACCGCGCCGCGCTGTCCCTGCAACCCTGCACCCCACCAGTCAAGCCTCCCCGTCTCACCATCGGGCCCCGGGAGCACCAACCCCCTCTACCCACGGAGGGGATAACATCCTCGCTGCCTCCTGTCATCTCTCCCAGGATCCCCGTCACCGGCAGCGGTGGTGCCACCGTCACCACAAACCGTGGGTGGCGTCACGGACAATCTCCCCAAATCGATCATCCCCCTTTCACTCACGGGCGAGGAGCGCCGCTCGAGTCCCCGGATCCGGCCCACCGCTCGAGCCACTGAGCAGCAGCAGCAGCAGCGCCAGACCCGAGTGTTAGCGAGCGCAGCGCCCCGCCGCCCGCGACATTAACATAACAGCGTTTTGAACACAGAGTGTTTTCACTGCATCAAAAACACAGCATTGTACAGTAGAAGCACACTTGGTGGGAGTTATAGAAATCCCGTGCCCACTGTGCTTCTTTTAAATACAGCATAAACTGACCTGCGGAGCTGCTTCCCAAGTTTTCTCAGTGACAACATTCGCTTTGGCCGGAATCCTGATTGTGAGAACGGCCACTGCGTTTTCCCTTGGAGAACTACTAACATCTCTGCAAGAGGGATGACGTGGCATCTAGAAAGTCGTGTCTTCCTGATCATGGGAATGGGGACTTAGATTTCCTATTGTTGTGTGCACAGCTCCTCTGCAGAACTATGGACCTCATTGTAGTCAGACTACAAGCAAACCCTGTGTAGTCTGCTCTTGCAGTCATACTTCGATCTCCAGATGACGGGGTGCATGATGACAGGATCAGACTACACATACGGCCGGGGCCGCATGGGGATCTACTGCGATCCTCTCGCATGACACTCGGCTCACGCTGGCAACACAGCAGAGCTGAGTGTCATGCGTGTGTCTTGTGACTGAGGTCCGACCGTGCGATCGGACCTCAGCTGCGGGGGACGGGCCGGCTCTGAGAAGGGGCGGGCCAGCACTGAGGAGGGGCGGGCCAGCTCTGAGGAAGGTGGTCCGGCTCTGAGGAGGGGCGGGCAGGAGCTGCGGAGGGGAGGGAGGGATTTATCTCCCTCTCTCCTCCGTAGCTGGCTATTGCCATTCTCGTCTGCCTGCGTGGTACACCAGTGTACCGCAAGTGCAGTGCGATTTTTCTCTCGCCCCATACACTTGAATGGGTGCAAGAGAAAGCGTCTCGCATTACAGTTGCAGCACGCTGCGATTGTTTTCTCGGACCAATTAGGGCTGAGAAAATAATCGCTCATGTGCGCCGACACACAGGCTAATATTAGTCCAAATGGAATGCAATTTTTTTTATCGCACTCCACTCGCACCGATTTTCTTGCCGTGTGGCTTAGACTTAATTTGTTGTCTATTAGCAGGGCCGCCATCAGAGCATTACTGCCCTTACTGTTGTATAGGGCATGGTGAAGAGGGGGGCCTTGGCCCAGGGTACTTCGCTTTATTAAGCCCTTGCTGGGCTCCAGTCACAGCCACAGCCTGCAGAAAATATGTAATGCTACAGCCACTTTAGCTGAGTGCACGCTACAACATGAGTAATTTTCATTTGATGTGTTTCAGGCGCCTCACATGAAAATTAGCCATGTGGTGGCACCAAGGGCACTGGGGCAGAGCAGTGCACATCATCCCGTGGCCCAGTGTGCAGCAGCGTGATGAGGTCATCACACTGGTGCAGAGAACACAGAGCCGCGGAGGTGGCAAGGGTATGGTAAGCGCTTCACGGAGGAGCTGAAAACAGGGGTTGGCCTATCCTAGAGCCAGAGGCCAGGGGTGGTGGGGGTCCCACCAACCCCAGCTGCTGCTTCAACTGGATGTGCGTTCGTGGGTGCACATCCAGCTGAAATGCAGTGACACAGAGAGGATGCCGTGCAACATGGGAGCCGGGGAGGGTGAATAAAATGTTTTGTTTGTTTCTTTTTGCTATAGAAACTGAACGGAGACATACCGTATTTACTAGGAGGAGGACATATATACCAAGAGAGGGCCATATGTACTAGGAGGGGGTCCAGGAGGGGGGCATATATACTAGGAAGAGCCCAGGAGGGGGACATATTTACCAGGATGGGGACATATATACTAGAAAGAGCACAGCAGAGGAACATATTTACCAGAATGTATACATATATACCAGGAGGGCCCAGGAAGGGGACAGCATGGTGGCTCAGTGGTTAGCACTGCAGCCTTGCAGCGCTGAGGTCCTGGGTTCTAGTCCCACTAAGGACAACATCTGCAAGGAGTTTGTATGTTCTCCCTGTGTTTGCGTGGGTTTCCTCCGAGCTCTCCAGTTTCCTCCCACACTGCAAAACATACGGATAAGGAATTTTGATTGTGAGCCCCAATGGGGACAGTGTTGCCAATATAAGTAAAGTGCTGTGGAATTAATAGCGCTATATAAATGAATAAATATTATTATTATTATATATACACCAGGAGGAGGACATACCGTATTTTTTGGACTATAAGACGCACCCTGGTTTTAGAGGAGGAAAATAGGAAAATAAAATTTTAAGCAAAAAATGTGGTCATGACACATTGTTATAGGGCGAGGACCTCCTGCCGCCACTGTTATGGGGTTAATGTCCCCAATTTCTCTAACTCAGGTACCCGATCCTGGTAATGATCCTCCTGCCTTGTATATATATGTCCCTCATCCTGGTATAGCCCACACCCTGCTATATACTGCCATCCTGGTATGTGCTCCCATCCTGCTATATACCCCATCCTGGCATATGGCCGCATCCTGCTATATACCCCATCCTGGCATATGGCCGCATCCTGCTATATACCCCATCCTGGCATATGGCCGCATCTTGCTATATACGCCATCTTGGTGTATGGCCGCATCCTGCTATATACCCCCATCCTGGTATGTGCTCCCATCCTGCTATATACCCCCATCCTGCTATATACCCCCATCCTGCTATATACGCCCAACCTGCTATATACCCCCACCCTGCTATATACCCCCCTCTGCTATATACTCGCATCCTGCTCATAATATACCCCCAAACTGGTATATGCCGTCATCCTGCTATATACCCCTATCCTGCTATATACCCCCACCCTGCTATATACTCCCATCCTGCTCATAATATACCCCCATCCTGGTATATGCCGTCATCCTGCTATATACCCCTATCCTGCTATATGGCACACAAAAAAAAAATGTTTATACTCACCTTTCCTTGCTCCCTGCAGCATCGCTCCTCCTCCCGTCTGTGCCGGCAGCAGCTACACTTACCTGTGTGGAGCCGGCCACGATCTCTGCAGCATCGCGATGTCCTCCTGTCTGTGCCGGCCACGGCTGTGTGAGGGCACATGTGCACAGCGATGACGTCATCGCTGTGCGCACCGCTAGTCTCCACACAGCCGCGGCCGGCACAGACAGGAGTAGATCGCGGTGCTGCAAGGATCGTTGTCGGTGAGTTATACTGATTCACTGCACCCCGCGCTGATAATGATGGTGCACGGGGGGCAGTGAATACAGCCGCACATGATTACTCCAGGCTGTAGTTGCCATGGCTGATCACGCGGGCCGGCTGTTTACTATGCGCGCATCCCCCGCCCATCACCCCGCCCACCTGTCAGTGCCGGCTTCAGCGCTGAGAGCTGGGCTGAAGGATGGGTGTGCATATGAAATGGGCGGGCCCACGTGGTCACGGCAGGCTGCTGCAGCCTGCTCATGCCCCCAATGACCTGCTCCACTGCAGCACCCTCATTCCCCGCGGTCATACATTGAGACTATAAGATGCACCCTTCACTTTCCCCCAACATTTGGGGAAAAGTGCATCTTATAGTCCAAAAAATACGGTATATACCTTGAAGAGGACAAATATATTAGGATTCTGACATATTATTATTTATTATTATAGCGCCATTTATTCCATGGCGGTTTACAAGTTAAAGAGGGTATACGTACAACAATCATTAACAGTACAAAACAGACTGGTATAGGACGAGAGAGGACCCTGCCCGCGAGGGCTCACAGTCCACAGGGAATGGTTGATGGTACAATAGATGAGGACAGAGCTGGTTGCGCAGTGGTGTACTGGACTGAGAGCTATTGTAGGTTGTAGGCTTGTTGGAAGAGGTGGGTCTTGAGGTTCCTCTTGAAGCTTTCCACGGTAGGGGAGAGGCTGATATGCTGAGGTAGAGCATTCCAGAGTATGGGGGAGGCACGGGAGAAATCTTGTACGCGATTGTGGGAAGAGGAGATAAGAGAGGAGTAGAGAAGGAGATCTTGTGAGGATCTGAGGTTGCGTGCAGGAAGGTACCGGGAGACTAGGTCACAGATGTGGGGAGGAGACAGGTTGTAGATGGCTTTGTATGTCATGGTTAATGTTTTGAACTGGAGTCGTTGGGCGATGGGAAGCCAGTGGAGGGATTGGCAGAGTGGCGAGGATGGGGAATAGCGAGGGGAGAGGTGGATTAAGCGGGCCGCAGAGTTTAGGATAGATTGGAGGGGTGCAAGAGTGTTGGAAGGGAGGCCAGAGAGCAGGAGGTTGCAGTAGTCGAGGTGGGAGATGATGAGGGCATGCACTAATGTTTTTGCTGATTCTTGGTTAAGGAAAGCACGGATCCGGGAGATATTTTTGAGTTGTAATCGGCATGAAGTGAAGAGGGCTTGGATGTGTGGCTTGAAGGATAGAGCAGAGTCTGGGGTTAATCCAAGGCAACGAGCTTGTGAGACTGGGGAGAGTGAGCAACCATCAAGTTTGATGGAAAGGCTTGTTGGAGGAGATGAGTGAGGAGTAGGAAAGACAATGAACTCTGTTTTGTCCATGTTAAGCTTTAGGAATCGCGCAGAGAAGAAGGATGAAATAGCTGACAGACATTGTGGTATTTTGGTTAGTAGAGAGGTAATGTCAGGTCCAGAGAGGTAGATCTGTGTGTCATCGGCATAGAGATGATACTGGAAGCCGTGGGACTCTATGAGCTGTCCCAGGCCGAAGGTGTAAATGGAGAACAGCAGGGGTCCAAGACCTGAGCCTTGGGGGACACCGACAGATAGGGGGCGAAATGAGGAAGTGGTGTGAGAATGGGAGACGCTGAAAGTTCGGTTGGTTAGGTATGAGGAGATCCAAGATAGGGCCAAGTCTGTGATGCCCAGAGATGAGAGAATCTGTAGTAGGAGGGAATGGTCTACTGTGTCGAAGGCAGAGGAGAGGTCCAGGAGGAGGAAGATAGAGTAGTGTTGCTTGGCTTTGGACATATATACCAGGATGTGCCCAGGAGGGGGAGAAATAAACCAGGATGGGTACATATATACCAAGAAGGTCCCAGCATGGTGACATATATATCAGGATGGGGACAAATAAACCAGGATGTGGACATCTAACCCAGGAGGGGCCCAGGATGGGGACATATATACCAGGATGTGCCCAGGAGGAGGAGACATAAACCAGGATGGGTACATATATACCAAGAAGGTCCCAGCATTGTGACATATATATCAGGATGGGGACAAATAAACCAGGATGTGGACATCTAACCCAGGAGGGGCCCAGGATGGGGACATATATACCAGGAGGAGGACTATATATACAGTTAGGTCCAGAAATATTTGGACAGTGACACAATTTTCGCGAGTTGGGCTCTGCATGCCACCACATTGGATTTGAAATGAAATCTCTACAACAGAATTCAAGTGCAGATTGTAACGTTTAATTTGAAGGTTTGAACAAAAATATCTGATAGAAATTGTAGGAATTGTACACATTTCTTTACAAACACTCCACATTTTAGGAGGTCAAAAGTAATTGGACAAATAAACCAAACCAAAACAAAATATTTTTATTTTCAATATTTTGTTGCGAATCCTTTGGAGGCAATCACTGCCTTAAGTCTGGAACCCATGGACATCACCAAACGCTGGGTTTCCTCCTTCTTAATGCTTTGCCAGGCCTTTACAGCCGCAGCCTTCAGGTCTTGCTTGTTTGTGGGTCTTTCCGTCTTAAGTCTGGATTTGAGCAAGTGAAATGCATGCTCAATTGGGTTAAGATCTGGTGATTGAATTGGCCATTGGAGAATGTTCCACTTTTTTGCACTCATGAACTCCTGGGTAGCTTTGGCTGTATGCTTGGGGTCATTGTCCATCTGTACTATGAAGCGCCGTCCGATCAACTTAGCGGCATTTGGCTGAATCTGGGCTGAAAGTATATCCCAGTACACTTCAGAATTCATCCGGCTACTCTTGTCTGCTGTTATGTCATCAATAAACACAAGTGACCCAGTGCCATTGAAAGCCATGCATGCCCATGCCATCACGTTGCCTCCACCACGTTTTACAGAGGATGTGGTGTGCCTTGGATCATGTGCCGTTCCCTTTCTTCTCCAAACTTTTTTCTTCCCATCATTCTGGTACAGGTTGATCTTGGTCTCATCTGTCCATAGAATACTTTTCCAGAACTGAGCTGGCTTCATGAGGTGTTTTTCAGCAAATTTAACTCTGGCCTGTCTATTTTTGGAATTGATGAATGGTTTGCATCTAGATGTGAACCCTTTGTATTTACTTTCATGGAGTCTTCTCTTTACTGTTGACTTAGAGACAGATACACCTACTTCACTGAGAGTGTTCTGGACTCCAGTTGATGTTGTGAACGGGTTCTTCTTCACCAAAGAAAGTATGCGGCGATCATCCACCACTGTTGTCATCCGTGGACGCCCAGGCCTTTTTGAGTTCCCAAGCTCACCAGTCAATTCCTTTTTTCTCAGAATGTACCCGACTGTTGATTTTGCTACTCCAAGCATGTCTGCTATCTCTCTGATGAATTTTTTCTTTTTTTTCAGCCTCAGGATGTTCTGCTTCACCTCAATTGAGAGTTCCTTAGACCGCATGTTGTCTGGTCACAGCAACAGCTTCCAAATGCAAAACCACACACCTGTAATCAACTCCAGACCTTTTAACTACTTCATTGATTACAGGTTAACGAGGGAGACGCCTTCAGAGTTAATTGCAGCTCTTAGAGTCCCTTGTCCAATTACTTTTGGTCCCTTGAAAAAGAGGAGGCTATGTGTGAAGCCCCACAGGTGTTGTATCGGTGCATACCTTTAGGGACTCCACGTAGCTGGTGCTGGTCACAGGTAGGGAATCTTCAGTTTTGATCGTGACGCCACTCTCAGTATTGCGGTCAGTGGGGACCGCCACTGCAGGTTAGGGGACGCCTGGGGCTGATGGTGGGTGCAGTCGGATATAGTAGCCTCCTGAGAGTGAGGCAAGCCCCAGGGCCCGGTGTGAGTTTGTAGTACCACAAGTCGCAGAATGACTCAAACACAGTCCAAGAAGTCTTTTAACGTGTTTACTCACTGTTTGGAGGTCACGGTGAGATGCCCGGGCGACACTGTGATAACCAGGTGGAACCAGGAATTCCAGGAGGCCGTTCTGAGGGTAGCTGTCCACTCGCCTTCCTTGCACTCTTTCTGTTTTAGGAGGATCCTTTGCTTGAAGCGTGGTAGGACCCCTCCAGGGAAGCTGTTACCACCCTGCTCCCCTCTCTCTGGCTCGTCTGCCGGCAGCGTGGCCTTGGTGGGATGGCTTCTGGCCCTGTCCCCTTATGGGCCTGGTGTGCTGCTTGGCTCAAGCTCTGTGTAGTCGTGGTGAGGGCATGAAGTACCCCCCCAACCTGTAGGTTAAGCAGCTCTGGATGATCTGCTGCCTGTACTGGGGACCTAGTTCCCCTTGTGTGCTCGGATACCGGGATCTCCGTACTCAGCCACCCCTCTTTCTCTGGATGTTCTTCAGGCCGACCCACAGTACTCCGTTCTCCTCCGCTTTCAGCTACAGCACTCCTCAGGACCTGTCTGCACGGGAGCTTCTCTGCTCCCCCTCCATACACTTCAACTTCTTCCTCTCGACCCCTCACTTCCTCTCTCTCTCTGCCCTGCTTCCTAGCAACCAGCCCCTGAACACACCCCCAGCTGGGAATTGAAAGTTAACCCCTTCTGGCTACCCAAGGGTCCCCTCTGGTGATGTGGGAGGCCTGGTCACTATATGTTTGTGTGTGCACCTCATCCTGGCCTTTGGAGATTACCTGGAAGCATTGCTCCCGCATGGGTGCAATACTCTGTGGCGCCTGACCAGGTCAGGGGCGCCACATTCCCCCTTAGTTATCATCAGCACGTCCTCGGGCTGCAAAGACAAGAGAAAGAAAAAAGGTAAATACAAACTTTTCCCACACAGGGGCAATTATTTACATTTAAACATGCCAGGTACCATTCCACCACCAACCACCCACATGTCCGAAACCCACCCAAAAACCTTCAGGAGGTAGGTCACCGGTCCTTTTGGTAACCAGGTCTGGGCCATCACATTCCCCAGACCTTTCCTCCAATCTTCCTCTCCTGAGGGGAGTGGTGTAAGGTAGGCCCCATAAACAGGCGTACCCGCTTCCGAGTGTTGGAGGGCAGGCCCCATAAACAGGCGTGCCCCCTTGTTGGTGCAGAGCCATGCCCCTCAACAGGCAGACCCTGTGGTTGGTACCAAGAAGGCAACTTTTTACAATGCAAAGTTTGTGGTTAAAGCCAGTTCATAACCAGTGGTCTAACATTTTAAGGAAGTCTCACAATAGTCCTTGTGGGCACATTTCGCTTAAACGTTGCTTAACTATAACAGGTTAAACATTACACTTCATACCGTCACTTTCAACTAAACTGTACTTTGTCTATAGCGTAATGGGAGCTGACCAAAGTTGCTGCGGGTTGATCTACGCAGTACTATACTGTCATCTGTCTGAGGTTGTGTCCTCCCACCCGATGTATGTGTCTCAATGTGAATTCTGGGTGTACTGGGTACTGATACCAATGCGTGGTTTTCTGCTTCAGCTACATTTGGCACTTCTAGGTTCTGAACAGGTGCTTCTAGGTCTCCTACTTCTCTAGATTGAGTGAATGTAATGACTGGAATAACAACTGCTCCATTGTATTGAGGCCAACTTGCTGGAAAATCTCCAAGCGCAGTATGGATCATCCTTTCTTTTGGTTCTTGAACTGGCACAGGGTTGGGAATTTCTTCAGGGATTCTTAGTTGTTCAGGACATTTCTTTAGGCGATCTCTAGAAACGACAGCTGTTGTTTTTCCTCCATCTTTGCTGATAAGGCATGTCTTTTCATTGCTAAGCGTTGATGGTAACACAGTATAGGGTTCTTCTTCCCAGTGATTGTCAAGTTTATGACGCCTTCTCTTTCCCTTGAGAACTATATCTCCTGGCATCAAAGGAACAGCAGGTGCTTTACGATTGTAGGCCTTTTCTTGTTTCTCACGCTGCTGAGTCAGGCTTCGCTCCACACACTCTTGTACTTTCTTGTATTGGGCTTGGCGGTTGGAATCCCAATCAGCACCTTGTTGATGGTCTTCAGGGGTCTCAACTCCCATTTCCAGATCTACTGGCAATCTCCCTGGTCTGGCCCTCATCAGGTATGCCGGTGTGCAGTTCGTGGAACTCACAGGGATGTTGTTATACATGTCCACTAGATCGGGCAGCTTTTCCGGCCACTGACTTCGTTCTTCTAGTGGGAGCGTCTTCAGAAGATCGAGAATGATGTGGTTCATCTTCTCACACATGCCATTGGTCTGAGGATGGTAAGGCGTAGTACGAATCTTCTGGCAGCCGTATAGGTTACAAAACTCCTTAAACACTTCAGCTTCAAAGGCTGGTCCTTGGTCAGTGAGCACTTGATCTGGATAGCCATGTGGTCGACAGAAGTGTGTCTGGAAAGCTTTGGCTGCAGTTTGACCTGTCAAGTCCTTGACTGGTACTACCACCAGGAATCTGGAGTAGTGGTCAACCATAGTGAGAGCGTAGTTGTAGCCTTGTCTGCTGGGTGCCAACTTTACATGGTCCAGGGCCACGATCTCCAGGGGCCGTTTAGTTTGGATGGGCTGGAGTGGTGCTCTCTGGCGGTGCTGGTCTTTTCTTCTAAGATTGCAAGGCCCGCAGTTTCGACACCACTTCTCTAGGGCAGATCTCATGCCCACCCAGTAGAATCTTACTTTAAGTAGGGCCTCCAGTTTCTTCCAACCAAAGTGGCCTGCACCATTGTGATAGGCTTCTAGCACCATCCTCGTATCCTTCTGTGGTACAATCACTTGCCACACCTTCTCATGCGTCCTCGGGTCAATGATGCTCCTGTAAAGTTTGTCTTGATAGATGAATAATCGACCCCTCTCCTTCCATAGGTACTGTGCCTCAGGTGGGGCTCCTTTGTCAAGGCTGGCGCCAGGCTGGCTGATCAGTTTCTTTACCAAGCCCACCGCTGGATCATTTTCCTGGGTCTCCTTCCAGTTGTAATGAGGTAGTGGGTTCAGGGTCACCTCTTGGCGGTTGGCACGCGACTGCCGACACTGTTTTGCTCCATGGCGATGGAACGCTGGCAGCTCAATCTCTTCCAGATCATCTTCATCTTCACCCTCGTCTGCTAGGTGAGGCATCCTGGACAGAGCATCTGCGTTGCCGTTCTTGCGGCCAGCTCGATACTTGACAGTAAAGTCATAATTCGCCAGTCGGGCTACCCAACGCTGCTCCATGGCACCCAATTTAGCAGTATCCAAGTGGGTCAGGGGGTTGTTGTCCGTGAAGACAGTGAATTTGGTGGCTGCCAAGTAGTGCTTGAACCGCTCTGTGATAGCCCATACCATGGCCAGGAACTCTAGCTTGAATGAGCTATAATTCTCTGGGTTTCTTTCGGTAGGCCTGAGCTTCCTGCTAGCGTAAGCAATCACACGCTCTTTGCCTCCCTGCACCTGTGAAAGCACTGCTCCCAGTCCCACATTACTGGCATCTGTGTACAGTACGAATGGCAGACCGTAGTCAGGGTAGGCTAGGATCTCTTCACCCGTCAAGGCCCCTTTCATTTGTCTGAAGGAGTGTTCTTCTGCTTCTCCCCAGTGAAATGGCGGGCCGGAGATCTTTCCTCTCTTCTTTAGGTGGCCTACCAGGAGCTCTTGCAAAGGCGCTGCCATTTTCGTGTAGCCCTTGATGAACCTTCTGTAGTAGCCCACCAAGCCAAGGAACTGACGTACCTCCCGGACGGTAGTAGGTGTGGGCCATTCCTGGATGACTGTGACCTTCTCTGGGTCCGGTGCTACTCCTTCTGCACTGACCACGTGACCTAGGTACTGGACCCTTGGCTTCAGTAGATGGCACTTGGATGGTTTCAGCTTCATTCCATATCGGGATAGTGCTTCAAAGACTTCAGCCAGGTGTTTCAGGTGGTCCTCATAGGTCTTGGAGTACACGATGACATCATCCAGGTAGAGCAGGACGGTTTCAAAGTTGAGGTGCCCTAGGCAGCATTCCATAAGCCTCTGGAAGGTCCCGGGGGCATTGCAGAGTCCAAATGGCATGCTGTTGAACTCACAGAGGCCCATTGGGGTGGTGAAGGCCGTCTTCTCCCGATCTTCTTCTGCTACAGATACTTGCCAGTAGCCACTAGTAAGATCTAGGGTAGAAAAGTAGTTAGAGGCTTTCAAGGCAGCGAGGGATTCCTCTATCCTTGGCAAAGGGTAGGCATCCTTGTGTGTTATCTGATTTATCCGTCTGTAATCCACACACATCCTCATCGTGCCATCCTTCTTTCTTACCAGGACCAGGGGAGCTGCCCAGGGGCTGCAACTGTCCCTTATGACTCCTGCCTCCTTCATGTCCTTCAGCATGTCCTTTGTGCGCTGGTAATGGGCTGGTGGAATAGGCCTATGTCTTTCCTTAATGGGAGGATGACTGCCTGTGGGTATGTGATGTTGCACCCCTTTGATCCTACCAAAGTCTAGTGGGTTCTTACTAAAGACCTGCTCGTATTCCTGCACGACCCTGTAAACCCCATGTTTCTGATAGTCGGGTGTAGAGTCAGTCCCCACGTGTAGTTTCTGGCACCAGTCCTCTAACTGCTTTTGGGAGGTCTCGCCCTCTTTTGAGTCAGCTTGTGTCAGGGGACCTACAGGTGTTATGGCGTCATCTGAGCATGTAAACAGTTTGGCTATGGTAGCGTACCTTGGTAGTCTGGCTTCCTCCTCCCCACAGTTCAACACTCGTACAGGCACTCGTCCCTTGTGTACATCAACTACCCCCCTGGCTGTCAGAATCGTGGGCCAGTGGTCTGAATGAGTGGGCTCTAGTACAGCCTGGTAATCCTGTCCTCTGAGACCTACCGCTGCTCTACACCACATCATCATTTCACTCCGTGGGGGTATCACAATGGGGTTAGCATCCATCACCCGTACACTACCAATCTCACCGCCAGTCTGTTTTACCTGTTGCTTCCTCAGAATGATTCGGATCTCCTTTTGCAAGGCTCTTTGCGACCTGCCGTCAGCACCTTCAACAATCTGGTGAAGCAACAACAACACTTCCCCTAGGCAATTTTCTATGACATTAGTGCCTAAAATCATTTGCGGGTTCCTTTCTCTAACATCAGTGTCCACAACAATCAGTCCTTGTCCCTTCATTTCCTGCCTTCCCACCTTTATGGTTACCTCTTTGACCCCGATCTGGTCTATAGGTTGTCCGTTGGCAGCATAGATGGTGAGGGAGGGGTCCGGTGGTCGGAGATCGTCGTCCGACCAAAACCTCCGATAAAGGACATGCGGGATCGTGGTGACCTGAGAGCCGGTGTCCAATAATGCCGGGGTAGGGATCCCGTCCAAGACGATGGACAGGACAGGACGTCCACCCACGTACTGATCACAGCAGCGACTTGGGCCTGATCTTCTTAATCCTGAGGACTGGCCCTCGGCCCCAGGTTTGACTCGTTTAAAGGACAGGCCCTTGCATAGTGACCTGCCTTCTGGCAACGACGACAGATGGGTTGTCCAGCTGAGTCATAGCGATCACTGCTCCTGCCTCGAGTTGGGGGACCCCTTCTCCTCCGCATCCAAGGGACGTCCTCTGGGTTGTCGGCTAGCAGGATCTGATGAGGGACTTTGGTCTCTGAGGGCAACTGCATTGCTTTCAGGATTTGTGCGACGTCCTTAGTGAGCTGCTGCACTTGGGAGGATAGCGTACTTATGGTCTCTGCTGGCGCGTTGAGTCCTTTTGCAGTCATCAGGGCCTGCGTGGAGGATTCCGCTCCTGCAGCCGTGGAACTGGCAGGGTCTGTGTCCACAGGGGGTTGGAGTGCTTTCACTGCCCGGCCTTTCAGAATGGCAAAGTCCACGTCGGGGTGTTCTAGGGACCACAGCTTCATCTGCTTCCCATCCTCAGGAGAGCGCAGGCCCCGCAGGAATTGTTCCTTCATCATCCGGTTTCCTTCCTGGTCACTGACAGGGTCCACCAGCTTGAGAGCCCGTAGTGCCGCCTGCAGCCTGAGGGCATAGTCTCTTATACTATCTTGGGGCTTCTGACGGCAGTGATAGAAGTCCGTTCTCAGCTCTCCCTCCGTGCGGTGTTCAAAAGCAGCTGCTAGTTTGGCAAAGATGGTCTCAACAGAGCTCCGGTCATCATTGGCCCAGGACTCAGCTTCCAATTCTGCTGCTCCAGTCAATTGTCCCAGCACCACAGCGGCCCTCTGTTTACCAGTCGTCGCGTGCATGTCTAGCAGGGTGTTGATCTTTTTCTTAAACCCGGTCAGCGTGTCTATTTTACCGGCGTATTGAGGCAGCCATTGCGCCCCTGGGGCATACAACAAGGACACTGGCATTATGGGGGCGACCTCGGCCGGCGCAGCTGCGACCGCGGCACCGGCACCAGGCGCTGCGGCGTCCAGCGCGACAGGGGCTGGCATCGCTTGGGCTGCGTCGCCCTGACCAGGGGCATTACCTCCTGCAGCGTCCATTTTTCTTCAGAAATCTGCGCGCTCCCTTTCCACTTCCTGGGTCAGAACGCTCTCTGAATTGTGGGGATTCTGGGGCGGCCACACCTCTTCGTGGGCGGTGCTCTTCTCCCTCGCGCGGGCTGCAGCGCGCGCTTTTGAAGATGGCAATATGGCGGCGGTTCAATTTTTGCGGTCGGACCTCTGAGGCACACGGTCACCTGTCTGAACAGGTCTAGTCCTTATCCTGTTCGTGACGCCAGAAGATGTGAAGCCCCACAGGTGTTGTATCGGTGCATACCTTTAGGGACTCCACGTAGCTGGTGCTGGTCACAGGTAGGGAATCTTCAGTTTTGATCGTGACGCCACTCTCAGTATTGCGGTCAGTGGGGACCGCCACTGCAGGTTAGGGGACGCCTGGGGCTGATGGTGGGTGCAGTCGGATATAGTAGCCTCCTGAGAGTGAGGCAAGCCCCAGGGCCCGGTGTGAGTTTGTAGTACCACAAGTCGCAGAATGACTCAAACACAGTCCAAGAAGTCTTTTAACGTGTTTACTCACTGTTTGGAGGTCACGGTGAGATGCCCGGGCGACACTGTGATAACCAGGTGGAACCAGGAATTCCAGGAGGCCGTTCTGAGGGTAGCTGTCCACTCGCCTTCCTTGCACTCTTTCTGTTTTAGGAGGATCCTTTGCTTGAAGCGTGGTAGGACCCCTCCAGGGAAGCTGTTACCACCCTGCTCCCCTCTCTCTGGCTCGTCTGCCGGCAGCGTGGCCTTGGTGGGATGGCTTCTGGCCCTGTCCCCTTATGGGCCTGGTGTGCTGCTTGGCTCAAGCTCTGTGTAGTCGTGGTGAGGGCATGAAGTACCCCCCCAACCTGTAGGTTAAGCAGCTCTGGATGATCTGCTGCCTGTACTGGGGACCTAGTTCCCCTTGTGTGCTCGGATACCGGGATCTCCGTACTCAGCCACCCCTCTTTCTCTGGATGCTCTTCAGGCCGACCCACAGTACTCCGTTCTCCTCCGCTTTCAGCTACAGCACTCCTCAGGACCTGTCTGCACGGGAGCTTCTCTGCTCCCCCTCCATACACTTCAACTTCTTCCTCTCGACCCCTCACTTCCTCTCTCTCTCTGCCCTGCTTCCTAGCAACCAGCCCCTGAACACACCCCCAGCTGGGAATTGAAAGTTAACCCCTTCTGGCTACCCAAGGGTCCCCTCTGGTGATGTGGGAGGCCTGGTCACTATATGTTTGTGTGTGCACCTCATCCTGGCCTTTGGAGATTACCTGGAAGCATTGCTCCCGCATGGGTGCAATACTCTGTGGCGCCTGACCAGGTCAGGGGCGCCACATATGCATTACAGAGCTATGATTCCTAAACCCTTTCTCCGATTTGGATGTGAAAACTCTCATATTGCAGCTGGGAGTGTGCACTTTCAGCCCATATTATATATATAATTGTATTTCTGAACATGTTTTTGTAAACAGCTAAAATAACAAAACTTGTGTCACTGTCCAAATATTTCTGGACCTAACTGTATATATATATATATATATATATATATATACATACATACATACATATATAGCTGGGTGTGCATATTCTTTGCTATGCAGTTTTCCTCCCATGTCACAATTCATTTTTTGCATAGTTTTTGTTAGCAGCCCTCTCTTTCTTTATATTTATTACTCTGCTGTGCCCACTACTTCTTTCCTAACAAAGTGTTGTGAGGAGCAGTGTGTGGGGGGATATGTTGTACAAAGTGGCAGTGTGTGTATGAGGGGATATTATACGGAGAGGCAGTATGTATGGGGTGATATTACACACAGAGGAGCAGTGTGTGGGGGAATATTATACATAGGGGCAGTTTGGGAGAGATATTGTAAAGAGGGGCTGTGTAGAGGGTGTATTTAGGAGAGGAGCGGTGTAGGGGGCATACTATTAATTTTCTAAGGGAAATACTTCATTTTCTGAAACAACTTCAAAGGTGCTAACACGTAAATGGTCACTATATGTCGCAGTGGTGAAGGTCCCCTGCAAAATGAACCTGAAATTTTTTGAAAGAGCCACTTTCCCTCAGCACAAAACATTCCCATCCCCTGCTTGTATCTTTGTCCCTCTTGTATATAGCTCTCCAAATACAATAATGGCCCCAACATAGACTTTCATGTAGCATAAAGGGTCCCACATAACCCTTCATATATTAGAATGCACTTCCATAGTCCTCCATGTATTATAATGCATTTCCCATAGTCCTCCTGTATAAAGTAGCTATCATAGCCCTCCAATTATTATAATTCACCCCACAGTTCTCCATATATTATAATGCACCCCACAGTTCTCCATATATTATACTGCACCCCACAGTTCTCCATATATTATACTGCACCCCACAGTTCTCCATATATTATAATACACCCCATAGTCCTCAATATATTATACTGCACCACATAATCCTCCAAATATTATACTGCACCACATAGTCCTCCATATAATATAGGCCCCATAGTCTTGTATGTATTATAATACACCCCCATAGTTGTCCTTGTTTAAAAATGCACCCCCATAGTCCGTGTATAAGGTAGCTCCCATAGTCTTCCATATATTATAATGCAGCTTCAATAGTCCTATATGTATTATATATAATGAAGCCGCATAGACCTGTAAGGGGTGGGCAGACCCCTTACAAGGAAGCACAGGTTTTCTCTGAAGTGGTAAATGCTGTCCGCATAGAAACTGTACAGGAGGGAGGAGGAGCCGGCAGCTTAGGGGGAAAGGAAGTGTGTGCTGAAGGCAGTTGTGTCTGGGACGGGAGAGAAGAAACAGCCAGGGGCAGAGTGTGGAGCTGAGTGGGCAGAAAGAAAGAAAGAAAGAAGGGAGCTGGAAGAACAGGGAAGCCGGAGAGAAAAGGAGCGGGCGGAACCTCATAGTGCGAAGCAGTCCCGGTGTGGGTCCGGGCTGTGGGTAGCCATAAGTGGGAGCCAGGTGAAGTAGAGTAGCCGGGCACATCCCCACTGGAGGAGACGTCAGGGCAGGCTTTCCCCAGCTAAGAAAAGAACGTGAAGTCATCTGTAACTGCCGTTTTTTGGAAAGAGTTGTGAAATAAAGAATGTCTTTTATTTGCATCGAACCATGCCTGGAGAGTGTTTATACGTCGGACGACATCTGCACCACCACACTCTGCCCCACCAAGACATCTCCCGTCCCGATAGTGACGGCGGAGCCAGGGGTAAGCCTGACAGAAGGGGCCACGACTACAACCCCCGAGGCACCCCTGGCACCCCGTTACATGTGGCGTAGTCGGCAGGATCCGGATCATATGCAAGGGGACCCGCTCCAGGAAGATGGAGACCAAGTGGTGCCAAGGGCCCCTGATTCGGATCTTCGGCGAAGATTTCCAGTCCCATGGTGGGAAGAAGAAACCGTGCCTGAGGCATTGGACCGGGCACAAGATGGCGGTAAGATGGCCGTTGTCTGTGAAGACACAGAAAGCGCGCGCAGAATTGGCGCCAAAAGAAGAGCCTGGGTCTGGCCGGTGCCGAAAAAGAAGTTCGGAGTACTCCGCCCAAAGAGGGGAGGTGCCGGTCCCAGGGCACGAAGGAAGATATGTGAAGTGGGCGGTGTTCCAGAGAAAAAGAAGAACCGCCGCGTAGGGGTCGACCTGATGTGTGAGACTGGGGGTGGAGTATACCCAAGAGCGGGAAAAGTAAGCCCGCCTCCACTTCCTCCAGCATCTCCACTGACCCTGATGCCATTACCAGAAACGCTGACTCCGAGCAAGATGGAGACTCCAGGAAGACAGCAAGCTGCGGTAGCCGCACTAGTAGCTACTAGCCTGGGCAGAGGACGCCCGAAGCAGACTGCGGCTGCGGAAGGACTCACCCTTAACCTACCGGCTGTGCCAGGAGGACCGGAGCGGCCCACTACACAAGAGGCCGCACAGTGGCAACAGGAAATCGAGTGGGAGGAATGCCAGTACCGGCGGCGGTCGCAGCAAAGACCGGTGCTAGCTGAACTCTCCCACCCGAGACGCACATTGGCCGTAGCTCCGGAAGTGATGCCCGGACCGAGCGCTGACCCGGAGAAGGGGACCCCGGCAGTGTTGGCTATCCACCAAAACCTGACCACTCATCCGGTCATCGTCATGGGCAGCCCTCAGCCGTCCCGTGCAGCGACCCCCTCACCCCCGTCGGGGGCAGAAGAGACCAAGCCGGAGACCGAGACGTTGGAGCAACCCGCCAACTACGAGCCCTTCCGGAGGCTGCGCCGGTTGCCCGGACAGTCCCTGTCGGAGTACGTGCAGGCCCAACGAGCCGAATGGCAACGTGCATATCATCCAGAGTGACTTTTCAAGACCGGAAGATGGCGGGCCTGTTTTTGTTCAACACCGGCGTTGTTTTGAGCCGGAAGAAGGTGTGTTGTTTGTAACCGTTCAAGTTGCTGAGCCCGGAAGAGAGCCTGATGCTGGACTGAGCCAGGGGCTCCCTCCGCGTCGTTAAGAAGATTTTTGCCGAGTTGTGTTCCTGCCAGCTAACGTCTAAGACCGGGAGTGCCTGCCGACGGCCTCCGGGCACGACTAAGACCGGGAGCTTCCAGGAGGAACTCCGGGCGCTGGACTGGTGTGCCCTTGCGGGTGCCCTCAGGTGAACATGTTCGCAGTTTCATTAAAATGACTTTGTTTAGTTTTAAAATGTGATTTTAGATTTGTGCCTTGCCGGGAGGCTTAGGCTTAAAGAGGGGAGGTATGTAAGGGGTGGGCAGACCCCTTACAAGGAAGCACAGGTTTTCTCTGAAGTGGTAAATGCTGTCCCCATAGAAACTGTACAGGAGGGAGGAGGAGCCGGCAGCTTAGGGGGAAAGGAAGTGTGTGCTGAAGGCAGTTGTGTCCGGGACGGGAGAGAAGAAACAGCCAGGGGCAGAGTGTGGAGCTGAGTGGGCAGAAAGAAAGAAAGAAAGAAAGAAGGGAGCTGGAAGAACAGGGAAGCCGGAGAGAAAAGGAGCGGGCGGAACCTCATAGTGCGAAGCAGTCCCGGTGTGGGTCCGGGCTGTGGGTAGCCATAAGTGGGAGCCAGGTGAAGTAGAGTAGCCGGGCACATCCCCACTGGAGGAGACGTCAGGGAAGGCTTTCCCCAGCTAAGAAAAGAACGTGAAGTCATCTGTAACTGCCGGTTTTTGGAAAGAGTTGTGAAATAAAGAATGTCTTTTATTTGCATCGAACCATGCCTGGAGAGTGTTTATACGTCGGACAACATCTGCACCACCACACTCTGCCCCACCAAGACATCTCCCGTCCCGATAGTGACGGCGGAGCCAGGGGTAAGCCTGACAGAAGGGGCCACGACTACAACCCCCGAGGCACCCCTGGCACCCTGTTACAGACCTTCATTGTATTATGCAGCCCCATTGACCTCCATGTATAATGCACCTCTATAGTCCTTGTATAAGGTGTCCTTCATGTTGTAATATGAAGCCCCATATACCTGCACATATAATGCATCCCTATAGGCCTCTGGCCACCCTGTATTCAATGATTAAAAAAAAAACAAGTCCTCATCTCTCCTCGTTCCCCTGCTGCTCTGGTCAGCATCCTCCCGTCCCACAATCTGCAGTCTCAGCACAGCAGTCACGCAGTAGTGACGTCATCGCTCTCTGCTGCAGTGAGACATCGAGCACAGGTACAGGGGGAGAATGATGAAGGGTGGAGCAAAGCTCTCTACTTCATGCTTCATCATTGCTGTGTGTGATGATGGGCGAGGGCCAGCCGGGGAAGGGGGGCTTGGTGTAGCCGCTGGCATCGGGCCCCCCTGACTCACGGGCCCCATAGCAGCCGCGTGTTCTGCCACAGAACAGCGCAGCTCCTCTCTCACTGAGATGAGCCAGCTGCTTCTCTGCAGGGTGGATGCCGGGCCCTTAACTCTGCCAGGCCCGACCTCTGCAACCGTGGTCGTTATGCCCTGTATATATATATTATATAAATAATATTTACAGCCAGCAGATGGTGTTTGATATGAACTGTTAATGTGTGCTTGTTGAGGATGTCGTGCAGAAGTGGAATTTTTCCAAGAGTAGGTGGGTGGGACTGTGGAAGGTTTGAGGGGTGGGGTGGAGCTTGGGCAGAGTCTCAAGGGGACCCAAAAATGTTGCCAGTATGGGACCCTGACATTCCTGGTGGCAGCCCTTTGTATTGAAGCTCATGCATACGAATGATTATCTTAGACAAGTGCTATCCATCGTTTTCACAGATAGCACCCATATCTATTTTCTAGGGGGATATACACATGTCCAATTTTTTCCTTGCACCAAGGAAAAAAAAGATGACGTATCCAATTTGGATCCGAGTGTAGGATCAAAATCAGCGATGTAAGTTTATGGGTCTGGGGAAACATCAGATCACACTCGGATGGCATAATGGGGAAGATGGAGAACCTTTATGCACAACTATGAGGAAAACTGATCCCACTCTGTTCTAACTGTAATCATGCTCAGCATAATCGGACTGCTTTTCTCAGATGGAGAGAATACAGTCGTGTGCACTTTCCTTATTGTGAAGAATTATTTATTTAAATCAAGAGTCAGATAATACAAATATGAAAGTCTGCTATGGCAGAGGGCACAGTAGGGTTTGTCCTTTCTAGCCTGATAATTCCAGCCCTCAGCGGTCTGGTTTACCTTGGCTGGTTATAAAAAATAGGGAGGAGCCCACACCATTTTTTCTTTGTTTTTTTTTTATTTTTTGAAATAAATAATTAAAAAAAACGGAGTGGGATACCCTCTATTTTTTAATAAGCCAAGATAAAAGGAGACAGATGAGAGTTGAAGCCCTCAGTTGTCTGTTTTACCTGTGCTGGGTATCAAAAATAGGCAGGCGTCCATGTCATTTTTTTTTTTTTTTTATTTTATTGTTCACAGCAGCATATAGTCATCTTCTACACGCAATAAAACATATAAACAATACCCAAACTTTTTAAAAAGTTCATCATGACCTGTAATTAACCATTCGTCTGCTGTAAGCATAGCAAACTTTTGTCTGCTATACTGGTGCAATTCACACTGCAATATTGTTGGAACAGTGTATAGTCTTTCTGCTACCAAGTATAACGTTTGCCAGTTCTTCACTTCTCCTGGTAATTAATCATGTTTTGTCACAGTGAACGGTAAAAGGGGGACTGGGCTTCCTAGACTTGCTCTCAGGCCAGAGGAGCCCTGGCTATCCCTTATCTCAGAGTTACCTCTGATCTAATACCCCATCTCTACATACCCCGGGGGGAGAGCCAGGACTGGAGTGTGTTAACACCAACAGTGATAGACTAACATGTGAAACCAAAACTCTATCAGACAGAACGTTCCCAAAGAGTTATCAGACAACAAATGATAAGTAGGAAAACAAAGTGCATGGGAAAAATAACCAGACGACAGGAGATAAAACACAGCACACCAAGCAACACGCAGTTACGAGTTACTGAACACAATAGCACACAAACTAGTTTAGCAAAAAGCTATAGTCGGCATGGGAAGACAAATTCATCCATCTTAAAAAGGCAGGCAGTAACTGTAATAAGTCTCCCACAACATGTGATCCAAAAGGTAACCAGCAGGCTAGCAGAGATTAACTCCTGCTAGTCCGATTACTAATGAGCACACAGCTGGTTGATGCCCGAGCTTGCCTGTGCAACTCAAAAGCACCAGAGAAAGCATAGTGAGGAGTGTAAGTATCTGTAGTCTGAACAGTGAACAGTGTCTGATGCCACCATGATAATTGGCAAGTTTTGAGCCAAACACTGTGTGAAATGTTTGTTGATAGCCTATGTCTCTGACAATGACCATCTGCCTGCTTATAGCATACAACTCTGCCATTGCCAATTGCTTGCTGCAAGCCTTACAACTGACTAACCATCTACAGTTACTGAGTATATCCATATTCCTGGCTCTGTGTTTTCTATTATTGCTCCGCTTGTAACCTGCCAAGTTTTGCCAACTGTGCCATCACCTTAAGGCCATTCTTAAGTCACCGTGTGTTCTGTCGTGCATCCATAGCGCCCCACGGGGCAGGCGGTTAACCTACTCGTCGCCGGGCCGTTTCGGGTCGGGTCAGGCATTGTCACAGGGTGCACAATCAATCCAATGGAAGGGGGGGGGGGGAATTATCCAGCACCGATGTTTAAAAAAAAATATCCTTTATTTAATCTTATTAATACGTGTCTTCAACAAATAGTGCAAATACACCTTAGCCGTTTCGGAGAACTGGACCGCCTTATTCATAGGCATTACAGGGTTGACACAGGGTGGCCTTGCCCGGTTCCGTTGCCCCAAAGCATACAGTAAATAGTGGGGTAAGTGGGGTATTAGGAAAAGTTTCTCGGGACGCCACCTGTGGTATGCGGCCAGGGAGTAGCCACCTCTGCCGGGTTCCTCACTGGAGCAGGTGTTATGGCAGCCAGGATGGTGTCACTCCCCACAGGCGGAGCGGGCCCTGGGTGGATGATGAGGGTTGTAATGGCCGTTGGCGCAAAAGCGCTGGGCAGCAGCACCAATAAGGACGAACCAACACAGTCTCTGCGGGTTCAGCTTGACGTTTACTCACAACTTCAGCTGCCAGCCCGGTCATACTGGTCACTGCTGTGATGGGCTCCGGTCAATTCCAGATCCAGTAAGGCGTCACCACTGGTGTTTGGAGAGAGAAGAAGTGAGAGTCCGATTTCTAGGATGTCCCCCTCCGCAGTTAGGCACCCTGGCTGAGCTCCCGCTCCAAGCCCCGGGCCCAGTAAAGTCCAAGTTGTCCAGAGATGTCTTGCCAGGACTATGGCCCTGACGGGTCTGCTCATGATGTGAGTGTGTTGTGCCTATTTCTAACCCAGGTGGAACCCGTCCCCCAGGTGGTCGCTTCATTGACTGGGAAGTTCCATGACCGTCATGACCACCCCCCTGCCTACCCTGAGTCAATCCACCCTATGTGAAGGCTCCTAAGCTGTATGTAGTGTGTGAATGTGGAACACCGGTGATTAACCCTATCCTTACCTGAGATAGATACCGCACCTTAATTGAGGCACAGTACCCTGTGGCAACCAGAGCCTCAGGGGTGCCACACATCATTTTCAGGAGTATACGCTTGCTGGAGGCAGACACCCAGATGTAGTACACTGCGTCTGGGTGTCCTCCTCTAATAGGCGTTGTGATATAATCACTGGTACTATGCTGAGAGGGTTAAGGTGTGTTACCTGGGCCGGCTCTGTTGTGGACAGCTAATGAGATAGGTGGGACGGCTGTTCACCATATCTCCACCTCGGGGTGTGGTCCCAGGAATGAAAGTCAGGCCTCTGGACACACCCATGGCCCTGCACTGAAGTTCCTGTGCTGGAGGAAGTAGCTGGGTGTATTGATGGGTGGAGGTAAGGAAACAGCATCTGAGAAGGCTCTGCAGCGACTTGTGGACTGAACATAACCTGAAGGGCTGAGGTTTGGGAATGTACCTGTTTTCCTGCCTGTACATGCCATGTGATGTCCGTACCAGCGCGGTGCTTTATGAAGTGGAATAAAGCAGGCTGTGATCTTAAGAAACTGTGCCTCCTATGTCTACCTGAAGCCCTCATGCTGAGCGAGTAACCCCCTATGTTGCAAGGTGCAACGTCACATATGGTGGTGTCTCGAATGCGGGCATGCGGTCTGGTTGCTAGGGGAAACGCAGCCTGGTTGCTAGGTGCAACGGCCTAGGACATATTTCTGTGGATACGGACTGCTTGCGGTGGATCGGCGGGTCCACGAACATTTTTTGACGCGGTTTGCGGTGGATCGGCAGGTCCACGAACAGGGACAGCGCTCTCAAGCACCTGGTGGTGAATCAGCAGGTCGTTGGGGACCCGTGCTGCAGTGGCGAGAGTCCAGTGACTCGGAAGATGAAATCCCAAAAAAGCATGTAGCCAGTGACTTGGAAGATGAAACCCCAAAAAAGCATGTAGCCAGTGACTCGGAAGATGAAACCCCAAAAAAGCCTGTAGCCAGTGACTCGGAAGATGAAACCTCAAAAAAGCCTGTAGCCAGTGACTCGGAAGATGAAACCCCAAAAAAGCATGTAGCCAGTGACTCAGAAGATGAAACCTCAAAAAAAGGGGTGGTTGCCCAAAAGGGGGTGGAGTCCCAAAAAGGGGTGGTTGCCCAAAAGGGGGCGGAGTCCCAAAAAGGGGTGGTTTCCCAAAAGGGGGCGGAGTCCCGGAACGGGGTAGTTACCCAACAGGGGGCGGAGCCTCAGAAAGCGATGGTGACCCAGAAGGGGGTGGAGCATTTACAAGCCAAACAGGTAGACTATAGCAAGGGGCAATGGGGTTCGCCTTACATATGTCCTACCTGCGGTATAGGCTATCCATCCAGTATGAGGCCACAGAAGTGCTCCGTGGACTTGAATGGGCTACGTGTGTCTGGTCTGTTAGACCCGGGGAGCCGGTTGACCTTAGTTAGACCCATGTCTGATCTCCATGTGATGGTGGGTAGGACGATAGAAGGAAGTTGTGTGCATGGGACCACTAAAGTATATCCTCTGGCCAGGGTGATGATTCAAACGGCCAAACGTTTGGGACGCCCTGATGTGGGTGTAGCGCCAGATCTGGTATATCCAGTTATCATAGGACGGGACTTTGAGCTCTTTCAGGATTTATGGAAGACAGAGGCCGGGACCGATTGCACAGGAATGAGTCGGCCCTCGCCTAAGAAAGCCTCTTTTCCGTATGAGGTTATACAGATTCCCTGTGGGATATTGGGGTGCAATGAGGAGATGGTACCTCCACATAAGGACTGTCAAGAGTTAGGGGTGACCATGACGTCTCCAAAAGGAAGTGACAGTGTGACCACTACAGTTATAGTAGCTCCAGAAAAGGGGGCCGACATCTGGTTAAGTGGGGACGTGTTAGTCCAGGACACCAGGGGGAGTGACGATGACTCCAGTAAAGACACTGACTCCAGAAAGGTGACAAGCAAGTACAGTGAGGTACAGAAGTGTGAGAAGGGGAAAACTTCCTCCCGAAGACGTAATAAGCGCCGAGAGGTGGCACAGTGTATGTCGCCTGAGGGTGCAGAGAAAGTGAAATACCTGGGAAATGAAAACACGTTGCCAGTAGCAACTGCTACGGTAGAGTCAGACAGTGATATCCTACAAAAGAAAGAGGAATCAAAGACTGAACTGACACATTGTCACGACAAAAATCAGCAGGGTGAAATTGCAGGGAAGGAACCGACCAAAGAAGTAATGGCGGTGTCTCCTATAATTTCCATGCATGAAGCTGGAGGTCTGTTGGATGATAGCGCTGTACGAGATGACATCCTACAGAATAATATAGGAGAAGGAATCCAGGGCAGTGTTGGTGGAGTACAAATCCCCAAAGGTCATGGTGAGCAGACCGGTAAGCTACCCAGTGGTGAAGTGATGAATGTTGAAAATGGGGCCAAGGTTCTAAGAAGAACAGAGTGCCGTGCTGAAGGGCGTAACACCCTGGTAGAAGGCGATGCTGTAAACTCCCAAGAGAAGGCAGAGGGTGACACTGCAGAGACCCAAGTGGAAGTTGGAGGGAATGCAGTGAAGTCCCAAGACACAGCAGGTGCTGTAAAAGCGGAAAGAGCCTCTGAGGAAGAGGTGAAGTCTGGACGTGAGGTCTCATCAGAAGCTGAGAGCCTGACTGACTCAGTGGGTAAGACCAAGATCGCAGACAAGAAGATTGGCTCAGCTAAGAGCCTGAAACCCGAAGGCTCTGAGGCCGGGGCGGAACCTGAGGCGTGTGTAACTCAACAGGTGAAGCCTTTGGCAGAGAATATGGAGGAAGGCAAGAGACCTGAGAAACAGTCTAGTGTCCTTGACACTGAAGGAAGCAGACCAGTCTTCAAGTACCGGATAGACGTGCCGGAAGACTTAAGAGAAGCCTGTGCCAGTGAGAAGGTGCATGAGAGATTCCAGAAGGCAGTAGGGGCCTGTAAAGTGTACTTTGCCGCAGAGACTAATCAGTTGGTGGTGTGCTCTTTCAGTGATGCCACAAAGAAGCGAGTGGCAATCCTGAGTGACATGCACCTACAGTGTCTTCGTACGAAGTGGCTCATCACTGCAAAGAAGGATGAAGGCACCAGACGCTTGGCGCAGCTGACCGCAGGCTTTCAAGAAGTGGTGGTTGTGAAGAAAGCATTAATTGGACTGGCATTGAGAGCACTAAGAAATAATATTAAGCAAGCCAGGAAGGTTCCAGGTGTCACAGCTGTGCATTTAGATAAAGACAGTGGAACATTTCGTATCTATGGGACAACTGCAGAAGCGGTGAAGACAGCTCGACGGTTATTGGAGTTTGTGGAAGAGATCATTCAAGTGCCCAAAGAGATGGTTATGAGGCTTATTGGACGACATGGAAGAGCCATGCAGGAGATGGTTGATAAGACCGGTGTGACGACATTAAGAATTGATATTCATAACGAAGCCAGGAGGCCCTGTGAAGTCGGTATGGTTCCATGTACCATTGTGGGCACAACTGGATGTGTTGAAGATCTACGAGCCCTCCTAGAATACCGTTTGGGATACCTGGAAGAGTTAAAACAATTGAATCGAGAAAGACGGAAGATTGCAAACCAACTTCGCCAAGTTGGTGTAGTTTGGCGACCATATAGGGGCTATGGCCCCGAAGAGAAAGGTGGCCCGCTCGATGAACGTGTTGCTTCAGAGGGCAAAAGCAAGTCCAATGGTAAAAGGAGCCAGGGTCATAGAGGACCCAGGTATTCATCGGGCTATAGCACAGACTCTGAACGGTCTCAGTCCTGTGAGACACAATCCAAAGGACTGAATGAAAGTAGCGATGGGTCGTTAGCCAATGTCGTTGACAAGAGAGTGCACAATCCGAGAAACAGACGACGATGCCCGGGTAGAAGAGCCCACGATAGATTTATACACAGACCCTGCGGAGGGCCTGGATATGGCGCCTCTTCTGGCAGTTCACCGCTGAGGCCCCTCGATAGTGACCCCTCTAGTGGTCGGGATAGCTCAGGGTTAGACAGAACGGTAGTATCGACTGGGAGAGAGACTCTCTCCTACACTGACCGTGGGTGGCAGCCTTGGAGAGCTGGGACTGACCAGGGGGCGTATGAGAGAGTTCGCTGGGGAGGGTCCGATGACTGTGACGGACGGTACGTCAATGGCTGTAGTCCGGGGCGGACGGAGCGGGTGCTCTTGTCCGCTATGTCAAGGTGCCAAAACCCTCCGGCTTTGGGCAGAGGGGGAGGATATGTGATATAATCACTGGTACTATGCTGAGAGGGTTAAGGTGTGTTACCTGGGCCGGCTCTGTTGTGGACAGCTAATGAGATAGGTGGGACGGCTGTTCACCATATCTCCACCTCGGGGTGTGGTCCCAGGAATGAAAGTCAGGCCTCTGGACACACCCATGGCCCTGCACTGAAGTTCCTGTGCTGGAGGAAGTAGCTGGGTGTATTGATGGGTGGAGGTAAGGAAACAGCATCTGAGAAGGCTCTGCAGCGACTTGTGGACTGAACATAACCTGAAGGGCTGAGGTTTGGGAATGTACCTGTTTTCCTGCCTGTACATGCCATGTGATGTCCGTACCAGCGCGGTGCTTTATGAAGTGGAATAAAGCAGGCTGTGATCTTAAGAAACTGTGCCTCCTATGTCTACCTGAAGCCCTCATGCTGAGCGAGTAACCCCCTATGTTGCAAGGTGCAACGTCACAGCGTATACTCCCAAAAAATGGTGCACGACATAGCACACAGTGACTCCATCTGCACTATTATACTCAATGGCCCCGTTGGTGCATACATCTGAAACCCCTTTTGCGGGAGGTTCAGACGGAAGCTCCGATGGGACCACTAAACGGGGAGAGGAGAGGAACAGAGTGTGAAAATAGCCTCAAAGATGCCCCAGGAGAAGTTGCTGATGGTTAAACTCAAGTGAGACTTGATCCAATGGACATGATTCATTGCTGATTTTTATTTAAACTCTTGAATATAGAATACATGTACTGCGGAAGGAAGCACTAGTCTGCGGTGCGTCACCATTGTGGGCTGTTGACATGAACAATTGAGTTTGTGTACAAAGCATTGCCAGTAAAATGGAGAACCGGTTCTTGTTTTATAATTAAGCTTCCTAGTAACAGGTTCCAATGTTGTGAAACTTTGTGCAGATCAATAGTACAATTGAATGTAACAAATGAGGGATCTATTCCTATATATTATATAGTCATTATACACAGAGCGATCCATTTCAAGTGTTTATTTATGATTTTAAACTCAGAAATGTTGGCGCCTACTGAAATGTCTGTACAGTAAATGCCTCAATACTTGGTTGTGGCTCCTTTTGCATGAATTACTGCATCAATACGGCGTGGCATGGAGGCGATCAGCCTGTGGCACTGCTGAGTCGTTATGGAAGCCCGGGTTGCTTTGATAGCCTCCTTCAGCTCGTCTGCATTGTTGGGTCTGGTGTCTCTGATAGATTCTCTATGGGACTTATGTATCCTAATAAATGAGAAATTAAAAAAAAACAACATAGGGTCCCCCCTATTTATAATAAGCATCCAAGGTAAAGCAGGGAGCTATAAGCTAATATTATCAGGCTGGGAAGGCCCATGATTATTGGGCCCTTCCCAGCCCAAAAATATCAGCTCGCAGTTGCCCCAAAAGTGGCGCATCACATTAGATGCTCTCATTCTAGTGCTTTGCCCTGGCTCCTCCCAATAGCCCTAGTCAGTTGCCAACTGGCATCAAGCCCTGATGTTAGTAATAGAGAGTCGTCTATCAAACACCCTCATTACTAACCAAGCAAATTAAAAAAAAACACAAATATTCACCAATTTATTAAACAAAAAAGCCATGAAGATTTGACGTAGTCCACAGAAATCAACATTGTCCATAAATGAGTACCTGAAAGAAATAAAAAAACAGAAAGAAAGACAAGATAGTGTCCCTTGTTCACCAATTTTTAATTAAAAAATAATCCTCACAGCTGTGACGTAGTCCATGGCGCTCCCACGATGTCCACCGATTCTGTAGTACAGTGTATGGAGCCTTTTTTCTGAGAACAATGCTTCATAGGTCACTCCTTGACAGGCTGCGTTTTGCAATACTCGGCGACTGCAACAAGCGGTGATGATGTCACTAACGTTATCGATCATCCCTGCTCTCACGAGGTCACACTGAGGGCAGTGAGAGACCTGGAATGTCTCAATAGCGGTGATGTCATTAAATCTGTAACGTCACCGCTCGTGAGATAGTTCAGGTCTCGTGCTGCCATTTGTGTGACCCTGACCGAGTGGTGATGAGCGGTAATGTACGCCATCATCACTCATCACAGATTCAGGGGAGTTCATGGGAAGGCCATGAACTACATCGGAGCTGCGGGAATGTTTTCTTATAAAAAATTGGTGATTGTGTGATAATATCTTGTTGCCATTTCTATACCTCTTTTTATGTCTTTCAGGTTTCCAATTGTGGTCTACTTCAGATTAGGTAGACTACTTCGCAGCTGCATGAATTTTTTTTTTTTAATAAATTGGTGAATCAGGGCAAAAGTTGGGGAATGTTTTGTAAAATAAAATATTTTTGTTTGTGTTGTTTTGTTCTTTTTTCTTTGTGGGTTAGTAATGTGGGTGTCTGATAGACACTTCTCCATTACTAACCACTGGGCTTGATGCCAGCTGACAGTACACAGCTGACATCAACCCCAAGTACCATTACCCCAATTGCTACTGCACCAGGTCAATCGGGAGGAGCCGAGGTAAAGCGCCACAATTGGGGCATCTAATGTGATGCACCTATTCTGGGTGGGCTGTGGGATAGTATTTTTAGGTTGTTAAGGTCCCAATAACCATGGACACTCCCAGACTGATAATACCAGCCCATAACTCTCTGTTTTACCTTGACTAATTATCAAAAATAGGGGGAGCCCTTTTTTTTTTTAATTATTTATTTATTAGGTTAAAAACACCGTTCAGTGCCACATGAAAGTCACTAAAGGGTGCAAGTGTACAAAGCCTGCCCTAATCTAAGATCTTCAATCTACATCAACTCTCCCTGAACTGCTTCCAGAGGAGAGTGTGATGAGCATTGCTACACCGGGTCCTATATAAGAACTGATGACGCGATGCAGCCGGCCAATCACAGTAATGCCAGTAGCCAACTTGGCTATGGCATTAACGTGTCTGGCAGACAAGACTCGCCTGTTGATTGGCTTTCTAACAGATGAAAAACATGCGGGAAGGGGACTCTAGCATGGCACTCGAAAAACCGCGATAATCAAGTAACGAGCATAACTGAGCACCCTGATGCACATCACTATTCTCTTCTTCTCTTTGTGATCTCCATGCATAGTGTGGCACACACAGATACACCATGCAAAGATTGAATCAACTTCTCCCTTTTTTTCCGGTTTCAGGTGTGATTTTCGTATTGCCCACACCTGTTACTGTTACTTGCCACAGATGAGTTTGAACGAGCATCACATGCTTGAAACAAAGTTATTTACCAACAATTTTGTAGAGGTGTCAACAATTTTGTCCAGCCCATTTTTGGGGTTTTGTGTCCAATTTGCCTATTTTTCTGGGTTTTTTTTTGTTTTTTTTTTTGGTGGGGGTTGTTCCAATACACACAACAATGCAAATAAATGTGTCAAAGAATACATGTGTAATTGCAATAATTTTATGGGAGAAAGACTTCATTTTCCAGATTAATTTCAAGGGTGCCATCACTTTTGGCCAATACTGTAAAAGTTGTCTTGTTTTTGTCTTTACTTCCATTCAAAAAAATGAAAACGTAGCTGAAAACTGAAAATATATCACAAACACAAAATAAAACGCATTTGGATGAGTGGATTTTTCAAGCCATTGAAGAAAGTTTACCCTTTTGGCAAGTTGTGTTTTACTCTTTAGGGTGCTTTACACGCTGCGACATGCGATTGCTAGCGATGTCGAACGCGATAGCACCCGCCCCCGTCGTTCGTGCGGCATTTGGTGCTCACTGCTGTAGCGAACATTGTCGCAAGGCAGCGTCACATGCACATACCTTGTCAGCAACGTCGTTGTGACCGCCGAACAATCCCTCCTTCAAGGGGGAGGTGCGTTCGGCGTCATAGCGACATCACTGCGGCGTCACTAAGCGGCCGGCCAATAGAAGCGGAGGGGTGGAGATGAGCGGGATGTAACATCTCGCCCACCTCCTTCCTTCCGCATTGCCGGTGGACGCAGGTAAGGAGATGTTCGGCGTTCTTGCGGTGTCACACACAGCGATGTGTGGTGTTGCAGGAACGACGAACAACATCGTACCTGCAGCAGCAACAATATTAAGGAAAGGAGCGACGTGTCAACGATCACTGTTTTTGAATGATTTTGCGATCGTTGATCGTCGCTCCTTGGTGTCACACGCTGCGATGTCGCTACCGGCGCCGGATGTGCGTCACTAACGACGTGATCCCGACGATATATCGGTAGCGATGTTGCAGCGTGTAACGCACCCTTTTGACTTTCATATAAAAATAAACTTAGATAGTATGGTGCAGTAATTCATGTTATCATTTTGTGGTTGCTGTATTTTTCCACTCAGGCAGACTTGTTTTTGAATTCTAAAGAGACAAACCAGACAGGTTTGGGCAGGTAAAGAGTACATAATAGGAATGAGGAAAGGTTAGAACAGAACAAGAAATAACCAGAGGATTAAAAACAAAACCAACACCATAGCTATCTAACAAACTAACAACATAACTATCCGTATCTCTCATATACTGTATGTGACTTACTCCCTCAGCCCTTGTTATGGGTCATGTCCAATCTTTATAAGCAGTTCTTATACATTGTAGAGTTGGCACTGGTGCAGTGAGAAAGATGACATAGAAGTTAGGAACTAGAGTCATGCAATAATTGAAGCAAAGCTGAAACAATGATGTTTGATGTAGTAGAGCTGGAACAACAATAACTCACGTAGATGTAGCACATGATGATAGAAGAAAGAAGTCCAAACATTGTATCAAGAAGACACCAACAATCTGAATACTCAGGTGGCATTTAATGATTCGATGATATAACGTAAAGTACTATTCGGCATAGAACTACCAAAGAGAGACCACAGGACCATCCAGGGAAAAATGAAAAGTGCAGCACTTGGTAATGGAACCAGGACTGGTGAGCAACACCCCCATTCTTGTGCCGTCTGCTCCACTGTCAGATTTATCGCTCTGACTTTCCCTCGCTGCCAAGTCCATTAGTAATAAGTAGCATTTCATATGGACTTAGTGCATAACCTCTCTTCTGGTGGCCAGTGTCATCCTTGTCCAGTGATCTAAATACAGTTTAGGGATGATCGGATATCACAAATATTCGGCAATATTTGGCTTCGCAAATATCTGACAAATAGGTCGCCGCTATGCGAATATTCGATGCGCAATGTAAGTCTAAGGGAAGCTGGAATAGTTGCTATTCGGCAACTATTCGGGTTTCCCATAGACTTACATTGCGCATCGAATATTTGCAAATAGTCGAATTGCGGCGACCTATTCGGCGAATATGGGTGTTGTCGAATATTTTCAGTATTCGATCATCCCTATTTATTATATATGAAATAGTGTTTGCTTACTAGTCCCTGTCCAAGGCAAGTCAGCAAACCAATTATAGTGCAGAGTACAATGTATAATCAGGGGGCTCCTCACTACTTATATATGTCCTTTATACACTTTTTCCTGCCAGTTAAAATGATGTATATGGCTCCTGGAGTGTTCTATAAATATAAATCTATTCCTGTGTAACCCTTGGTTTGCTAATATATTATGATCTGGATTCTGTGACCTCTGTATATCCTGCTGACTCTACTAAAATTTCCAGATTTGATGTTATGTACACACGGTAACTCTACCATGACCTATCTCAAAACTTCTGTACTTGTCCCAACAGGTTCCGGTACAGACTAAAGTTTCTAACTGCACAGTCGCTGGTGTCACCTACACAGACTGGAATAACCCTAACTGCAAAATGAAGAGATGAAAACTCAGACCTAATAATTTGATCGGCATGCCTTTCGTTATTCAGGAAACGCTCGATAGCCTATTAGGCAATTAGGCCAATTGCCTAATAGGCCATCGAGCGTTCCTCGTACCTCCTGAATAATGAAAGGCATGCCAATCTAAAAGAAATCCTAAGTGAGAAAATATAAAACACGGATAAGTGGAAAAAGCAAAGTACCCCTGCAAGAAAGGAAGGCTTCCTATATACTAACTCTTGGCAGGAGAAAGGAGAAGACTAGACAGAAAAGACAGCAAAGATAATAAACCTAGGTGGTCTCCATCAGATTGGCATAAATCCTTGGCATTATGGCTGGAACTCCAAGCAGTGTCCACATTGGAATAAAGCCAGCGGAGAAGACCAGGAAGGTATAAATAGCCGCACCCACAATTTGATAGGACAGACTAAATGATAAATGGAAATAGAAGAAAAGAGCGGAAATCCAGTGAGCAGGCAAAATGGGTGAGTATATCTTCATTAAAAAGTAAAGAAACAAAAAAGTCCAGCTCACCCCAATATAAATGATGTGATCCTGAGACGGTGCACGGATGGAAGGCAAATCCACAGCATGTAGGTAAGTAATGAAAATCCAGCAACTGCGTCCAGTAAAATAAAAAACTTCGACTTTTATTTCAACAAGGTTAAAAGCGATAAAACCAATTCACATGAATGGAAAGGAAGACGCGTTTCGGACAGTGTATGTCCTTAGTCATCAGACTAAGGACATACACTGTCCGAAACGCGTCTTCCTTTCCATTCATGTGAATTGGTTTTATCGCTTTTAACCTTGTTGAAATAAAAATGTGAATTGGTTTTATCGCTTTTAACCTTGTTGAAATAAAAGTCGAAGTTTTTTATTTTACTGGACGCAGTTGCTGGATTTTCATTACTTACCTTCATTAAAAAGGTATGCAAAAATTGTATATATATTTTAATTAAAAATTTTGTAACCTTGAAGAAGGCTTCCAGAAAGCCGAAATGCGTTGTCACATTAGACAGCTGCACCTCTTGTCAGGCTGTTAATGCTGCATATATACAATTTTTGTATTGATTTTTAACGAAGATTTGAAAATAATGAAAGTATTTTTATATACTCACCCATTTTGCCTGCTCGCTGGATTTCCTCTTTTTGTTTTTTTCTGATTGCAGCGGGGGGGACTCACACCCTTATCCGGAGCGAGATGTTAGGTATTATATATAGACTCAGCGGCATCAGCTACTACAGCGGTAAGCTGGCTACACTGGTTTTATAAATGGAAACACCTGCTAACCAAAAAGAATAAAACAAAAACTTAAAAGATAATCAGCACTTGGACAGATCCTGAACCTGCTGTGGTTCAGTGGAGAATGAAGCGGATTACACAACCCAGGCTCACTGAATCAAATACCAAGACATGCCAGCACCACCCCCTCTTTGATGAGAGGTCACTGGACCAATCGAGATCCCCATCCTCTGAAATTGCAAACAGAACTCTCTTACCAGATGATCCGCATGCAGATCTTCTGCATTAACCCAGGAGTTATTCTCCAGACTGTACCCCTTCCACCTAATGAGGCTTTGCAGCCGACATCTGTTATACTTTGCTCAAATTTTTACTTCTTATCCTCCTTTAAATTTACCTCAATTATGTTCCGAGGAACAGGCGAACCCCCAAACCTCTAAAGAAGAGCGGTCTGTCTATGGCTGAGATGCACTAGGTATTTAAAACACCCTCCCTTTATGGGAGGTACCTGGCAACATGGTACATATGTTGCTAGTTGTCAGGTCCCTTGTGCTGCTGCTGCTTTATTACTATGTGTTCATATTGCTAACACCTGTCTGTGTTCCAAGCCGTACCAGGTGTATCTGCCGCTGCTGCATCCATTCATACAGGCCATGCCTGCCACATCAGCCTGCTCGGCTGCTACTGTTATATTACAAGTAAAATATATCTTTGTACCGTGTTAGCCAGTAGAGATAAAAAAATTGTTTAAAAGAACAGAGAGTCCTCAGTGGTTGATACCTTTTAATGGCTAACTGAAAAGATGGTAATAATTGCAAGCTTTCGAGACTACTCAGGTCTCTTCATCAGGCATGGTATAACACAAAATCTGAAGAGTCACGTATTTATACACAACAGGACTTATTTGTCCTGTTGTGTATAAATACGTGACTCTTCAGATTTTGTGTTATACCATGCCTGATGAAGAGACCTGAGTAGTCTCGAAAGCTTGCAATTATTACCATCTTTTCAGTTAGCCATTAAAAGGTATCAACCACTGAGGACTCTCTGTTCTTTTAAACAATACTGTTATATTAGACAGTGTCCGTGTCCATACCTCAAATTCAGCGTTTCTCGTACCTCCATAGGAACCAGTGAGAAGTGCAGAGCATTATAACCCTGAATAAGAAAAGGTGTGCAGTGATGGAAGTGCTCATAAGTGAGAAAACATAGGACATGTATACATAGTGAAAAATGTAAAGTACCTCTGCAAGAAAGGAAGGTCTCCTGTAACCTAACTATTGGCAGGAGAAAGGATGAAGATAGACAAATTAGACAGCAAAGATAATAAACAGGCGTGCAACGAATGCGGTCACATCGTGACCAGGCCTGGCAGGGTCGGCCTGAAGAGAAGCAACCGGCTCCTCTCAGTTCTGTGGCAGACCAAGCGGCCGCTATGGGGCCCATGAGTCAGGGAGGCCCGATGATAGCGGCGGTACCGTGCCCCCCTCACCTGCGGGCTTTCGCACGTCATCGCATACACCAATGATGATGCATGTAGCGGAGCGCTCCGCTCCTTCCTTCATCATTCTTCCCCTGCGCCTGCACTTGACATCTCAGTGCAGCAGAGCGCGGTGATGTCACTACTGTGGGACTGCTGAGCTGAGACTGAGGAGTGCAGGACGGGAAGACGCTCTGATGGGAGTGTGACGCCCTGGCACAGCCAGGTTGTCACAGAAAGAGTTAATCCTCCTTGGTAATCTGATCTCACACCGGTGCAGCAAGACAAACCACCTCCCCCAGGGTAAGAAAAAAGCAGAGCAGAGGGGAGGGGCTGGAGCAGAGTGTTTGGAGAAGCAGACAGAAGTGGAGCCTGGAGCTGTAGCTCCCAGGCTGAAAGCAAAGCGTGCTCCGAGAGGGCCGGGCCAGGCTGTAGTGAGGAAGGGGCCAGAGGTAGCCGGAGCAGGGCGGTGGCCCCTCGGTACCTTGGTACCCGGATCACTACAGGGGAGTGGATTCCCCGTTCCCGGCTGAGGAGAAAGAGGAAGAGAGTGGAGAGAAAGGCACCTGGCTGCAGGGAAAGAACAACAAGGGCTGCTGCACCGTGTGTGGGACACTAACACCCCCGCACCGAAGGCTGCGGACACCGGCAATTCCTAGTTTACCAGTGACTCCGTGTGACTTACTTGTGAGTACGCCCGTGCCCTCGGGCACCGCACTGCAGCACTGCGCCCTGCTCCCTGCCTACCCCATCACCGGGCCCCGGGACAACCAACCCCCCTACCCACGGAGGGGACATAACAACTACGCTGCTCCCTGTCATCGCTCCCGGGATCCCCGTCCAGAGCAGCGGTGGTGTCACAACCTCACCACAACCGTGGGTGGCGTCACGGACAATCTCCCTTACTAAATCCCCTTTTACTGTGGAGCCTGGGATCACAGACCGGGTCACGCCATCGTGATACCCACAGAAGTGACTCTGTGGCCCGGATCTGAGTACCCCTGGTCCCCGGGCGACACAGGAGCAGCGGGGGAACAAGGAGAGGGGAGCACTTGTTCTTTGTTTTTTAATCAGTGAGTACACGGTGGCCAGAGGCCTATAGGGGTGCATTATACATGGAGGTCTATGGGGATGCATAATAGAATATGAAGGATGCCTTATACATGTACTATAGGGGTGCATTATACATGGAACAGTATGGGGCTGCATAATACAATGTGAAGGACAACTTATACATGTACTATAGGGGTGCGTTATACATGGAGGAGTATGGGGCTGCATAACACAATATGAAGGACAGCTTATACATGGACTATAGGGGTGCATTATACATGCAGGTCTATGGGGCTGCATTATAATAATAAAGGACTATGGGGCTGCATTATAATACATGCAGGACTATGGGGGCATTATAATACATACAGGACTAGGGGGGCTGCATTATATTATATGGAGGACTATAGGGTGCAGTATAATATATGGATGACTATGGGGTGCAGTATAATATATGGAGGACTATGGGGTGCATTATAATATATGGAAAACTATGGGGTGAATTATAATACATGGAGGACTATGGGAGTTGCATTATAATAATTGGAGGGCTATGAAGGCTACTTTATACATGGAGGACTGTTACACCTCGTGGCTCTCCTGGGGCAGTCTCCCATTCCTTGCCTACCACGAGCGCTCCTGCTCAGCAGCGCCAAAGGTCTGCCAGACTGCGCAGTGTGCAGGAGATACCTCCTCAGAGAGGCACAGAAGGGTGACACCTAGTGGTTCTCCTGTTGCAAGGAGTGAAGCGGTCTCCCATTCCTTGCCTGCCACGGGTCCTCCTGCTCAGCGGCCCCGAAGGCCTGCGAGGTTGCGCAATGTGCAGAGGTTTGCTGCTCAGGGAAGCAGTGAGACTCCCGTTATCTCTGCACATTGTGAGACCAAGGATCCCGCCTCTATTTCCCAGAGGCAGGAGGGTGAGCATGTGCAATGCGTGGTGGGTCCTGATTCGCCCACTGACGTCACACGGCTTGATGACAAGGCTGGTGACGTGGTGAATCCTGACTGGCCAGGCTGGGACGTCGTGGACCCTGATTGGGTCAAGTCTGTCATCTCCACCTCGCGCCCGCCCTTGGGTGGAGCTACACCTCCTTAAAAGCTCCTCCTGCCATCATGGCGGCGCGCGACCGTCCTTCTATGTTTGGATGTCTGGCAGCGTGCTGCCACGCCACTGTACAGACGTCATTGTCTTTTGTGGGCTTTGCATTTGCTGCTTAGGCAGCACCTGGTGTGCAGGTCTCGCCCCTGCCTTGCTGCTCCGGCAGTATCTCATTCAACAGGCCGTGTTCCTGTCCCAGGTGAGCTCCTCGAGTCTCCACCGGACTCACCTGGTTCTTGAAAGCACACGTGCGTGGGCACCTCTGTGCTACCCTCGTGCCATATTCCTGTGACTCCCACTGACACACGTGCGTAGGCACCTCTGTGCATCCCCGTGCAACAGGTACACCGATCGAGAAGCCCCGAGCCATACAACCCTCACGGGTTAGGGCGGACCGGTGTACATAGATCGTCTGTGACATTCCAGACGATCACTGGTTGCAACCCGCTCACTCTTTCCTGACCATAGCAGCGGTCCCTTACACCGCACAGTGGACCTTGACCGGCAGAAGCTGTCCATTTCCCATCTTGGCATGCTTCCCCGGGTCCCCCTCGTAACAGAGGACTATGAGGATACATTCTAATATATGAAGGGTTATGTGGGACCCTTTATACTATATGGAAGGGTATGTGTGGAACATTATTGGATTAGGAGAACTATATACAAGGGGGACAAACATATAAGCATTGGATGGGAAAGTTTTGTGCTGAGGGAAAGAGGCTCTTTTCCTCAGCACCCAGCTTTCCCATGCTCTGCTATACATCTTCCCTCAACACACAGCTTTCCCATGCTCTGATATGGGAAAGCTGGGTGCTGAAGGAAAGATATATAGCAGAGCATGGGGAAGTTAGGTGCTGAGGACCAGATGAATATCAGAACATAGGAAAGCTGGGTGCTGATAGAAAGGGGTATTTCATATCATGGGAAACCTGGGTGCTGAGGGAAAGAGCCAAGTATCAGCATCATTATCCCGTACCCCGAGTGTCGGCATCATTATGCCCTACCCCGAGTGTCATTGTATGTTGGAGGGGGGGCCCAGGTCCACACTCTGCACCAGGGCCCATCAATCTCTAGTTACGCCACTGATGATAAACCTAGGTGGTTTCCATTCACCTGGCATAAATCCTTGGCAATATGGCTGGAACTCCAAGCAGGATACACATTGGAATATAGCTAGTGGAAAGGACCAGGAAGAGGAAGATAGCTGCACCCGCAATGTGATTGAATCCTGAGGCATGACACTTCCCTTGGCTGCCTTATGACCCTTTTTCTGCCTTATGATTGTTCCACTGTTTCTGTCCCTCTGATATTTAAAACTAGAAGGTGGCCCGATTCTACGCATCGGGTATTCTAGAATTTACGTATTGTGTAGTTCATGTATGATTTTTGTTATAGATATAGATATATATAGATGTTGTTGTGTGTAGTTACCAAGTGTTTGTGTAGGGCGCTGTACATGTTCTGGGTGTTGTCTGGGTGTGGCGGGGGGTGAGAGCGGTGTTGTATGTGTGTTGCGTTGTTTGTGGAGCGCTGTGTGTCTGTCGCGTTGTGTGTGTGTGTGTGTTGCGCAGTTTGTGTGGGTGTGGTGTGTTTTGGGGGGAGGTATGTTTTGTGCAATGTGTGTGTTGTGCGGTATGTGCGTATATTTATGTATGCCGCGGTGTTTGTGTGTTGGGTGTTGTGTGTGTGCAGCGTTGTCTGTGTGTGTGGGTGTCTGTGTATGGCGGTGTTTGTGGTTCCCTGTGTGTGTGTGTGTGTTGGGGGGAGGTGTGCACCTCCCATCGTGCTCCATCCCCCATGCTGCGCACCCCCCATCATGCCCCATCCCCTATGCTGCGCATTCCCCATCGTGCTCCATCCCCCATGCTGCACACCCACCATCGTGCTCCATCCCCCATGCTGCGCACTCCCCATCGTGCTCTATCCACCATGCTGCGCACTCCCCATCGTGCTCCATCCTCCATGCTGCGCACTCCCCATCATGCTCCATCCCCCATGCTGCGCACCCCCATCGTGCTCCATCCCCCATGCTGCGCACCCACCATCGTGCTACATCCCCCATGCTGCGCACTCCCCATCGTGCTACATCCCCCATGCTGCGCACTCCCCATCGTGCTACATCCCCCATGCTGCGCACCCCCCATCGTACTACATCCCCCATCGTGCTACATCCCCCATCGTGCTACATCCCCCATGCTGCGCACTCCCCATCGTGCTACATCCCCCATGCTGCGCACCCGCCATCGTGCTCCATCCGCCATGCTGCGCACTCCCCATCGTGCTACATCCGCCATGCTGCGCACTCCCCATCGTGCTACATCCCCCATGCTGCACACTCCCCATCGTGCTACATCCCCCATGCTGCGCACTCCCCATCGTGCTACATCCCCCATGCTGCACACTCCCCATCGTGCTACATCCCCCATGCTGCGCACTCCCCATCGTGCTACATCCCCCATGCTGCGCACTCCCCATTGTGCTACATCCCCCATGCTGCGCACCCCCCATCGTGCTACATCCCCCATCGTGCTACATCCCCCATCTTGCTACATCCCCCATGCTGCGGACTCCCCATCGTGCTACATCCCCCATGCTGCGGACTCCCCATCGTGCTACATCCCCCATGCTGCGCACTCCCCATCGTGCTCCATCCCCCATGCTGCGCACTCCCCATCGTGCTACATCCCCCATGCTGCGCACCTCCCCATCGTGCTACATCCCCCATGCTGCGCACTCCCCATCGTGCTACATCCCCCATGCTGCGCACTCCCCATCGTGCTACATCCCCCATGCTGCGCACTCCCCATCGTGCTACATCCCCCATGCTGCGCACTCCCCATCGTGCTACATCCCCCATGCTGTGCACTCCCCATCGTGCTACATGCCCCATGCTGCGCACTCCCCATCGTGCTACATCCCCCATGCTGCGCACCCCCCATCGTGCTCCATCCCCCATGCTGCGCACTCCCCATCGTGCTACATCCCCCATGCTGCGCACTCCCCATCGTGCTACATCCCCCATGCTGCGCACTCCCCATCGTGCTACATCCCCCATGCTGCGCACTCCCCATCGTGCTACATCCCCCATGCTATAATAGTTCCCTATTATACTCAGAGACGAGTATAATAGGAGGACTGTAATAGGAGGAGTAGTCCTGGGGGGAGAGGAGTATAATGCCGGCTCCCTGCACATGTGTACCGGGAGCCGGTGTACGCTGGTAACTATGATACACATCGGGTAACTAAGGGACCTTAGTTACCCGATGTGTATAATGGTTACCAGCGTTCACGGGCTCCGTCAAGATCCCAGCATCGCAAGGTTATGTCTGGCGCTGCTGGGATCGTGACGGAGCCGGTGTACACTGGTAACTATGATACACATCGGGTAACCAAGGGACCTTAGTTACCCGATGTGTATAATGGTTACCAGCGTTCACTGGGCTCCGTCAAGATCCCAGCATCGCAAGGTTATGTCTGGCGCTGCTGGGATCGTGACGGAGCCGGTGTAGAAGCAAGCGATATCCCAGGATGTTGTGAGTGTGTGGATGTGATGTGTGAGGTGTGTGTGAGAGTGAGTGTGATCTGATGTGTGTGTGTGTGTACTCACCTGGGAGTCGGAGCTCCGTGTCAGTTGGGCCAGAGCGAGCGTGCATTGCATGAGGGGGGCGGGGCCTGCAGAGAGCCGGGGCGAGAGGCCAATCCGTGGGGGGGGGGCGGGGCCATGGCAAGCCCAGCGGCCAATCAGCTTTGTGTCACCGTAAGGACACAATTTTGGAGCATGACAGACAGACAGACAGACAGAATAAGGCAATTATATATATAGATACCTAACTGACTATTCCCTGCCACTGGCCAGGAGTTAGATGAGGCCCTGGGGACTTCCTAGATACAACTAGTACTTAGTGAATAGAGGAGTAGTCAAACAAGCTGGGGTCGGAAAGTGAGAGCACATGACAGAATACTGGAAGCTGGCGGAGACATTGTCGGGGTACGAGCCAGAGGTCAAGAGCCAAAAGGTCACGTATGGAACACAGGGAGAAAGTGGAGCCGAATTTTGTTGTACGAGCCAGATGTCAGGAGCCAGGAAGTCACGTATGGCGCACAGGGAGGAAGCTGAGACGTGGTTGGGGTCCAAGCCAGAGGCCTGGAGCCAGGAGGTCACGTCAGAGTCAGAGGAATGGGCGGAGTACGGTAACTAAGGTCTGGGGTCGAGAGACACGATCTGAACAGTACACTTATGGGAGTCAGAAGCACTTACTGCGGAACAGGAACTACGATTGGCGGCATTCTGGGCGAGATTGCTCCCTAATGATGCAGAGCAATCACCCGAAACGAGGCACCTGTGAACAGACCCCTCCCATCATCAACGCAGGATCTGAGCCTGGGAAACAACCCATCCACCGGAGCTCAATACAACAAAAGAGCAACAGCTCTGCAGGAGAGCAAAGCATCGTAAATCAGAACCATGACAAGATCAGTACTATATCAGTGCACCCCACAAGATCAGGCATTGCAAAATCCCGCGGACAACAATAAAGGGCCTGGAAGCACCATGTACAAAAATGAAAAAAATGTACAGCAAAAAAAAAACTGGGGGCACATACATCACATGCCCTTCCTGTGAGGTATATGCTCCCAGCCCTTCATGTGAGGTATATGATCCCAGCCCTTCCTGTGATATTAATGCCACCAGCCCCTCCTGTGATATGTATGGCCCCAGCATCTCCAATGTGATGTATATGCCCCAGCGTGTGATGTACAGTGCCTTGTGAAAATATTCAGCCCTCTTGAATTTTTCAACCTTTTCTCACATTTCAGGCTTCAAACATAAAGATAAAAATTTTAAATTTTATTGTGAAGAATCAACAATAAGTGGGACACAATTGTGAAGGTGAACGATATTTATTGCTTATTTTAAATTTTTGTAAAAAATTAAAAACTGAAAATTGGGGCGTGCAATATTATTCATCCCCTTTAAGTTAATACTTTGTAGCGCCACCTTTTGCTGCGATTACAGTACAAGTCTCTTGGGGAATGTGTCTATCAGTTTTGCACATCGAGAGAATGAAATTCTCGCCCATTCTTCCTTTGTAAACAGCTGGAGCTGACTGAGGTTGGATGAAGAGCGTTTGTGAACAGCAGTTTTCAGCTCTTTCCAGATTCTCGATTAGGTTCAGGTCTGGACTGTGACTTGGCCATTCTAACACCTGGATACGTTTATTTGTGAACCATTCCATTGTAGATTTTTCTTTATGTTTTGGATCATTGTCTTGTTGAAAGACAAATCTCCGTCCCAGTCTCAGGTCTTTTGCAGGTTTTCTTCAAGAATGGTCCTGTATTTGGCTCCATCCATCTTCCCATCAATTTTAACCATCTTTCCTGTCCTTGCTGAAGAAAAGCAGGCCCAAACCATGATGCTGCCACCACCATGTCTGACAGTGGGGATGGTGTGTTCAGGGTTATGAACTGTGTTGCTTTTACGCCAAATATATCGTTTGGCATTGTGCCCTAAAAGTTTGATTTTGGTTTCATCTGAGCAGAGCACCTTCTCCCACATGTTTGGTGTCTCCAGGTGGCTTGTGGCAAACTTTAAACAACACTTTTTATGGATATCTTTGAGAAATGGCTTTCTTTTTGCGACTCTTCCATAAAGGCCAGATTTGTGCAGTGTACGACTGATTGTTGTCCTATGGACAGACTCTCCCACCTCAGCTGTAGATCTCTGCAGTTCATCCAGAGGGATCATGGGCCTCTTGGCTGCATCTCTGATCAGTCTTCTCCTTGTTTGAGATGAAAGTTTGGATGGACGGCCGGGTCTTGGTAGATTTGCAGTGGTATGATACTCCTTCCATCTCAATATGATCGATTGCACAGTGCTTCTTGGGATGTCTAAAGTTTTGGAAATCTTTTTGCAACCAAATCCAGCTTTAAACGTCTCCATAACAGTGTCACGGACCTGCCTGTTGTGTTCCTTGGTCTTCATGATGGTATCTGCGCTTTAAACAGAACAATGAGACGATCACAGAGCAGGTGCATTTAGGCTACTTTCACACCTCAGTTTTTTGGCATCAGGCACTGGAAAAAAAACGATAAAACGTATCCGGCACCAGGTCCGTTTTATCCCCATTGACTTGTATTAGCGCCGGTTGTGCCGGATGGCCTTGCGTTGCATCCGGCTTTTGCCTGATCCGGTGCTTTTAGCTAATCCGACAGCCGGATGGAACATGCCCTGCAGGGTTTTTTGCCGCCGGCCAAAAACCGTATCGCGCCGGCGTGATTTACAATGAAAGCCTATGGACGCCGTAATACGGCGTAATACGGCAAAAAACTGGATGCGGCCGCCTGATTCGGTTGATTGAACTGAACATGCTCAGTATCACAATGGATCTGTGAAAACTGAAGGAACTGATGGAAAAAAACTGATGCAACTGTTCCGTTTTTTCGCTGGATCTGTCGCGGGCGGGGAGGAGGGTGTCAGCACACCGCGCTCACCCCTTCTGCTCGGGTCCGGCAGTTGCTCCTGGTGGCTCGAGCTGCGGGCCGGATCCCGGGGTGTCTCGAGCGACACTCCTCGCCCGTGAGTGAAAGGGGGGTGTTTGTTGGGGTTGTAGTTCGTGACGCCACCCACGGTTGTGGTGATGGCACCACCGCTGCTCAGTGTGGGGGGTCCCGGGGATGGTGATGGGAGCAGCCAGGTGTTGTGTTGCCCCTCCGTGGGTAGGGGTTGGTGATCCCGGGGCCCGGTGAAGAGATGTGAAGTGCAGGGCCTGGAGGGCGCAGGGACGCGGGGGCAGCGCTGTGCCTTGCGGCACTGTGGTACTCACTCAGCCTGAGACACGGACACAGTTTGTTCGGTAAACCAACGGCTGGTAGGACGGTCCCACAGACGGTTGCACCTGCACTCCCGGTAGTTAACGGTGTTGTCACTCTTCCCTGCACCTTGTGTTCTGATGGTGGTAGCGGTGGATTCCCTCCGGTTACCCGCTCCCCGGCTGCAATCTGGGCCGGAGGAGCTCTACACTTTGCCCGCAGGCGCTGGCCCTGGGGAAACTGGTGCCTTGGCGGTGGCGGTGTCTCCCCGGTAATGGTCGGGCTGTTGCCGTCAATCGGGACTTTGTTGCTGGGAGATCTACGTCCCCTTCACTAACGGATTTAGCAGATCTGACGACTCCTAGCCCTGCTGGGGTCCGAAAGGCCCCTGTCCTGGTGCTGACTGTCCTTCGGAACACTGCTCCAGACCACCGGGCACACAGCCAACGGGGTCCTTCCAGGAACCTCCGAACCGTCCCACTCCGGACAGCCACCGTCGTTGTCAACCTTGCTGGTTCCGTCCGGACACACAGTCACGGACCTTCAGGCTTTTCTGTCACTTTCTACTTTCTCCTTTCTACTTTCACTCCTTGTGGTTTACTCTAGCCCTTCACTGGACTTTCTCTCGATGTTCACTCAAGCTCCTCCTGAGCTAATCTGCCTGTTTTCCTCCCTCCTCCAGCACTGTGACCTCCTCGGTGGGCGGAGCCAACCGCCTGGCCCACCCCCTGGTGTGCATCAACAGTCTCTGGAAGAGGGCAACAAGGATTTGTGTTTTGACTGTGGTGTTCCTACCTGGGATGTGGGGTGTGGTGGTTGTGTTCTGTGTCCCCTGGCTTGCCCAGGGCGACACATTCCCCCTTAGCAAAATGCAGACCGTCCGCGGGCTGCCGTCCTACACCGGTTTTATTTTTCTATGAAAAAGGGGATAACAGGTTAAACATATATACATTTTCAATAAATTCTTCCCAAGACGGGAGGCACATTTTCTTTTAACGTTACAACGGTGTACGGTCACGGTTTCCGCTCTCTCCCACCCAAGTAACCTGGCCCTGATGCTGCCCCTAAAGCCCAGGCAGCACCCCTTGACCCACAGTCCAGCACAAGTCACCCGAGCGGGATCTGTCCTTCCCTCCAGAGGGTAGCCACCGGTCCCTTTGGTGGCTGGGCCCTGGCCTGCTCTGCTCAGGGCCCTCCCTCCAACCTGCCTCTCCGGAGGCGGCATTGCGGAAACGGTAACGGTACCCAACATATTTACAAGCCACTAACGTTTGTGGTTGCCCTGCAGAGTTCACGGGCTTGTCCATGGATAGTTCCCATGCATTTTTAAACTTTGAACGGTCCCCACGGGGACAACGGTGCCGGCTCCAGCCGGTTGCTAATCACAAAGGCAAATCTGGTGAAAACTCGGTTCAATCAGTGTTTTTCCATTTTTCAAAACTTTTAAACTTCTTCAAACAAACTTTCAAACAAACACACAACACTCTTTTACATTTGCGGGCCCCTCTTACTCATAGAACGGTCTCCCTGTACCTAAGTGGGGGTCTACCTAGGTTGGAACGGGTGGACCTCCGGGGCCCGGTGTCAGTGGTGCTAGACAGTGGGGTAGAGGGAACAATCGGTTCCTCCTCCCTGCTAGAGTGTGGGGCAGGCGGAGGTGCAGGGGGGCTGGGTACAGGTTCATCCCTGGGCACTGGCACTGGTTCTGGCTCACGGTTAACCGCTTCCACTACTTCTTCATCCACGGGTTGTGGGAACAGTATCACTGGAAGTATCACCGCGCCGTTCTGTGTGGGCCAGTTTGCTGGGAAGTCACCCATGACAGTGTGGATTACCTCTGCTGCCTTTTCCACCGGTGGAGGAACCGGTACTTCAGCCTCTGCTTTCAACGCTGGGGGGCATTTTTTTAGATGGTCCCGAGAAACTGTGGCCAGGGTGCCCCCTTGGTCGCGACTGATCTGGTAGGTCTTCCCATTGTCCCACTCGGTGGGTTGTACGACGTCAGGGACTTGCTCCCACTGGTCATCCAGTTTGTGGGCTTTTCTCTTCCGTTTCAGCACCACATCTCCTGGCTGGAAAGGACCTGCAGGCGCCTTCTGGTTGAACCGGTGCTCTTGCTGTTCTCGACTTCGACTGAGGTTTTTCTCCACATACTCCTGGATTTGCCGGTACTGGGCCCTCCTCCGACTTTCCCATTCTGCCGTTGAAGGGAGTGCTTCCGGAGCCTCCAACCCCATTTCCAGATCCACCGGCAGGCGGCCAGGCCGGGCCCTCATCAGATACGCTGGGGTGCACTTCGTCGAGCTGGATGGGATATTATTGTACATGTCGACCAAGTCGGGTAACTTTTCCGGCCACATGTTCCGTTCTTCCAGCGGTAACGTCTTGAGGAGCCCCAGGACCAAGTGATTCATTTTCTCGCACATGCCGTTGGTTTGGGCGTGGTACGGAGTGGTCCGGATCTTTTTGCAGCCGTACAACTGGCAGAATTCGTGAAACACTTCTGCTTCAAAAGCCGGGCCTTGGTCGGTCAGCACCTTCTCGGGGTACCCATGGGGTCGGCAAAAATAGGCCTGGAACGCTCGGGCAGCGGTTCGACCAGTCAGGTCCTTAACGGGGACTACCACCATGAATCTTGAGTAGTGATCTACCATGGTCAATGCGTAGGTGTACCCACTTCGGCTAGGGGTGAGTTTGACATGGTCCAGGGCGACCAGCTCCAGCGGTTGATGGGTGACTATGGGATGTAACGGTGCCCTCTGGCTAGTCTCGTCCTTTCTCCTCAGTGTACAAGGACCGCACTCTCGGCACCAGGCTTCCACCGATTCACGCATCCCACTCCAATAGAACCGCTCCCTCAACAGCATCTCTAGCTTCTTCCACCCGAAGTGGCCAGCACCATCATGGTATGCCCGCAGGACGGTAGCGACCTCAGCTTGAGGAACGATCAACTGGCATATTTTCTCATGGGTCTTTGGATTGATCAGCTCACGGTACAGCCTCCCTTGGTGTAGGTAGAGCCGTTTTCGTTCTTTCCACAAGCGTTGGGCTTCGGCTGGAGCGGCAGGGTCTATCCCCATAGCACCTTGTTCCACCAGGGTCTTGACAAGGCGGACAGCCGGCGCTTGGTCCTGGGCGTCCTGCCACTCTCGACTGGGCCGCGGGTCCAGATCCACCCGTTGCTGACATACTTGTACCCTCTCAGTAGGCGGCTGGTGAAACGCAGGCAACTCAATCTCCTCGAGGTCGTCATCCTCACACCCCTCTTCTGACAAATGGGGCATCCGGGAGAGTGCATCTGCATTGATGTTGACACGACCAGCTCGGTACTTTATGGTGAAATCATAGTTTGCTAACCGGGCTACCCACCGCTGCTCCAGCGCGCCCAACTTGGCCGTGTTCAGGTGAGTTAGCGGATTGTTGTCCGTAAACGCGGTGAATTTTGCCGCCGCCAGTTAGTGGCGGAACCGCTCTGTGATAGCCCACACCAACGCCAATAGCTCGAGCTTGAAGGAGCTATAGTTCTCAGGGTTCCTTTCGGTCGGCCGGAGTTTTCGGCTGGCGTAGGCAATCACCTTCTCCTTCCCATCCTGGACCTGGGACAAGACCGCTCCTAGCCCCACGTTACTGGCGTCCGTGTGGAGGATGAACAGGCGCCCATAGTCAGGGTACGCCAAGACCTCTTCTCCGGTCAAGGCCGCCTTCAACTGGCCAAAGGACTCCTCATGCTTTTCCTCCCACAACAGTGGAGCTCCAATAGGTCTACCACCTTTGGTCTGTCCCACGAGGAGATCTTGCATGGGGGCAGCCATCTTTGTGTACCCCTTTATAAAGCGCCGGTAGTACCCCACCAGACCCAGGAACTGCCTTACTTCCCTCACCGTGGTTGGTCTCGGCCAGCTCTGGATGGCAGTGATCTTCTCAGGGTCGGGGGCGACACCATCCGCACTCACCACGTGTCCGAGATACTGCACCCTGGGTTTCAGCAGATGGCACTTCGAGGGCTTCAACTTCATCCCGAACTTGGCAAGGGACGCGAACACCTCGGCCAGGTGCTCCAGATGGGCCTCATACGTCTGGGAATAAACAATCACATCATCCAAATACAGCAGGACGGTCTCGAAGTTTAAATGTCCCAGACAGCACTCCATCAATCGTTGGAAGGTCCCGGGGGCATTGCACAGCCCAAACGGCATGCTATTGAATTCGCATAGCCCCATCGGGGTGGTGAAGGCGGTCTTCTCCCGGTCCTCGGGGGCCACGGCCACTTGCCAGTATCCGCTGGTGAGGTCAAGGGTCGAGAAGTAGTTTGCAGTTCTCAGTGCAGCCAAAGATTCTTCAATACGAGGCAATGGATAGGCATCTTTATGGGTTATCTGGTTGATCTTCCGGTAGTCCACACACATCCGCATGGTACCATCCTTCTTCTTGACCAGTACCAACGGAGCGGCCCAGGGACTACAGCTGTCCCGAATAACCCCTGCCTCCTTCATATTCTTCAACATATCTTTGGCACACTGATAATGTGCAGGGGGAATAGGTCTATACCTCTCTTTGATAGGGGGATGTTCACCCGTGGGAATGTGGTGTTGGACCCCTTTGATCTGCCCAAAGTCTAGGGGGTGCTTACTGAAAACCTGTTCGTACTCCTGCACTACCCTGTGTACCCCTGCCCTGTGATGTGTAGGGGTATCATCAGTGCCCACATGTAGCTGTTGGTGCCACTCCTTGGTGTCCCCCTGGGGTGGGGAAGCGCTGGTGGTAGGTGGAAGTGTGGATGGACGGGCTTCCTGGATAGTGTGAGGGTCCAGGGTGAGCAGCTTGGCAATGGTGGCATACTGGGGGAGCCTGACTTCTTCCTCCCCACAGTTCAACACTCTCACAGGCACTCTCCCTTTCTTCACATCTACCACCCCTCGGGCGGCCACTACAGTGGGCCAGTGCTCGGAAGGCATGGGCTCCATCATTGCAGGGTAGTCACGCCCCTGAGGCCCTACTGCTGCCCTACACCAGATCATCATCTCACTCCTAGGGGGCACAGTCAATGGAGCAACATCCATCACTCGCACCCCACCAATCTCCCCTCCGGTTGAGCTTACATGCTGGCGGTACATCAGGGCGCGGATTTCACGCTGCACAGCCCTCTGCCGGCTCCCCGCCGCCGTGGCGGCTAGCTGCTGCAAAAGGTTCAACACATCAGCCATGCAGTGTTCCATCACATTGGTTCCCAACACTATTTTCGGGTTATGATCACTAGGCTCATTCATGATCACAATCATACCCTGGTGTTGCAGTTCAGCTTGCCCCACTGTCATAGCCACCTCTTTATACCCCACCTGGGTCAATGGAAGTCCATTAGCGGCAATCAAATTTATACTATTGTCTGGAGGCGCCAGCTCGTCTGTGGCCCAATATCGCTGATACAATGTGTACGGTATGGTAGTTACCTGTGATCCAGTGTCCAAGAGAGCCATCACGGGTATGCCGTCCACAGCCACAGGGATGATAGGGCGGGCCCCGACGTATCGGTCTCGCCAGTCCGGGGGGCCACGGTGTTCTACTCCTGAGGATTGGCCCGGGGCCCCAGGGGTTGCTCGTTTAACGGGCACTGTCGGTAAACATGGCCCGGCTTACGGCACTTGTAGCAGATTGGAGGTCTGCTCCGCGGGTTGTTAGCGCTTCTCCGCTGCATCCAGGGAACATCTTCAGGACTGTCAGCAAGCTGTATCTGCGCTGGGGGCTGGGATCTGGTCAGAGGTTGTAGTGCAGCAAGGATTTTGGCAAGGTCTCCGTCCAGGCGACGGACCTGGACTGCCAGTTCTTCCACTGTGCTGCTCGAGGTTGCAGGTAGTAAGGAGGTTGTTTTGGCTGGGGCCGCCACAACGGGAGCTGTCTCGACGGGCCACGGGACGGGTTCCAGAACTTCAGTAGCTGGGGGCTGTAGTGCTTTGATAGCCCGCTCCTTTAACACAGCAAAGTCCACATCAGGGTGTTCCAGAGCCCACAGCCGGAGTTGTTTACGGTCCTCAGGGGACCTCATCCCCTGCGCAAATTGCTCCACCAACATCTTGTTGCTATCCGCCTCATTAATAGAGTTCACCCGCTTCAGCGTGCGGAGGGCGGTCTGCAGACGTAGAGCATAGTCCCGAATGCTATCCCCGGCTCGTTGCCGGCACTGGTAAAACTGCATCCTCAGCTCAGCTTCAGTCCGGGTCTCGAAGGCAGTCTGTAGCTTCTCAAAGATGGTGGCTACAGAGAGCCGGTCCCCCTCGGCCCAGGTCTCCGCTTCCTGCTCCGCCGCACCGGTTAGCTGGCCTAGCACTATCGCTGCACGTTGCTTATCAGTCAGGGGGTACAGCTCTAGCAACGGGTTAAGCTTTTTCCGGAAGGCCTGCAACGCATCCGGTTTCCCGTCATACTGCGGTAGCCAGGCAGCTCCGGGCGCATAGGGCAAGGAAAACGGCATGACCTGAGCAAGCGCGGGGGCCGCGGCACCTCCCGCCAGTACGGCCGGGACCTGGGCAGGCCCATTCCCATCCGCGGGTGCCGCTGCGGCTGCGACCACCGCTCCTCCAGCGGCTTCGTCGGGCGCAGACATCTTGTTTCCGTCCCCCTTAGCTCTTTCCGGCCCCTCCTCTCTCGGGGCGGGGTTTTGGCCTTCGCGCCTCTACTGCTCGAGAAGACGCTCGAGCGGGAACTTTTCGCGCCAAAGATGGCGGCTTCTGAAATTTTTCTGCCGGATACCTCCGGCGGTAACAAGGCGCACCTCTACCAGACGGCAGAGCGGTAAGATCCTGTTCGTGACGCCAAGTTGTCGCGGGTGGGGAGGAGGGTGTCAGCACACCGCGCTCACCCCTTCTGCTCGGGTCCGGCAGTTGCTCCTGGTGGCTCGAGCTGCGGGCCGGATCCCGGGGTGTCTCGAGCGACACTCCTCGCCCGTGAGTGAAAGGGGGGTGTTTGTTGGGGTTGTAGTTCGTGACGCCACCCACGGTTGTGGTGATGGCAACACCGCTGCTCAGTGTGGGGGGTCCCGGGGATGGTGATGGGAGCAGCCAGGTGTTGTGTTGCCCCTCCGTGGGTAGGGGTTGGTGATCCCGGGGCCCGGTGAAGAGATGTGAAGTGCAGGGCCTGGAGGGCGCAGGGACGCGGGGGCAGCGCTGTGCCTTGCGGCACTGTGGTACTCACTCAGCCTGAGACACGGACACAGTTTGTTCGGTAAACCAACGGCTGGTAGGACGGTCCCACAGACGGTTGCACCTGCACTCCCGGTAGTTAACGGTGTTGTCACTCTTCCCTGCACCTTGTGTTCTGATGGTGGTAGCGGTGGATTCCCTCCGGTTACCCGCTCCCCGGCTGCAATCTGGGCCGGAGGAGCTCTACACTTTGCCCGCAGGCGCTGGCCCTGGGGAAACTGGTGCCTTGGCGGTGGCGGTGTCTCCCCGGTAATGGTCGGGCTGTTGCCGTCAATCGGGACTTTGTTGCTGGGAGATCTACGTCCCCTTCACTAACGGATTTAGCAGATCTGACGACTCCTAGCCCTGCTGGGGTCCGAAAGGCCCCTGTCCTGGTGCTGACTGTCCTTCGGAACACTGCTCCAGACCACCGGGCACACAGCCAACGGGGTCCTTCCAGGAACCTCCGAACCGTCCCACTCCGGACAGCCACCGTCGTTGTCAACCTTGCTGGTTCCGTCCGGACACACAGTCACGGACCTTCAGGCTTTTCTGTCACTTTCTACTTTCTCCTTTCTACTTTCACTCCTTGTGGTTTACTCTAGCCCTTCACTGGACTTTCTCTCGATGTTCACTCAAGCTCCTCCTGAGCTAATCTGCCTGTTTTCCTCCCTCCTCCAGCACTGTGACCTCCTCGGTGGGCGGAGCCAACCGCCTGGCCCACCCCCTGGTGTGCATCAACAGTCTCTGGAAGAGGGCAACAAGGATTTGTGTTTTGACTGTGGTGTTCCTACCTGGGATGTGGGGTGTGGTGGTTGTGTTCTGCGTCCCCTGGCTTGCCCAGGGCGACACAGATCCGTCGCATCAGTTTTTTCGCTGGATAGTGCCTGATGCTAAAAAACTGATGTGTGAAAGTAGCCTTATATGGAGACTTGATTACACACAGGGGATTATATTTATCATCATCTGTCATTTAGGACAACATTGGATCATTCAGAGATCCTCAATCAACTTCTGGAGTGAATTTGCTGCACTGAAAGTAAAGGGGATGAATAATATTGCACGCCCCAATTTTCAGTTTTTCTTTTTTTACAAAAATTTAAAATAAGCAATAAGTGTCATTCACCTTCACAATTGTGTCGCACTTGTTGTTGATTCTTTACCATAAAATTCACATTTTTTTTATCTTTATGTTTGAAGCCTGAAATGTGGGAAAAGATTGAAAATTCAAGGGGGCCGAATACTTTTGCAAGGCACTGTGGCGCCCCTGACCTGGTCAGGCACCACTGAGTACTGCACCCATGCTGGGGACAGCACAATACAGGTAATCCAGAAGGCTGACCGAGGTGTGACTACACAGGCGCATAGTGATCAGGTCTCACACATGTACCTTTGGGAGGACCCCTGGGGATCCCAGGAGGGGGCAAAGCCTTCACCTCCACTGGAAGGGTGGAGGGGGCAAAGCCTCCATCTCCAATCGAGGGGTGTGGTGGAGAGCCTGGTTGCTAGGTGGCGTAGGCAGGCACAAGAGGGAGAAGGAGGACAACAGTCTGAAGCAGAGTGGGGAGGAGTGAGGAGCATGGAAGTGGAGCTCTGACAGGAGCAGCAGTGCAGGTCCCTCGAGTGAGCCGGTTTAGTGTGCAGCTCAGGAAGAGCGGAAGCAGACCCTGGAGCTGTTGCAGTCTAACAGCGTCCGCGCAGTGACTACCGACGGGGGAGAACGGTCACCTAGTCGTGCTACCCGAAATCCACACACAGCTAAAGAGAGAGCAACGTAGTGGGAAGTAAGGAGACTGCTAGGGAGTTACCAGGCCCAAACGGGTAGTAGGTCCCAGTGCAGGGATAGATCCATCTTTCCTTGCCAAACCTGCTTGAGGGGGCACTTCACACCCCCAAGAACACACTACAGAGTCCGCAGCCACGTCGCCACAGTTAGGGCCCATAGTTCACAGGAGGCAAGCAGCCGGAGTGTCCTGGTCCAGGCTACAAGCAAACGGGCCAAAACGAAGGGGAGAGAGGCACCAGCAACTTCCCTGGGTGACCCCCATAGGGACTAAAAGTCGGGGTTACCCCAAAACGCAAAGGGCTAAGGAAGGCAAGTCGGTAGTCACCCTCATCAGTCAGCCTGACGGACACCTGGTTCCAGCCTGGTTCATCCCAGTTACGCCCGGGTTACTCACCCTGCCATCTTCAGTGAGTAAAACCCCTGAAAGACATTCTGCTTGTGTTGAGTTATTCTGCGCCTTGTGGTTCTACACACCTACACAGGGCCCTGGGGCTTGCCTCACTCTCAGGAGGCTCTTACAACTGACTGCACTAACCATCAGTCCCAGGCATCCCTTAATCTGCAGTGGCGGTCCCCACTGACCGCAATTCTGAGAGTGGCGTCACGACAATCCTAGAAGAAGGTTTCCTACCTGTGACCACACTGATCCAGTGGAGTCCCTGAAGGTAATGCACCGACACGATACTTGTGGGGCTTCACATCTGGCGTCACGAACAGGATAAGGACTAGACCTGTTCAGACAGGTGACCATGTGCCTGGGCGGTCCGCTTGAAAAATTGGAAGCGCCGCCATATTGCCACCATGAAAAGCGCGCTGAAAAACAACAGCAGCCCGCGCTGGAAGAAGTTACCGCCCACGAAGAGGTGTGGCTACCCAGAGATCCCCTGCAGAGTCCTGACCTCGCAAGTGAAGAGAGCGGAGGCGTTCAGAGACGTCGGGACAGAAAGGGAGCCAGAAGTCTGCTGTTAGAGGAAGGAGACGCAGAGAAAATGGCGTCTGGATGCAGAGACCCAGAGCCAGGCTCCGCTGCCTGGTGGGCCCGGGAGCTTGCTCAGTTCTGTGACCAACTGGAGACCAAGGTTCTACGGCAGATCAGCGAGGGACGCAAGGAGCTTCTGGGGATGGCTGCGGCGGTTCAGGCCTACGAGGGGAGAGCCACGCGACGAGTGCCAGACCGAGCGGCGACGACTCAGACCCCGATGATGCTACCGATGGGTGAGTCCTGTGTTGCCACTGCCAGCGCGAGTGCCCCGACCCCTGCTTCCACGCCCGCGGTCCCAGAAGAGGCGCCCGGTGCGGCGACGCTGAACCAGGCCGCAGCCACGCCAGGTGCGGCCCGCCAAGCCCAGGCCGCCGCAGCGATGCCCTGCCCGGCCCGCAAAGATTCGGCTGCCACCGCGACCCTCATCCACGCCGCGGGTGTGATGCTGACCCAGGCCGCCGCCCTGCTAGGCCCGGCCCGCCAAGACCCCACCGCAGCAGCGACGCTCGTCCGCGCCGCAAGTGAGGTGCTGAACCAGGCCGCAGCCACGCCAGGTGCGGCCCGCCAAGCCCAGATCGCTGCAGCGACGCCCAGCCCAGCCTGCACAGATCCCATCGCAGCTGCGACGCCAATCCAGGCCGCCGCAGCGATGCCCTGCCCGGCCCGCCAAGAACTGGCCACAGTAGCGATGCCCGCTAAGACTCCCGCTGCAACAGCGACGCTGATCCAGGCCGCCGCCATGCCAGGCGCGGCCCGCCAAGACCAGGCCGTCGCCACGCCAGGCGCGGCCCATCAAGACAAGATTGTACCACCATTTACCCCGGCCTGCAAGGCCAGAGCAGACACCGCTCCCCAGTCCAAGGAGGTCCCTGCTAGGAAGTCTACGCTGGGGGAGGACCCCGAATACCAGAAGCTGAAGGCTGACCTAGAGGCCCAGTTCCCAAAGGAGGTGGTGGACCGGTATCTGCTCCCTCCGCATACCCCCAAGAAGACTCTGGAGATATCCACGCCAAAAAGTTCACCGCCCCGGCCAGCTGATGAACACCCATCCCCAGCGCTGCCACAGCAGGAGTGCTCAGAAGAACTAAGGGGGAGAGGAGGCCAGGAAGCTGAGGAGCTGACCCCAGAACCATCAGCAGTGGACCTATGCCCAGAGCCCGAGATGTTGCCATATTCCCGCTGGGATGAAGAGAGCCTGACACCCTCCGCTGAGGAAGATCTGTCCAGGTACCTCACCTGGGAGCCTGCAAGCAGTGAAGCAGCAACCCAGCAGAATCCAGCCCGTAGGACACGGCGCCGTAGCAGAACAAAGTTTTCCCCTGCACCGCAGTCTCCAGAGAAGAAAGATGAAGTCATGGCCAGAGACTTGGAAGAGAAACGGTTCCTGAGAAGGGCCAAATCCCAGGTTAGAGGTCCACTTTGTCGTGGTGTAGTCGAAGACTTCAGCTTGAAATCAGGATATGGCTTCATAGTTGCACCTGGTATGAAAGAAGGCATATTTGTGAATAGAAGGGATGTTAGAGCCCATTTGCCTAGAGGACATCCAGGAAGAAATCTACGGACCGGAGACTCAGTGGAGTTCACCATGCATCAAGGAGAAAGAGGATGGTATGCGCTCGACGTTACGCCATGTACCAGAAATCCTTACAGCAGTCCTGCAAAAGAGACAGACACAGAAAAAGAAACAGATACAGAAGATACAGAGGAAAGGAAAGATAAGGAACCCATTGATGACCAAGATAGAGAAAGCAACAGGTGCCGCAGCCCTATAGGCCCAAGCCCTGGTGAGGAGGAATCTGTATAAAGTAAGAAGTACAGCAGTTGAAAAGTTAAAGTTTTGACCAGTTTTGCAACGTTAATGTTCAAGAAATGTGCCCACATGAACTAATGTGAGAAACCCATAAACCTTAAGGCTATGAACTGGCTATAGCCACAAACTCTCGCAGTGTACATAGTTACCCCAGAGGTACCACCACCAGAGCCAGCCTGTTTATGGGGCCTGGCTCACCTGCAACCAGAGAGCACGCCTGTTTATGGGGCCTGGCTCTCCACCACAAAGAGGGTACCTGGTCAGCACCAACTGTGGAGGCCGCCTCTACATCCTGCCAGAAGAGGCTGAAGGCGCGGCTCCACCAGGCCAGGTATACCCTGAAACCACCAGACCATGAAAGCCGCCTCTACATCCTGCCAGAAGTGGCTGAAGGCGCGGCCAACGTGAGAGGGTTTAGGGTGGGTTAACGGACTTGTGGGTGGAGGGTGGTGATGTATGGTACCTGGTGGTTTTAAAATGTTTTACCATGTTTTACTGTTTTATGCATTTTAAAATGTTGTCTTGCAGCCCGAGGACGTGCTGGTGATAACTAAGGGGGAATGTGGCGCCCCTGACCTGGTCAGGCACCACCGAGTACTGCACCCATGCTGGGGACAGCACAATACAGGTAATCCAGAAGGCTGACCGAGGTGTGACTACACAGGCGCATAGTGATCAGGTCTCACACATGTACCTTTGGGAGGACCCCTGGGGATCCCAGGAGGGGGCAAAGCCTTCACCTCCACTGGAAGGGTGGAGGGGGCAAAGCCTCCATCTCCAATCGAGGGGTGTGGTGGAGAGCCTGGTTGCTAGGTGGCGTAGGCAGGCACAAGAGGGAGAAGGAGGAGAACAGTCTGAAGCAGAGTGGGGAGGAGTGAGGAGCATGGAAGTGGAGCTCTGACAGGAGCAGCAGTGCAGGTCCCTCGAGTGAGCCGGTTTAGTGTGCAGCTCAGGAAGAGCAGAAGCAGACCCTGGAGCTGTTGCAGTCTAACAGCGTCCGCGCAGTGACTACCGACGGGGGAGAACGGTCACCTAGTCGTGCTACCCGAAATCCACACACAGCTAAAGAGAGAGCAACGTAGTGGGAAGTAAGGAGACTGCTAGGGAGTTACCAGGCCCAAACGGGTAGTAGGTCCCAGTGCAGGGATAGATCCATCTTTCCTTGCCAAACCTGCTTGAGGGGGCACTTCACACCCCCAAGAACACACTACAGAGTCCGCAGCCACGTCGCCACAGTTAGGGCCCATAGTTCACAGGAGGCAAGCAGCCGGAGTGTCCTGGTCCAGGCTACAAGCAAACGGGCCAAAACGAAGGGGAGAGAGGCACCAGCAACTTCCCTGGGTGACCCCCATAGGGACTAAAAGTCGGGGTTACCCCAAAACGCAAAGGGCTAAGGAAGGCGAGTCGGTAGTCACCCTCATCAGTCAGCCTGACGGACACCTGGTTCCAGCCTGGTTCATCCCAGTTACGCCCGGGTTACTCACCCTGCCATCTTCAGTGAGTAAAACCCCTGAAAGACATTCTGCTTGTGTTGAGTTATTCTGCGCCTTGTGGTTCTACACACCTACACAGGGCCCTGGGGCTTGCCTCACTCTGAGGAGGCTCTTACAACTGACTGCACTAACCATCAGTCCCAGGCATCCCTTAATCTGCAGTGGCGGTCCCCACTGACCGCAATTCTGAGAGTGGCGTCACGACAATCCTAGAAGAAGGTTTCCTACCTGTGACCAGACTGATCCAGTGGAGTCCCTGAAGGTAATGCACCGACACGATACTTGTGGGGCTTCACAGCACTGTATATGCCCCCAGCGTCATGCACATCACAGGAAACGCTTGAGGTATATACATGACAGGAGGGGCTGGGGAACAGACATTACTAGGTCACTGGGAGGCATAAGCATTGCAGGGCAGCACAGAGAGCACAGACATCACTAGGTGGGCACAGACATCACTAAGGGAGGGCAAAGGCATCACTAAGGGGGTAACAGACATCACTAAGGGGGTAACAGACATCACTAAGGGGGGCACAGGCATCACTGTGGGGGCACAGGCATCAATAGGAGGAAACTGGGGGGCACAGACAGCACTTGCAGAGCACAGACATCACTAAGCTGTACACAGCACTGGGGGTGATATACAGTATTGGAGGGAACACAAATTTGGGGGTGATACACATCACTGGGGGCTGTACACAGCACTGGAGGGAGCACACTGCATCGGAGAAGGGAGGATTAGCGGGCACACAGCGCTGAAAAGCGGGCGGCACACGCCGCTGGAAAGCGGGAGCTACATGGCGCTAGAAAGTGGGAGGCACATGGCGCTAGAAATTGGACGGCACACAGCGCTGGAAAGTGGGAGGCACACGACGCTGGAAAGTGGGAGGCACACAGTGCCGGTGAGTGGGCACACAATGTTGGAAGCAGTGAAGCTGCTGTGGGACGGAAGTGCAAAGCGCTAAACCCGCTTACAAAGTCCTGAGCATGCTGGCACATGTCAGCGAGAAAGCCCATTGGTGCACACAAGCAGCGCATGTGGGGATTTAAAGGGTCGGCGGTCGGTAACACTGCGGCGGCAGCCGGAGCAGTGCCACTACCGAGAATCTGCCCGGGGGCCGCAGAAAAGGTCATGGCGGGCCGCATGCGGCCCACGGGCCGGAGGCTCTCCACCCCTGGTATAGGTAAATACTGCTCCCTATTTTCTGTGAAGTTTTTTTACTGTGATGACCTTTTTGTTGATCTAAGTTAAACCTCTTGATATTTATCGCATGCTAAGCCTGATGAGAACCAGCAGGCTTGTCACAAGGCCAATATTGAGGTATTTAGGGATTTCCGTCAGACTAAAAGCAAGAAACTGATGTGGTAAACAGAAACTTTACATATGAGAATGAGATAATTTCAGTTTTTCTTTCAGTTACAATAATTAGTTAAAATTCGATGCTTAACTGAGGATTTAGGGGGAATTCCCGGATCCGTACATTCCTTTCCCAAGAAGCTGCAAAAACCCTAGTACATGCCCTTATAATTTCCCGCCTGGTTTATTGCAACCTCCTGCTCTGTGGCCTCCCTTCTAGCAGTCTCGCACCCCTACCATCTATTCTAAACTATGCTGCCTGGTTAATCCACCTCTCCCCCCGCTACTCCCCGACCTCTCCTCTCTGCCAATCTCTTCCCTGGCTTCCCATTGCCCAATGACTCCAGTTCAAAACACTAACCATGACCTACAAAGCCATCCACAACCTGTCTCCTCCCTAGATCTCTGACCTAGTCTTCCGTTACGTAACCTTCGATCCTCACAAGATCTCCTTCTCTACTCCCCTCTCATCTCCTCTTCCCACCATCGCATCCAAGATTTCTCCCATACTCTGGAATGCTCTGCTCCAACACATCAGACTCTCGCCTACCTTGACAAGCTTCAAAAGGAACCTGAAGACCCACCTCTTCCGACAAGCTTACAACCTGCCGTAACCCTCAGTCTGATACAGCGCCGCACAATCAGCTCTACCCTAACCTACTGTATCCTCACCTATCCCTTGTAGACTGTGAGCCCTCGCGGGCAGGGAGCTCTATCCTCCTGTACCAGTCTGTGCCTTGTATTGTTTATGATTATTGTACTTGTTCCTATTATGTTCACCCCCTTCACATGTAAAGCGCCATGGAATTGATGGCGCTATAATAATAAATAATAATAAATAATAATTCTGGCCAAACACATAAAGCGGCCTTCAAGCCCGAGTAATACATATTTACAATTGCATCATAATCATGGTGGTTATAGGCACCTAGTGGACACCAGAGCAGACTACCAGGGTATAGAATGCACTAAATTACCCATGATGAGTAAGAGTTTAAAAGGAACGTGTCATGTAAAAAATGCTATTATCCTGCAGATACAGGGTTAATCTGCAGGTTAATAGTGTTCTTCTGAAGCTGACCGACACCTGCACTGAGAGACTCGCTGCCAGGAGGTAATGAACTTTATTCCTCACGACAGCCTGGGGCTCTTATACCATGACATGGACATGCTACACACAAAGCAGCTGCCAAACCACTTAAACAGAGGATCTGACCATCTGTAACTATATCTGGAACTAGGCATAAAGCCCGACAATTCAAAGTTACCAACATTGCTGTTGGTAGATGATTAACCTTTCAGTCTGCCCGTGAACATCCCTATCAGCCAGTAAACATCTCCAATCCCACTTGTGAGCAGGATGGACAGCCCTGAATTTGGCAGTAATATTTCCCCCCGAAATCTGGAAAGTACCGGCCAATTCCCACCACCCATGGACACACCTCAGCTCAGCTAATGGTCCAGTGGTTCAAGACCCCTGTCTCAGCCCTAACTGTTATGATCCGGAACCATGGAAGATCACCATAAATCATTGGTAAAAAGGTGACAAGAGCATTGGCAACTAATCTGGCCGCCATCCCTTTACTAACAATCAACACTAGAAGTAGCTGAGGGGTGAACTAACATCCTATGCACCGCGAACCCAGCCGGAGAACTAGCTATCCTAAAGGAAGGAAGGATGAATAACTCTCTGCCTCAGAAAATAGATTGCCAAGGTATAGCAAGCCCCCCACATTCAAAGACTGTGGTGATATAGAAAAACACAATACACAGATATATGATAGGATTAGCAAAAGGTGAGGCCCCACTGACTAAATAGGACAGGATAGGAAAGGGGCTGATGGTGGCCAGAAAAAAACCCTACAAAAATCCAAAAACCTGATAGTACAAAAAGCCCTCAGATCGCTAGATCTGAACTCCGTCCTATACCAGGTGCTCTTGTCATACCAATGAACATAAAACAGTAATCATTACAAATTCAAGAAGCAACAAACACATGGGCTTATAGGCACAATACTCCAAACATAGCTGCAGGGAGCTTCCCAGCTAAGCAACTGAGAGGGAAGATTCCTGCATGCAAATAAACTGACAATAACCACAGTAAATGACAAACTCAGATAAGAGCAAAAAGAACAAAACAACATAATAAAGAGCCAAGCACTTATCTGGGGTAGATGTGGCCTGGAGGAGTATGAGCAGGCTGGTGAACAAAGAACAAATTACATCCGGCTCAGCCTGTTAGCAGACCAGGGTTTTAATAGGCAGAGAGTTAGCAATGGAAACACCTATTGCTCAACACACCTGGTCTGTGTCCAAACCATTCCTGCCCACAAGAGGGAGCCTCACAGCAGCAAAGGCATAACTGACATTCACAACACCTAACGATATCTGCCGCTCCGGCGGCCATGGATCCTGAGGACACCAACACTCCGCCCCTCTCCGAACTATACCATGAGATGTCGTACATGTGGGAGCTACAGTCAAATTCTGTCCCACCTACGGACGGTGAATGTCTGCCTGAATGTTCTTGCTCTGTCCGTATCCGGACATCATCTGACTGACCCCCAAAATGATTTGACAGTGACCAAAAGCAATGCTAGTAGTTCATCAACTAGTGCACATTGCACTTTGAAATGCTAGCCCACCAGTTTTCTTCTGACTGGGCCAAAGGGTCATTCTTAATTTTCCATTTTTGGTAGGCAGACTCTCACCTAGGTCAACCCGCTATCTGAGAAGGGAAACCCTGTTACCTCGAACATCCAAGTCTTCCCAGAAGCTTTCCATAAGGTCTTCAATGGGCTGGGTCGCGTCACTTCTGCAGCCTTCTCCCTCCTATGACTGCCTCAAGATAATCAGACTGTGGGTCAATATGCTGTTCAATTCTGCATCCATTCTTCCGAAGTAGGATGGAATGAGCCACCTTCTGTGAGGGCCTTTCATTAAGGAAGAGTTGGCTGGTTGTGATATCCGCTTCTCTGAATGATTTTATTTCCCTGGCTACTCAGGTCAATCTCATGAACAGTCATGTAAGTTGATAAGCAAAGGAGACCTATACGCCTGTCGCCATCCATCAAGAGGCTGCTGAGTTCCCAGCCTCCAGTATCAGCTTCCTGTCATGATGTAACTGCAGAATAGCAATGGACAAGTGGATCCTATACTTTCCCTCATACTAGGGGACCCTAGGTTATCCCTAACCTCTGGATTACCCCTGATGGTGGAGATGCCTGAGTCCCATGCCTTACTATTTTCCTGAACATACAGTTAGGTCCAGAAATATTTGGACAGTGACACAATTTTCGCGAGTTGGGCTCTGCATGCCACCACATTGGATTTGAAATGAAACTGTGGCGCCCCTGAGGCCTCCGTCGCCACAGGTCATTGCACCCCACCAGCGGTGTGATGCCCATTCTGGGAGAGGAAGAGAGTGAACTCCGGTCCCCTGGTAAATCCACACTACACCCATTGCTAGGGACACACAGGACCAGGGAAAGTGGCAGGCAACCCTCCCATGCTGCATGCTGAGAGGGGCTGTAAGACCCATCCCTGCTCCCATAGGGTGGTAGCTTAGCAACTGGGGAGGTGGGAGGAGCCAAGGAGAGCAGACAGAGATAGGAAGGTCAAGTTTAGTCAGTTCCCTCGGGGAGTGAGAGAGTGAAGAGTGAGCATGTAGTTGGAGGAGAAGAACGAGAGAAAGGAGGGAGGAGGAGGCCTGCTGGTGGCAGGCAAGGAGGAGAAGGAAAGGAAAGAAAGAAAGAAAGAAAGAAAGAAAACAGAAGGGGTCGCAGGGCCGCGGGTAGTCCTGACAGTTACTACGAGCAGGCCTAGGGGTACCAAGGACGCAGGGCCCTAGAACTGCCACGGGGGTGCAGGCTGCGGTGGCATGGTCCACAGTGACATCGGTGGAGGGATCCAGCTGCGACAGGGGACGGTCCCTAGAGACTGGAGGAGTGCAAAGACAATCTCCAAACAGTAAAAACCGAGGCCCAGGGACGTTGTAAGCTCCCAGGGCCAGAACCCATAGCAGCCGTCCAGAAAAGGGGTAATCAGCCGACAGGTGACCCCCCAGCCTGGAGGCTGTAGTGGAGGCCGAGCCAGGTCCATCTTAACTAAGGCAAGGCTAGTGAAGACAGCAGAGAAGGAGACACTAAGAGAAGGGTACCGGATTTCACACTCTGAATCACCCAGAAGACGGAGGTCCCTGACAGAGGTTCCAGCAGTCCAAGGGTCCTTCTGCCCTGACGAGAACTGTGAGTAAAGAACTGGAACTGCACCTTTGAAGTCGCCTCAGTTATTTCCTCTGCATAGACATTCACAAGCACCAACTGTGTCCCGGGGCACCGCTCCACCTGTGGGGAGCAGTACCATCATTGCTGCCACTTCATCACCCCGGAGGCCTTACACAGCAGCGGCGGCTTATTAGCCGCATACCACAGGTGGCGTCACGAACACAAACTTAAAGTTATCAGCCACATATTCTACTGACACCCACCAGGGCCACGGAGCCGGGCCCAGCCACCACTGACCACCACCGGACTAGTCCGGCCCGGCACCGGGTGTCCCATAGCCCTGGAGTGGGCGAGTCAACTTTGGCGTCACGAACAGGATTTCGTGCCCGGTCACACCGGGTACTGTGCGCCTGAAGAATCGTGAAATAGCCTGTGTTTACTGTGAGAAACTGCCGCCATTGAAGACACTGAGCGCGGGAAGAAGGGGGGCGTGAAAGAAGAAAGGGCGCGAAGAGAAGCCCCGCCCCCTTGTCCAAGAAAAGAGCGCGAAGCGGTGCCCGCCATGGAAGGCGGAGGAAGAAGCAATGGCGACTAGACAAGCTGGCCGACTGGCAGAAAGAGTTTAAAAGCCAGACCAGCAGATAAAGAAAATGTACCTTATCGCAAGCGGAGTGATGCCGGCCGTGATGGGCTGGGCGCCAGTCTGGCGCCAGATACTAGTGCAGCCTCCGGCCCAGCCTCCGAGAAGGGAAAGGGAGAAGCCGAGTGGCGTGGTCGAGCACCCGAGCAGTGATCCAGCAAGCGTTCCCCAGGTCGGCAGCATGGCAGAGAGGCTGCAGGAGTGTACCCCAGGGGCTGGGAAGATGGATCCCGAGCTGGACCTGCTCCGGGAGGAAATGCGAATCCTGGCTCGGAGACTGCGTAACCTGCAAGCAGAGGTGGACCGGCGGAGTGAAACACCGATGGTGCCGGAGAGTGTGGGCCACAGGATGGAGGCCGCGGAGCAGCGACCGGGTGAGCAATGTGAAGCCCCGACCCGTCCGGACCCACTGACCCACCAAGCGCCACCGCCCTGTCCCTCTACTGTCCCGCAGGCCTTCCCCGCCAGCCCCGCTGATGCCCGGTGGGGCACCGGAGGCCTGCCCGAAACCCCCGCAGATGGAGCCTGGGGAGGGGTGGACCCCGACCAGCTAGTGGGCCCCCTACCGAGTCCCCCTGTGAGTCTCCTGGGAACGACATCTCCGGGAGTGCACTGGGACGCAGCGCCCATAGAGAGTGGGGGACTGCAAAAGCCCCTGCGCCCCAAGGAAACCGCATTGGCAAACGAACTGACCTGCCGGAGATTGGTGCAGGAGTACCAGCAGGAGGAGGAGACGGCCTCAGAAGAACCGGAATGGCGCCGCACTATGCCACCGTGTAGCGTCTCCCCTGTCAGCAGCAGCCGCGGCCCTCCCTCCAGACAGACCCAGGCCGCAGAACATTGCAGCGGGCCTACAACAGTTACCCAGGAGACGCAGACCAGGATCTCCATGGCGTGTGTGATGCAGGGTGCCCGGCCGAAGCAGGGCCCTAGAGACCACAGCAACAGCCCCCTGCAGACAAGCAGCCCTCTGCAGCAGCGCCGCGCAACGCCTACAGGCAGCCCCACTCCAACCCAGGCTGCAGGACAGCGCAGAAGGTCAGGGACCAGTGTGCAAGGGACCCAGACGATGATCTCGTCAGCGTACCTGCTGCCAGGAGCCATGCCGGAGTGGGATCCTGACATCTATCCTCGAGAGTAAGGAAGATGAAGAGCTGCCAAACTGTACATAGCCCCTCATTCTTTTTGAAGATGTCCCTCGTGTTTTGCCCCTTATTCTTTTCGAAGATGACACCCTTTCCTACTGTACTGCCCCTGATTCTTTTTGAAGATGTCACCCCCCCATGTTATGTGTTACCGGGCCACTGAACTGGAATGTGGGCCCCGGTGGAAGTGTATGTGTGATGTCCTACCAGGCCACTGGACTTAGTGGCTGGTATGTTGTTTATATGTCTTATGTAACCAGGCCATTGGACTTAATGGCTGGTTGATTATGTCATCTTGTTTGATTGAAAGAAACGAACTGCCGGGCTACTGGACTTGTTGTAGCCAAAAATGTAATTAGTTGCACCTGTTGTGCCCCCTACCAGAATTATGGGGGATTTGCCAAACCGTGCAATGGACTGGAAGTGCACACTTAGAGTTTTCTTTATAAGAAGTTCGCAACGTTCATGATATGTGCCTCCCATAAAAGGAAGAAATGTTTTATTGTTTTATGTTATTGCATACCAAAAATGTTTTTGCAGTTTCCCCACATGTTTTTGTTGTTTTTCAGCCCGAGGACGTGCTGGGATTTGCTGTGGGGGAGTGTGGCGCCCCTGAGGCCTCCGTCGCCACAGGTCATTGCACCCCACCAGCGGTGTGATGCCCATTCTGGGAGAGGAAGAGAGTGAACTCCGGTCCCCTGGTAAATCCACACTACACCCATTGCTAGGGACACACAGGACCAGGGAAAGTGGCAGGCAACCCTCCCATGCTGCATGCTGAGAGGGGCTGTAAGACCCATCCCTGCTCCCATAGGGTGGTAGCTTAGCAACTGGGGAGGTGGGAGGAGCCAAGGAGAGCAGACAGAGATAGGAAGGTCAAGTTTAGTCAGTTCCCTCGGGGAGTGAGAGAGTGAAGAGTGAGCATGTAGTTGGAGGAGAAGAACGAGAGAAAGGAGGGAGGAGGAGGCCTGCTGGTGGCAGGCAAGGAGGAGAAGGAAAGGAAAGAAAGAAAGAAAGAAGACAGAAGGGGTCGCAGGGCCGCGGGTAGTCCTGACAGTTACTACGAGCAGGCCTAGGGGTACCAAGGACGCAGGGCCCTAGAACTGCCACGGGGGTGCAGGCTGCGGTGGCCTGGTCCACAGTGACATCGGTGGAGGGATCCAGCTGCGACAGGGGACGGTCCCTAGAGACTGGAGGAGTGCAAAGACAATCTCCAGACAGTAAAAACCGAGGCCCAGGGACGTTGTAAGCTCCCAGGGCCAGAACCCATAGCAGCCGTCCAGAAAAGGGGTAATCAGCCGACAGGTGACCCCCCAGCCTGGAGGCTGTAGTGGAGGCCGAGCCAGGTCCATCTTAACTAAGGCAAGGCTAGTGAAAACAGCAGAGAAGGAGACACTAAGAGAAGGGTACCGGATTTCACACTCTGAATCACCCAGAAGACGGAGGTCCCTGACAGAGGTTCCAGCAGTCCAAGGGTCCTTCTGCCCTGACGAGAACTGTGAGTAAAGAACTGGAACTGCACCTTTGAAGTCGCCTCAGTTATTTCCTCTGCATAGACATTCACAAGCACCAACTGTGTCCCGGGGCACCGCTCCACCTGTGGGGAGCAGTACCATCATTGCTGCCACTTCATCACCCCGGAGGCCTTACACAGCAGCGGCGGCTTATTAGCCGCATACCACAGGTGGCGTCACGAACACAAACTTAAAGTCATCAGCCACATATTCTACTGACACCCACCAGGGCCACGGAGCCGGGCCCAGCCACCACTGACCACCACCGGACTAGTCCGGCCCGGCACCGGGTGTCCCATAGCCCTGGGGTGGGCGAGTCAAAACCTCTACAACAGAATTCAAGTGCAGATTGTAACGTTTGATTTGAAGGTTTGAACAAAAATATCTGATAGAAATTGTAGGAATTGTACACATTTCTTTACAAACACTCCACATTTTAGGAGGTCAAAAGTAATTGGACAAATAAACCAAACCCAAACAAAATATTTTTATTTTCAATATTTTGTTGCGAATCCTTTGGAGGCAATCACTGCCTTAAGTCTGGAACCCATGGACATCACCAAACGCTGGGTTTCCTCCTTCTTAATGCTTTGCCAGGCCTTTACAGCCGCAGCCTTTAGGTCTTGCTTGTTTGTGGGTCTTTCCGTCTTAAGTCTGGATTTGAGCAAGTGAAATGCATGCTCAATTGGGTTAAGATCTGGTGATTGACTTGGCCATTGCAGAATGTTCCACTTTTTTGCACTCATGAACTCCTGGGTAGCTTTGGCTGTATGCTTGGGGTCATTGTCCATCTGTACTATGAAGCGCCGTCCGATCAACTTTGCGGCATTTGGCTGAATCTGGGCTGAAAGTATATCCCGGTACACTTCAGAATTCATCCGGCTACTCTTGTCTGCTGTTATGTCATCAATAAACACAAGTGACCCAGTGCCATTGAAAGCCATGCATGCCCATGCCATCACGTTGCCTCCACCATGTTTTACAGAGGATGTGGTGTGCCTTGGATCATGTGCCGTTCCCTTTCTTCTCCAAACTTTTTTCTTCCCATCATTCTGGTACAGGTTGATCTTTGTCTCATCTGTCCATAGAATACTTTTCCAGAACTGAGCTGGCTTCATGAGGTGTTTTTCAGCAAATTTAACTCTGGCCTGTCTATTTTTGGAATTGATGAATGGTTTGCATCTAGATGTGAACCCTTTGTATTTACTTTCATGGAGTCTTCTCTTTACTGTTGACTTAGAGACAGATACACCTACTTCACTGAGAGTGTTCTGGACTTCAGTTGATGTTGTGAACGGGTTCTTCTTCACCAAAGAAAGTATGCGGCGATCATCCACCACTGTTGTCATCCGTGGACACCCAGGCCTTTTTGAGTTCCCAAGCTCACCAGTCAATTCCTTTTTTCTCAGAATGTACCCGACTGTTGATTTTGCTACTCCAAGCATGTCTGCTATCTCTCTGATGGATTTTTTCTTTTTTTTCAGCCTCAGGATGTTCTGCTTCACCTCAATTGAGAGTTCCTTAGACCGCATGTTGTCTGGTCACAGCAACAGCTTCCAAATGCAAAACCACACACCTGTAATCAACCCCAGACCTTTTAACTACTTCATTGATTACAGGTTAACGAGGGAGACGCCTTCAGAGTTAATTGCAGCCCTTAGAGTCCCTTGTCCAATTACTTTTGGTCCCTTGAAAAAGAGGAGGCTATGCATTACAGAGCTATGATTCCTAAACCCTTTCTCCGATTTGGATGTGAAAACTCTCATATTGCAGCTGGGAGTGTGCACTTTCAGCCCATATTATATATAGAATTGTATTTCTGAACATGTTTTTGTAAACAGCTAAAATAACAAAACTTGTGTCACTGTCCAAATATTTCTGGCCCTGACTGTAAATAATCTTCCCCCCAGAGAAGGAAGGGGCAGGAGTATGATGGCAACACAGATAAAGACAGCAAGAGGAAAAGTAAAACTCAGATACACTGCAAACTGACAGGAACAAACATTAAGAAACTAGAGAGAAAAGCAAGAGGAGTAAGGCAGCACAAAAGGACGACAGTGGTTAACACTACAACCACTCACAGCAATGAAGTACTACAAATACGAGTAAGTCTGGATCACAACTCCTGACCAGACTAGTATAGTGAAGCTATAGTTGGCATTAAAGGAAGGGTCCAGCCAACATATATTGGAGGGGAAATAGCGTGACTGGCTTCCCTACAGCATGTGGTCAAAGGAGACTAAGAAGCAGCTCAGCAAAGATTAACTCTTGATAGCCTGCCTATGTCTGTGGGTCAACACCCGAGTCTGCCTGCACTGATCGCAGACATCAGAGAACTTAGCAGACAGAGCGCCTGAATCTGCACTCTCCACAGATCCGAACACCGCTATGACAGTCGATGATGTTTGTGACACTTCCGCTCCTGAACCAATGCAAATTGATCTTGTTGGGCTGACCGAGCAAAGACAAGAACTTTATTGCACCAAGGGACTATGTTTTTACTGCGTAGGTATGGAACACTTCATCATTCTTGTCCCATGAGGCCAGTACCCACTAGCCTAGGGTCCTTAGATGAGGCTACCCTGGGTAAGAGCAAATCTTCTTCCCCATTGACTTTGTCATTGTGTGTGTCATGTGGGGTTATTCGATTCCCTGAAATGATCTACCTAGATTCTGGATCTGCTGAAAACTTCATCCATCGGGCTCTAGTAGATCGGAATCAGATTCCCATAAATAGCCTCCAGAGTACCTTGATAGTGTCATCCATGGATGGAAAACCCATATCTGAATCCATACACTTTGTCTCTGAGAAGGTAGAATTACAGATAGGAACATCACATACAGTGTAGAACTCATTCCTAGTGCTTCCCAACCTGTCTTGTACACTCATCCTGGGACTCTCTTGGCTCCGTACCCATGAACCTCTCCTTAATTGGAGATCAGAAGAAGTGCTCTGTTGGGGTCAGTATTGCCACAAGGGGTGGCTTGTTGGTGTGCATCCATCCTCTGAGGCAACACCTTACCTTCCGGTACAGTTTCCTGCCTGTCGGACAGATATTGTTGTCTTAGCTAAGAAGGAGGATCCCCATCATGTCGATGAGTTCTCTTAGGTTGCTGTGGATCTGGAGGATTTGTCCCAAATGTCCCCAGGAAGGACTTTCATGTTAGAATCTTATAGAAATCAGGTCTTCTTGTGGGGTCACTCTTCCAGGCCAGCCGCCCATGTCGGGTGAAGAAAGACTGTTCAAGTCATCACACAGCAGTACTGGTGGTCCTCCATGTGGATGATATTCTGGAGTTTGTTCCAGCATGTCCTTCATGTGTTTAGAACATGGCTCTTAAGCAAAGTCTGGCTGGTCTTCTCGTTCAACCACCTGCACCTACGCCTGACAGTTCTGAAAACATCTTATAAGTGAAGAGCTTATGGGTGAAACATCTTATAGGTGAAGAGCTCATGAAGAAGGTCATGAAGATTCTAGGTCTGGTGAGGAGGGTTATAAGGAGGAGGGGGTACTGTAACACGGGTGTCTCTGCCCTGCTCCTTTTCCTCTTCCCGGCAGAGACACCAATGCAGTCACCGTCGTGGGCGCACACGTGTCCCTACTCTTCCGGCTCTCCGCTGCGACCTGCCTGCTGCTTCAACTTCGCGTTGTGTGTCAGGACCTGGGCACGCCGCACAGGCCTGCTTGTATGTCCCTTACAGCGCACGCATGCTTCCTGCCTCTGATAAGGCCACTGTGTGCACTCCAATAATGTTCCCCAACCTATCGCTGTGAGCCTATGTGTATTTTAGGTACCCTCCCCTTTTGGCAAGTGCCTTTTCAATGTTAGTTGCTAGTTAGTCTTGTGCTTCTATTGTATGGTCACGTTCTGTTTTCTGTGTTTCAGCATCTGTTACCCTGCCTGTACCTAACCTGTACTCCAGCCTGTGTTCTAGAGCCAACCAGCCTGTGTTCCAGTATCTGTCCATTTTGTGTTCCCTAGAGCCAACCAGCCTGTGTTCCTGTATCTGTCCATTTTGTGTTCCCGGTCCTGTCTGCACCAGCCGTCCCATTGTTAAATGAACCTGATACCTTCCTGCCGGTCAGCACCTGTACGTGAACCCATCCAGCCTGCGGTGCCGGTTCTGTCAGTCCAGACTCCTGCCTGCGGCTCTGACGTCTCACCTGTTGCCATTCTAGAATCCTGCCTATGGCTCCGACGTCACTCCTGCTGCCAGTCTTGACTCCAGCCTATGGTCCTGACCTTGTCCTGCTGGTCAGGACCTGTACCCTAATCCATCCAGCCTGCTATTCCAGCTTTGCCAGTCCAGGCTCCTGCTTATGGCTTCAATGTCTCACCAGCTACCATTTCAGACTCCAGCGTGTGGCTCAGACATCTCAACTGCTGCCAGTCAAGACTCCTGTCTGTGGCTCCGATGTCTCGCCTGCTGCCAGTCCTGCCTGCTGCTGTTCTTGTCAGCTACTGCAGACTGGGGGATTGGGGTGTGACGCCCTGGGCAAGCCAGGGGTCACAGGTCATCACACCACCACACCCTACATCCCAGTTAGGAACACCAAAGCTACTCAAATCCTTGTTGCCTTCCTCCAGGGGCTGGTGTTCACACCAGGGGGTGGGCCAGGCGGTTGGCTCCACCCACCGAGGAGTACACAGCCCTGGAGGCAGGAAGAACCAGGCAGGTCAGCTCAGGGAAGAGCTTGAGTCAAGTGAAGGAAGTGGAAGTGAGAGGAAGCAAGTTAAGCTAGGGAAGTGAACAGTAAACAGCTAAGTGAAAGTGAAGTGGTAGTGGAGCAAAGAAGAAAAGAGTAAAAGTGAGCGTAGAAAGACCTGAAGTTAGTCCAGCTAAGTGCAGGACAGAGTCAGCAAGGTCAGCAACAGCGGTGATCGTCTGGAGGGGGACTGCTCGGAGGTTGCTGGAAGGACCGTGGACGGGTAGTGGCCCGGCGGTCTGGAGCAGTATACGAAGGACAGTCAGCACCAGGGCAGGGGCCTCTCGGACCCAGGCAAGGCTAGGAGTCGCCATAATTTGCCGAATCCGTCAGTGAAGGGGACGTCGATCCCCCAACAACCAAGTCCCGACTGAAGGCAAAAGTCCAACCATTAAGGAGTAACACCGCCACCGCCAGGGCACCAGTTCCTCAGGGCCAGCATCTGCGGGCAAAGTAGGGCTCCTCCGGCTCATATCCAAGCCGGGGAGCGGGTTACCGGTGGGAACCCATCGCTACCAACACAGAAACACTAGGTGCAGGTCAAAGGGACATCACCATTACCTACTGGGAGAGCAAGTGCAGCCGTCCGTGGGAACCGTCTTTCCAGCCGTGTGGTTTACCGTAAAACTGTGTCAACGTCTCAGGCTGAGTGAGTACCACAGTGCCGCAAGGCACAGTGCTGCCCCCGCGTCCCTGCGCCCACCAGGCCCTGCACCTTCCACACCATCACTGGGCCCCGGGATCACCAACCCCTACCCACGGAGGGGCAACGCAACACAACACCTGGCTGCTCCGCATCACCACTCCCGGGATCCCCATATTGAGCAGCGGTGGTGCTACAAATCACCACAACCGTGGGTGGCGTCACGGACAATCGACCGTTCCCACACCCAACAACCCCCTTTCACTCACGGGCGAGGAGCACCGCTAGAGTCCCCGGGATCCGGCCCACCGCTCGAGCCACCGAGCAGCAGCAGGCCGCAGCAGCCGCGGCAGCCGGACCCGAGCAGCAGTGGGAGAGCGCGGCGTCCCCTCCTCCGCCCGCGACAGGGGTACATGGTGTCTACCGGCAGCCAAGTCCAACCTTACCATCAGATGCTCTGGTATATACCCGGTAGACACTTATTCACACCCCTCCAGAGTAAGCCCAGGCTTGTAGTCCACCTCCGTCTTGGCATTTACACCCTCTGCTGCTTCGGTAGTAAGGACTAAAGGCTGCTTTACACGAGACGATCTATCGTGCGATAGATCGTCGGGGTCACGTTTTTTGTGACGCACATCCGGCATCGCTTGCGCCGTCGGCCTGTGTGACACCTCCTAGCGACGCAGTATCGCTCACAAATCGTGAGTCGTGTACTGGTCGCTAGGTTTCATAATATCGTTTATTTTATGCCGGTTGTTCATCGTTCCCGTGGCAGCACACGTCACTCCGTGTGACACCACGGGAACGATGAACATCGCTTATCTACCACCCCGCGGCCTCGGCTGCGACCGCCGAGCCACTCGGATCCATGCTCGTAATGCTGGCGGTGGCTCGAGCCTCTCACAGACCCGGGGGTCACGCCGCTCTGAAATGGGAGGCTGGCGCTGCAGGCGGGGGATGCGGGGATGCTGGTGTTGGGGGTGGTTTTCGTGACGCCACCCACAGGTTGTGGTGATATGGGACACCACCGCTGCGGTAAAGATGGTGGGGCTCCCAGGAGAGATGGCAGGGCGCAGCTCGGTTGTTAACCCCTCCGTGGGTAGGGGCGGTGTGTCCCGGGGCTCGGTAGTGGGGGAGCTGCGGTGCGGGGCGCCACGCTGCAGTGCGGTGCGATGATGTGGTACTCACAATTAAGTCACTCAGAGGCGCTGGTAAACCAAACAAGGTGGAAGACGGGTGGCCCACGGCTGGCTGCAGCACTGGACGGTGTAACAGGGTCCTCCTTTCTCCTGCACCTAAGCAGGTGTGGACCACGGTGCCTAAGCACGGGTGGTCCGCTCCCCGGCGGGTATGTCATGGGAGTTCCTTTGCTCGCTTGCGCTGGCCCTCGGATTTATGTCCTCTGGCGGTGGCTGTTATCCAGTCAGTTTTGGGCTGTTGCCGTCAATCGGGACTTTGGGTGGGAAAGGACTCCGTGAGGTCCAGACCTCAATCAGTGAATTTGACTATCTGGTGGCCTACGGCCTAGTCAGGGTTTGAGTACCCTTCCTGGTGCTCCGGTAGACTGTTGGCTCCCCGGTTCGGGTCCGGTGGGCTCCAACCCTGTCCCGGTCCCTACGGTTCCACCGGTCGTGTTCCCGGTCTCCTGCAGGCGGCCCCTGCCGTCTGCCTGCCTGACTGTGTATCGGTCCTGGGCTCCTACCCAGGCCCCGAGCAGCGCTGTGTCACACGACTGTTCTCCTCCACTACCACTTCACTACTTCTTTCAACTCCCTCTAACAACTAACTGCTTTTTCCTGTCTCAGCCCAGCAGACTCCTCGGTGGGTGTGTCTTTAAGCACCCCTTTTCCCCAGTCCGGAAACGGGAACTTGGCCTAGGCCACCCAGGCAGGAACGGGTACGGGAATCGCACCCGGCAGTCATGCAGGGGCCCCACGTCCAAGGGGACCCCAGGCCCCGGAGGATGGTCACCGGTTCCGGTGGTGAATGGATCCTAGCCTACTCTGCTGCGGGTCCTTCCTCCAATCAGCCTCTCCGGAGACTGACAACACGGGAAGGGCATAGAGGGGGCAGGAAGGGACAGGAGGGGACAATATTTACAAGGCCCATAAGTTTATGGGTTGGCCTGCAAGTTCTCGGCCGTGTCCATGAGCAGTTTCTCATGCCAACAGAGAGGGGACAAGGTGACAAAGGTGACGGGGCATGTCCCAACGGGGACTTTAACTGTTCAGGAAACCTTGCTGCCGACGCAGCCTCTTCCAGTCACTTTCCCCTGTTCCCTGCAGGGCAGCACGGGTCCTCAATGCCACGTTCACTCACCGTGGCACTGTCCAAAAGACCCCTCTCACTTACCGCCTGTGGTGCGGGTACGGCCGACTGGGCTCCAAGTGAAGAACTGTCCTCGTCTCTCAAACTTCCCGCCTTCCTCCACCAGGGGGTCCGACCTCCTGATGGCGCCCACCGGGGCTCCGACTCTGGCAGCGTTCAACAAGGGGGAGGCGGGATCTGGCTCCTTCCACCCAGCATACCGGATGTCGCCACCCGGAACTTGGAGGCTTTCAACAAAGGACCAGATCGCAGGGACGGGCTCTCTAAAACTTCAACTTTAAAACTGGAAACGGTTAACTTCAGGACTCACATCGGGGAGCGGCTACCACCGCAGGGGGCCGGCCTGGCCGACTGTCTGCCGATCCATCGGGCTTCCCATCTATGTGCAGTAGGCGCCGGGGCTGTGTGCCATTAACGGGAACGGCGGCGGGAGCAGCGTACTCGGGACCTCTTCCTCCATCAGCTGCATCACCTCTGGCTCACCCGCCGCGGCGCGGCCGGGTCCTGGTTCCCACTCGGTCAGGGCTGGTTTGGGCATCTGCGTAGCTTGATCTCGGCGCTGCACGACTGGGATGGCCCCTTGCTCACGGGCCCACACCACTGCAACCATCCGGCGGACCTCCGCTTTCCAATCGAGCAGCTGCTGCAGGCTCTGCTCCCTCACCTTCATACAGAACCAGCCCAGCTCCCGCTCCAACCAAGCAACGGTCCCGGCGGGGAGCTCACCCGGGCCGCAGTCCTCAAAGGCTACTCCTCCTCTGCTCCTTCCGAGCCCCGCCGCTCCAGCGCCGGACGCTCCTCTGCTCCCGACCGGGAACGCCGACATGCTTCCTTCTGTCTCCCCCTTGGTTCTCTTCGACACTCCTTCTTTTGGAGAGGGGTTTCTCTGTTTCGCGCCTCCCCTGCTCGGGGAAGACGACTCGAGTGGGAACTTTTCGCGCCAAAGATGGCGGATCTTCAAATTTTTCGGTGGGACACCGCCAACGGGGATCACAAGGCGCACTTCTACGGGTGAGTAGACTGGATCGATCCTGTTCGTGACGCCAGAAGAGTCGATGTGTACCACCCCGCGGCCTCGGCTGCGACCGCCGAGCCGCTCGGATCCGTGCTCGTACTGCTGGCGGTGGCTCGAGCCTTCCACGGACCCGGGGGTAACGCTGCTCTGAAAGGGGAGGCTGGCGCTGCACGCGGGGGATGCGGGGATGCTGGTGTTGGTTTTCGTGACGCCACCCACGGGTTGTGGTGATATGGGACACCACCACTGCGGTAAAGATGGTGGGGCTTCCGGGAGAGATGGCAGGGCGCAGCTCGGTTGTTAACCCCTCTGTGGGTAGGGGCGGTGTGTCTCGGGGCCCAGTAGCGGGGGAGCTGTGGTGCGGGGCACCGTGCTGCAGTGCAGTGCGATGATTTGGTACTCACAATTAAGTCACTCAGAGGCGCTGGTAAACCAAACAAGGTGGAAGATGGGTGGCCCACGGCCGGCTGCAGCACTGGACGGTGTGACAGGGTCCTACTTTCTCCTGCACCTAAACTTGTGTGGACCACGATGCCTAAGCACGGGTGGTCCGCTCCCCGTCGGGTATGTCGTGGGAGTTCCTTTGCCCGCTTGCGCTGGCCCTCGGATTTATGTCCTCTGGCAGTGACTGTTATCCAGTCAGTTTTGGGCTGTTGCCGTCAGTCGGGACTTTGGGTGGAAAAGGACCCCGTGAGGTCCAGACCTCAATCAGTGAATTTGACTATCTGGTGGCCTACGGCCTAGTCAGGGTCTGAGTACCCTTCCTGGTGCTCCGGTAGACTGTTGGCTCCCCGGTTCGGGTCCGGTGGGCTCCAACCCTGTCCCTGTCCCTACGGTTCCACCGGTCGTGTTCCCGGTCTCCTGCAGGCGGCCCCTGCCGTCTGCCTGCCTGACTGTGTATCGGTCCTGGGCTCCTACCCAGGCCCCGAGCAGCGCTGTGTCACACGACTATACTCCTCCACTACCACTTCACTACTTCTCCTTTCAACTCCCTCTAACAACTAACTGCTTTCTCCTGTCTCAGCCCAGCAGACTCCTCGGTGGGCGTGTCTTTCCGCCTGACTCCGCCCACCTGGTGTGCCTGTCTAGCACTGAGAGAGGCAATCAGGACTTGATTGACCGGTGTTACCTTCCTAGTGTGTGTGTGTGTGTGTGTGTGTGGGGGGGGGGGGGTGTAATGACCTGTGACCCCTGGATTCCAGGGCGTCACACTTACCTGCGACCCGCGGCTCCCGCCGGCTCTATGTGGAAGGAAGGAGGTGGGCGGGATGTTTACATCCCGCTCATCTCCGCCCCTCCGCTGCTATTGGCCAGCGGCCGTGTGACGTCGCTGTGACGCCGAACATCCCTCCCACTTCAAGAAGTGGATGTTCGCCGCCCTCAGCGACGTCGCACGAGAGGTAAGTACGTGTGACGGGGGGGTTAACGACTTTGTGCGCCACGGGCAATCAATTGCCCGTGACGCACAAATGACGGGGGCGGGTACGATCGATCGTGAAATTGCACGATCGGTCGTCCCGTATAAAACACCCTTTAGTGACCAAATGTAGAACTGGTGGAGGAAGGTTGAACTAGATGGACCGAGGGCTTTTTTCAACCTATGTAACTATGTAATTATGTAACTATATATGACAAAACCATGAGCTGGAGTAGGAAGGAGGAAGACTGAGCGGAGAGCAGCGCTACAAATTTTGCCAATTACAACAGAATATGGCTGAGAAAAAGCCTGAAAAAAAAAGAGAAAAGAAACAACAACTAATCATAATTCTTCCATTGAAGAACTGAGGTATTGTGTTCTCTGCAGGAACAGGATCTCTGTAATCTTATCCTGCAGAGCATCCTGGAGAGCAAATTGTACTTTGCATGTCGAGTAAACAGGGGAGAAGTGGCGTCTGTTTGTCTAGGGGTGGATCAGTTCCAAAAGCAATTGCCTACATAGCAACAGAAACAGGTCATTCCAGTTCTTTTGATACTGCTCGTTTGTTGTAGCGCCCCTTTGTGTCGGTGCCTGGTAACACCCCTGCTTCCTCCATGTAAGAAGATTAAGATTGGATTTGACAACTTCTTATAAATATTAAAAACTATTTCTTCATGAACTGTACTCCACACGCTGAACTGTTCAGGATTTTGTTCACCATCACTGTCAGCTCTAGATTACCATTAGAGACTTTCCAGGGACATTCGATTTGCAGCGAAGTTATTCTGCAGAAACTGAATGTTCCTTATTATGGTCCAGAACCTAAAGCATAGTAAATGAAGGATGAAAAAAAGAAAATAAAAATTTAATACGTCACCACTCACTTGTTCCACCACTCCCAGATTCCGCTGTCTGGTCCTCGGTAACTCTTCTTTTTTCATTCCACCTTTGCGCACATTGATTTGGGGTTGGGCATGTCACTGCACATGCCATGCCGTCACTCCAGCGACCTGCGTAGTAACATCATGATGTTGCACCGTACAGCACACAGTGATATTAGTCAGAGGCCTTGTCGTCTCGAAAGTGAAAGACTACAGTGAGGAAGTCCGATGAGAATGTGCATGACCGAGAAAAGAAGAGGCACCAAGGACCAGACAGCAAACAATGGGATAGATGAGTGGTGAGGGTTTTTTTATTGCCTAGTCATCTATAATTCAGCAAAATGGCATCGCCAGCATTTTGCACATTTCAAATGGAGTGAAGTTTTAAAAATCTGTATTCTAGAGAATCTAGATTTTTGCGAATTTTGAGGACAAATAAAGTCTAGTCAAATAAAGTCACCCATCTTTCATTACCATTAATTTTCTTATGGCTTCTTAAAATACTGGTTTACTGTGCTATTGTCATATTAATACGCTGTTAGATGTGCGGCAATGTACAATACTGTCTTGTTTTTATACATAGGCTGTTATAACTGTGTGATGGATCCAGAAATGTGTCCCTTGTGTGTTGCGAGAAATTGCTGATGTGAATAAAAAATCATTTTATGGGAAAAATTCACTTGAATTCATCATAGAGGAGGTTAGTCTCCTGAACTTTATTAGGTCAAGTTACAACAATGAGTTTTTGATGCTGTGTATTTTCTGTGCGCAAAAGATGCATCGTCCTACGGTTCCAGCAAAGTATAGAAATCTAGTTCTCTCCATGATTCTTGTATTTTTTTTTTTTGCTTTAATGCTGTGTAAAGTGACCTGCGGTGCATGTTTCAAATCAGTGATATCTCAAGTTCTCTTGTGCTCAGTTGTATGTGCAGATTTTCTCCAAAAAGTTGCATTAGATTTGGAAAATTTGTGGTAAAAAGTACTTGCAGATTTGGATGCAGATTTTCAAAAAAACGGATCAAGACAAAGACAGCAAAGTGAGACTGCCTGCCGGAACACTGTCTATGATCAGCGGAAATCTGACCAGGTGCCGCAGGAAAGATATTGATTACCTGATCCTGCCAATCGCAAGTGGCCCCCCCAGCTGTCCAGGACCCGGCACTTGCCTGGGTGCACCGGGTGCTAATATTCCATAGATGGCAGATCCAGTTGTAGGCCTCCTGTAGACCATTAGTAGGCCTCCTGTAGACCATTAGTAGGCTTCCAATTGCCATCGTAACCAGTGGTCTCCAGATTCACATCATGGGGATGCTCCCTCCCTCTGTCAACCACTTAGATGCTGCTGACACTAAAGAGTTAAATAATTTGCAACTAGCACAGACTCTGACCATTAGACCTCGGTTCCACTTGCGTTTTGAAGGGACGAGTGCAATCCAATAAAACATCGGATTGCTCTCAATCTAGTGCAAATGTGCTGGCCCTGTGGAAGCAGCAGGGCTCCTCAGATCCGGGTTCACTGTGGCTCAAGGGTCTCTGGCCCCGGGAGTCGTGTGGCCACTCAAATGAAGGGGGTATTTACAGGGGAGGTTGGTATAGTTCGTGACGCCACCCGTGGTGCGTGGTAATTTGGGGAATATCGCCGCTGCCGTTGGGAGTACCCGGGGTGATGGAGTGGGGCAGCCAGGTGTTTAAATTCACCAGTAGTTTGGAACTTGCCGGGTTCCGCTGCTCACTAGGGCTCACGCTTGGGATTTTCTGGACCATTTTGGATGGAAAGTCCTATCCCCCTCGTTGCGCTGGTGCATCGATTTTGGAGTGGCTGGGAACGGATCTTGAAGGCTCCGTTCTCCACGGGCGAATTATCGGGTTGCCTGAAGCTACTCCCCGACCTAGGGTCCACGTACCCCGTCGTGCCTCGGTCACGAACCGGTAATGGTGTCAGGCTGCCAGCTGTCCTCCTCGACAAGTCCGAGCACCTTGCCACGATCCCCTTCGAACGGGGGTCTGACTCCTCTAGGCCCAGACCACCGTCTGCAACCTAGACAGCTTCCTTTCTGGAGCCACCGCTCTCAATCTCCTCACAGCTCGAGGGTCACTTCCTGATTCTCAAACACTAACTGACTACACTCCTCACCTCCCCACCCTGACCCCCCAGGTGCGCGACTCTAATCGACTCAAGCCGTCCACTGGTGTGTCTGGTGGGTGTGGTGCAGGGTGTATCTAGGATTTTATTTGCTGTTGGAGGCAACACCATTTGGTTAGGGACCCAGAACCAAGAGGGCGGTGGAATACTGCACGAAGGATAGATTATGCAGCATCATGTGATGACCTGATAGTCCAGGGGCGTCACACAAAACTATGGGGCAGTGTCCATCTGCAATTCATTTCTCATGCCACAGCGGCATGTGGAATGAATCGCAACACGCTGCATTTGGCTGTGATTCTCGGCTCACGCACCCCCATACAAGTCTATGGGAGCGTGTGAAACATTGCACTGCACTCGCATGTCATCCGCGGAGGAGATGGGGAGAAAGTGCTCCCTACCTCTTCTCCACAGCTGTGATCCGATCGTATCACAGATCACAGTCGCAAGACCCTTGGCTAGCGCTCGCAGCAGAGGGTCGTTAGCATATCGGTTCCGATGCTTTCGTATCAAAAGCGGTACACAATGGAACCGAGGCCTAACAGGAGGGGAAAACTGCCTCTGTATGCTGAGTTTGTGTTTCTAAGCCTATGAGGTGTGTTGTCTACTAAACTGCTCTAAATCTCTGAGGCATCATGCGGTCTACAAAGCTGCTGTATCAAAGCCTATCATGTGTGATACTGATTAATGAGTGATTGGAAGGCCATTATAACACTACTTACATTTTTATTTGCTATATATATATATAAGGAAAATTAAATTTTAAGCAAAAAATGGGAGTCATGACACACTGTTATGGGGCGAGGACCTGCTGCTGACACTGTTATGGGGGTAATGTCTCCAAATTCTCTACTAAAGTACCCCATCCTGGTAATGATCCTCCTGCCTTGTATATACAGTATATGTCCCTCATCCTGCTATATACCCCATCCTGGTATATAGCCCCATCCTGCTATATACGGTAACCCATCCTGGCATATGGCCCCAACCTGCTATATACCCCCATCCTGCTATATACCCCCAACCTGCTATATACCCCCATCCTTCTCATATACCCCCATCCTGCTCATATACCCACATTCTGCTCATATACCCCCATCTTGCTCATATACCCCAATCTTGCTCATATACCCCCATCCTGCTCATAATATACCCCCATCCTGCTCATAATATACCCCCATTCTGCTCATATACCCCCATCTTGCTCATATACCCCATCTTGCTCCTATACCCCCATCCTGCTCATAATATATCCCCATCCTGCTCATAATATACCCCCATCCTGCTATACACCCCCATCCTGCTATACACCCCCATGCTGGTATACGGCCTGCATCCTGTGGCACAAAAAAAAAAAAAATAAACGTTCATACTCACCTTACCTCACTCCCTGCAGCATTGTTCCTCCTCCCGTCTGTGTCAGCGGCAGTGCCGCTGAGTGGAGCCGTCCCCGTTCTCCTGCACCATTGCGATGTCCTCCTGTGCCAGCGGCGGCTGCGTGTGGACACGTGCGCACAGCGATGACTTCATTGCTGTGCGCCACTAGTGTCAACTCAGCGGCCGCCGCTGGCACAGGAGGACATCGCAATGCTGCAGGAGAATGGGGGCGGCTCCACTCAGCGGCCGCCGGCAGCCAGGAGGAGATTGCGGTGCTGCAGGGGAACGGTGACAGGTGAGTGTACTGATTCACTGCACCCCGCGCTGATGATGATGTGCGGGGGGCAGTGAATACAGCCGCACATGATCACTCCAGGCTGTAGTTGCCAGGGGTGATCATGCGGGCCGGCTGTTTATCCCTCGCCCATCATCCCACCCACCTGTCAGCACCGGCTTCAGCGCTGAGAGAAGGGCGGGAGGATGGGCGTGAATATTAAATGAGCTGCTGCAGCCTACTCGTGACCCCCGATGACCCGCACCACCGCAGCCCCCTCATTCCCGGCCCTATACTCAGACCATAAGACGCGCCCCCATTTTCCCCCAACATTTGGGGCAAAAAAAGGGTGTCTTATGGTCCGAAAAATACGGTATATATGTAATATATAAAGCTGAATGTGTGTATGTGTGTGTGTATGTATGTGTGCATGTCTGGGATTGGCATCTGCACCGTCGCAGCTACAGCCACAAAATTTTGCACACTCACATGTCTGGACCGCGAGAGCGTCATAGGCTATGCTGCAAGGCGAAATTTTAACCCCGCACGTTCCAATTTACCAATCAATTTTTGCCCCTATCTACATAATGGGGAAAAAGTGAAACGAAAAGTGTATCCGCACCGTCACATTTACAATCATGAAATTTTGCACAGACACCTCATGTGACCCAGGGAACGTTATAGACTATGTTTTGACAGGAAAATTTAACCCCGTGCTTTACAGTTACTCTCCAAAAAACATGCCTCCATTAAAGTAAATGGAGCCTGGAACTACAGGTTATTAGTAGGAGCTGTGATTGGTTGCTATAGGAACAAAAGACATTCATAGTATAAGAAGCTTATATGTGAGGTAATAAGATGTCGGTGGGGAGACGGATAGAGAGAGACAGAGAGAGACAGAGACAGACAGGGAAAGAGACTGACGGGGAAAGAGACAGACAGAGACAGACGGGGAAAGAGACAGACGGGGAAAGAGACAGACAGAGACAGACCTGGAAAGAGACAGACGGAGCACATTACTTGGTCAATTTAGTTAAATCTGTGTGGAATATCTGTGGTGTTGAAATATATGTTGTGAAATGCTTCTATTAGCTTAGTTTTTGCCTTTTAATAAATACATTTCTATCTATTTGTTTTGTGGTTTTTCTGTGCAGAATAATTTTTTGTTAATACATTCTATTTTGTTAACAACAGTTATTAACCCTGGTGAAGCCGGCTAGTACAGCTAGTATATATATATATACACACAGAATAGAATTATTAGGCAAATGAGTATTTTTGATCACATGATACATTTTATACATGTTGTCCTACTCCAAGCTGTGTAGGCTGAGAGCCAACTACCAATTAAGTAAATCCGGTGATGTGCATCTCTGTAATGAGAAGGGGTGCGGTGTAATGACATCAACACCCTATATAAGGGGTGCTTAATTATTAGGCAGCTTCCTTTCCTTTGACAAAATGGGTCAGAAGAGAGATTTGACGTGCTCTGAAAAGTCCAAAATTGTGAGATGTCTTGCAGAGGGACGCAGCAGTCTTGAATTTGCCAAACTTTTGAAGCGTGATCACCAAACAATCAAGCATTTCATGGCAAATAGCCAATAGGGTCGCAAGAAGCGTGTTGGGCAAAAAAGGCGCAAAATAACTGTCCATGAATTGAGGAAAATCAAGCGTGAAGCTGCCAAGATGCCATTTGCCACCAGTTTGGCCATATTTCAGAGCTGCAACGTTACTGGAGTATCAAAAAGCACAAGGTGTGCCATACTCAGGGACATGGCCAAGGTAAGGAAGGCTGAAAAACGACTACCTTTGAACAAGAAATGTGACACCCTGGCCTAACAGGTCATCACAAGGGTGCCATGCAACCTGCCCTTCTGCATGGTACCCGCTCCTCCTTGGTTACGGGTCCTGTCCATTTGGTGTTGCTAACAACAGGTATACACAAATCCTGGGGAACACTCTGCACCACACCCACCAACCACCCATTGGGCAGCCTGAGGGGAATAGGGACACCCAGATGGAGGGATGGTAGAAGGAGAGCCAGAAGTGTAAGTTAGTGAGCAGAGAGTTGAAGTTCAGCAGTGACAGTGAGAGGTCACGCTTCGGGGCTGGGCTCTTGCACCCGTCTCAGGTGCCAGATGTTGGCCTGGCCTGAAGGAGCTGGAACCCCGGTTGCAGGGAGTAGTGGCAAGGGGCACGGTACTGCCAAGGAGGGCAGTTCGGCGGCCTTGTGCTACAACCAGGCAGGGGCCAGAGCACGACGGGGTACGCGGAGCCTAGGCTGGGAAGTAGCTTCACGCAGCCCAGTAATTCACCTGACGAGGACGGAGTCTTCACGAGCCGTTCTCCACCCGTTTCAGAATCGGAGTACTAGCGCAACAAGGGAGATAGGACTTCCCAAAACCGCCCAGAAAATCTTAAGCGTGAACCCTGAGAGCAAGCTCATCCTGCTAGCCACGCAGGTGATATAGTAGTCATAGGCAAAAGGGATCCACAAAGAGTTAAACACTGTGCCAAGGGACAAGGCTTCAGACCAACCAGCAACGCCAAAAGGGCATGGACCCAGCGTGCTCTAACAACAGCAGCAGGATATTCCAGGACTTTGGTTTACCCGGTGTCTGTGTCAGCTTATCTGGACTGTGTGAGTACGTTGTGCCCCCTTTGCCCCAATGGGTCCCCAGCCATTCTTATCACTGAGCCCCGGGACACCTTCCCCTGCCCACGGAGGGGTTAACACCTTAAGTTGCCAGCACATCGCTCCCGGGCGTTCCCTAACCAAACGCAGCAGCCTGTCCTATCCTGCCTTACCACACATGGTGGGTGGTGTCACAAACACTATCCAATCCACCATATCCAAAAAAAACCTTTTTATTTCGAGAGGCTGCACGACCCCGAATCGGATCCGGAGACCCCTCGAGCCACTGCGAATCCGGATCCGAGCAACCCGTTGGCTGTCGCAGGGGCCGCACAAAAACATAAGATAAAACGTCAAAACTGGGCCAAGAAATATCTTAAGACTGATTTTTCAAAGGTTTTATGGACTGATGAAATGAGGGTGACTCTTGATGGGCCAGATGGATGGGCCAGAGGCTGGATCAGTAAAGGGCAGAGAGCTCCACTCCGATGCCAGCAAGATGGAGGTGGGCTACTGGTTTGGGCTGGTATCATCAAAGATGAACTTGTGGGACCTTTTCGGGTTGAGGATGGAGTGAAGCTCAACTCCCAGACCTACTGCCAGTTTCTGGAAGACAACTTCTTTAAGCAGTGGTACAGGAAGAAGTCGGTATCGTTCAAGAAAAACATGATTTTCATGCAGGACAATGGTCCATCACATGCATCCAACTACTCCACAGTGTGGCTGGCCAGTAAAGGTCTAAAAGATGAAAAAATAATGACATGGCCCCCTTGGTCACCTGATCTGAACCCCATAGAGAACCTGTGGTCCCTCATAAAATGTAAGATCTACAGGGAGGGTAAACAGTACACGTGTCGGAAAAGAATGTTGACCGTAAACAGATCAAGCAACTGACAGAATCTATGGATGGTCGGCTGCTGAGTGTCATCAGAAAGAAAGGTGGCTATATTGGTCCCTAATTTTTTTGCTTTTTCTTTTTGCATGTCAGAAATGTTTATTTCTAAATTTTGTGCAGTTATATTGGTTTACCTGGTGAAAATAAACAAGTGAGATGGGAATATATTTGTTTTTTATTAAGTTGCCTAATAATTCTGCACAGTAATAGTTACCTGCACAAACAGATATCCTCCTAAAATAGCAAAATCTAAAAAAACCCACTCCAACTTCCAAAAATATTAAGCTTTGATATTTATGAGTCTTTTGGGTTGATTGAGAACATAGTTGTTGATAAGAAAAAAAGAGGCCGCAGCCAATATAGGAGGGAACAAAATTGTGTAAGACCAAGAAAGAAAAATTCCCTTAAAATATAACCTTTTATATAACATTTAAAAGGTATAAAAAAATGTTTTTAAATAATTTACACTCGTGGAAAATTATATACTGTATGTTAAATTGTTGGTTAGATTTGCTAAGGTGGTAAGATTACATTTTCAGTTTCACCCTGAAATTGACATCTTCAGGAGTTTAAAATTTGTTTTTGACTCTTCTTTGTTAGTTAGACGTTAACAGTTGTTTAGATTTGATTAGAATTACGACTTTTTGAATTTTTTTTTATCAAATATTAAAATTTACTTTCACAAACACACAAAAAAATTAAGAAAGTGGACAGCATAGTGCAACCCTTCATCCCCCTCCGCCACCCCCCCCCCCCTGTGTAATCTATGAGTGGTTAACGGGCAAAAGGATTAAGATTGACTAAGATATACAGCTGGTTATTGTAGGACTTTTTGGCAAACATTTTTCGTTTTACTTTCAGGTGCATATAAAAAGATTTTTCGGAGTTACCGAAGCAAGCAACGAAAAAACAGGTGCTCTCCAAATTGATGGCGACTATTAAGTGAATGGGAATAACTGAAAGGAGATATCGTGTAATTTGGCTATTTATTTTACTTCTGCAAAAGTCAGGTAACCAACTAGAAGTCCACGTTTCGGTCCCTGGGGGAAAGCAAAAATAACATGTATGTACAAAAAAAGGAAGTGACAACAGACAAATTAAATTACGATAAAGCAAACTTATATACAAAAATATATACAATATATGCAGGTCATATGCTGAGAAGTGGAGTGGATGATTCAGAACCAGTGTCGTACTGTCATAATGTGGAAGGTTTATAACCTGTGGGTTACCATATCTTGCAGAAACCGGACTCTGCTTATAAAAATGTAACACGTGAGTAACATCATACATAGTATATGAGTAACAAAAAGGTTTATATAGAAAAACTGTGAGCAGACTACATAATGGAAAGTAAAATGAGAAGCAGGGGGAATGGAAGGATTGAAAAAGACACTTACCATGTGGTTATCTGTTGTAAGGGTGTGGGGGTATGCATATAGTGTGCCGCCCCAGCAGCGGATCGAACGGCTCGGATCCGGGAGTAGTGTCTGTTCGTGGATCGAGGGTCTCCGGACCCGGGGGCTTAGGGGCCACACTCTAAAGTAAAAGGGGGGATATTTACAGGAGAGTTATAGTTCGTGACGCTGACTCGCCCACCCCAGGGCTATGGGACACCCGGTGCCGGGCCGGACTAGTCCGGTGGTAGTCAGTGGTGGCTGGGCCCGGCTCCGTGGACCTGGTGGGTGTCAGTATAATATGTGGCTGATGACTTTAAGTTTGTGTTCGTGACGCCACCTGTGGTATGCGGCTATTAAGCCACCGCTGCTGTGTAAGGCCTCCGGGGTGATGAAGTGGCAGCAATGGTGGTACTGCTCCCCACAGGTGGAGCGGTGCCCCGGGACACAGTTGGTGCTTGTGGAAGTCTATGGTGTTGTGTGACTAGCACGGTGCAGGGCCGACAAGTAATGAAAGAAACAGGCACAAACAGTAGTCTCTTTACCTTCTCCTCTTTTACTCGGCAGAAGTTTAGTCCAGGGAGACCGTCACAGATGGTAAAGATGGTCCGGCCGGCCTGGAAGTGCCTGGGGTGATCTTTGGCCAGTTGAGTATGAGGCCTACTCCTTAATCTTTCTTTGCTGTTTTAGGACACTGCACTTTGGGTTTGCAATTGCCCTCTTGCTGCTGGGACTGGTGGTTCGTCCCTTTTTCTGTGGGGTAGACTGCACAGGCCCTCTCTGGTGCTTCTCTGCTGGAGTCCACACTGGGCCCTTGGGATGCAGCTGTACCCTCAGTTTGCTTCTGGGCCAGGGGGCTTGCAGCTCTCCTGCCCTCCGGATTCAGCTACCAGGGATGGATTTTATGCCCTGGCAACTACAGACTCCGATGTCCGAGTCTCTGCTGTGCCTCTCTGCTCCCCTTGCTTCACTGGGCCAAGCTATCCCAGCTCTAGGCCCCAGTTTCACAAGGCAGCACTACTCTCCGTCTGTCCTCTTTCACTCCTGTCTCCAAACTAACCACTACTTCCTCCCTTCAGCCAGACTTAAGGAATGCTCCCTGAAGTTCCAGGTTCAGAGCTCCCCCTGCTGGCCGGAGGGAGAACTGTGTTGGGTGTTAACTTACTGGCCAATAGATCTCCCAATTACCTCCAGGCTCAGCATTAACCCTTTGGGAGGGCAATGCTGTTGTGGCGACCAGGTCCTGGGGCGCCACACTGCCACCCATGGTGTGCGGTAACTGGGAGTACCACCGCTGCCGTTGGGAGTACCCGGGGTGATGGAGTGAGGCAGCAAGGTGTCGTTGCCCCCCACGGGTAGGGGTAGGCCCCGGGACTCTGGATGATGCTACTGGGTGCCGTGAAGGGGAAATCACTCAGGTACTCACTCAGCCAATAAGCAGACGCTGACAACCAGGTAAACCAAGTCCCCTGCAGTGCTGCCTGGTGACCTGCTTCCTGGCACAAAGTTTAAATTCACCAGTAGTTTGGAACTTGCTGGGCCCCTCTCCCCACTGTGGCTAAGTGTGGGAGCCTGCTCTCAGGAGCTCATGCTTGGGATTTTCTTGGGCTGCTTATGTGGAAGGCCCTATCCCCCTCATTGCGCTAGTGCCCCGATTCTGGAGTTAGCGGGAACAGTCCATAAAGGCTCCATTCTCCGCAGGATAATTGCCAGATTGCCTGAAGCTTCTCCCCAACCTAGGGTCCGTGTACCCCGACATGCCTTCGGTCCCGGACCGGTGATAGAACCAGGCTGCTGACCGTTCTCTTTGACAGGTCCAGGCACCTAGCCTCAGTCTCCTACGACCGGGAGTCTGACTCCTCTAGGTCCAGACCACCATCTGCAACCTAGTCAGCTTCTCCTGGGAGCCACTACTCCCAGCCTCCTCTGAGCTCCTCTCAGCTTGAGGGCTACCTCACTTCTCCTCTACTTCACTACTCCACTTCACTCCTCAAATCCCCTTCCTGATCCCTTGGTGGGAGACCCTATTACGCTCAAGCCGTCCACTGGTGTTTCTGGTGTGTGTGGTGCAGGGTGTATCTAGGATTTGATTTACTGTTGGAGGCAGCACTGTCAGATGGGGACCCAGAACCATGAGGGATTTGAATACTGCACTAGAGAGAAAGAGCGTGCAGTTCCCTGTGATGACCTGATAGTCCAGGGGCGTCATAATAGCACGTGACTATGTGAGGAGATGGAACAAGTTAATATGCTGGTTAAAGAGATAGGGGAGTAAGCAGTGGTGGTCCAGTGGTTAACTGTATAGTGGAGCCCAATGGGTCTAGGTGAGGTCTGGTGCAGTGCTAAATACTGTGCATTCGTAAGCGCACCTTGGACGGCAAGTTAGAATTGTAAATACTGCATTAGTATTCTAACTTGCGGTCAAAGTGTCTGCCGTCACTTCTGGCAGATGCGCACCAGAGACTCACGGAAGACGCTCCTCCATCCCCTGCGAGTGTGAGTATTTATGGTGCCCCCACCATTATGCCAACTGCTAGCTCCTACATCGGGGCTCACCCAACTTTAAAAGCCAATATATCCGCAATGAAGAGGACGAAAACTATGTTTTGTTCTGCTGTTCAGGACGCAGAGAGTCTACTGTGAAAAAGTGGTGAAAGAACAGTTTATATGCAAGAGCCCGCGTACCCATCGACGGCACACCTCTATGCACACTCCTCATCGCAACACTTTCTCCTGATTCCCGGGGGGTTTGAGCAGCTCTGTCTTTCCCCAGATCTTCGCCGGATCAGAGAGCAGCATCGGCTTCTGTGAATATTATATGAGAGTCTGGTGCAATCACGGAGAATCTGGATGGAGCACAGAAAATACAACGTCACCTGCCAGGGCTGGTGTTATGACCCAACACACTCGGGCCCTTGACAAACGTGAGGGACTAGCCATTGGGGACACAGTCTGCACTGTTTGCCAACATCAATTTTCCGCTGGCTTGGGTCCTGCCCTTCGGAATTGGCCCATCCTGCTATTGCCACCTGTTACTTCATCCTTACGGACGTGTGACAGCAGTGGGGGGCCGGGCCTGCATCATGAGATTCCAGCAAGGAAGTATCAGAGAGGACACCCACACTCCTCACCTCAGGCAGTAGTGTATTGTTATCCTGGGCTTGTTGTGGCTACAAGTTCCTTTCCCAGTGCTCCCACCTATTCTGGGTGTAAGCAAAAAGATGAAGTGTACGGGTGAGATATGTGAAGGATGAGGGGGCAAGCTGGGCCTTGGGGGAGTAATACTGTATATGTAAAGGATGAGGGGGCAGGCTGGGCCTTGGTAAGGTAATACTGTATATGTGAAGGATGAGGGGGCAAGTTGGGCCTTGAGGAGTAATACTGTATATGTGAAGGATGAGGGGGCAGGCTGGGCCTTGGGGCAGTAATACTGTATATAAGAAGGATGAGAGAGCAGGCTGAGCCTTGGGGGAGTAATACTGTATATGTGAAGGATGAGGGGGCAGGCTGGGTCTTGGGGGTAATACTGTATATGTGAAGGATGAGGGGGCAGGCTTGGCCTTGGGGGTAATACTGTATATGTGAAGGATGAGGGGGCAGGCTGGGCCTTGGTCGGTAGTACTATATATATGAAGGATGGGGGGGCAGGCTGAGCCTTGGGGGAGTAATAATGTATATGTGAAGGATGATGGGGCAGGCTGGGCCTTGGGTGGGGTAATACCGTACATGTGAAGGATGATGAGGCAGGCTGGGCCTTTGGGGGGTAATACTGTATATGTGAAGGATGAGGGGGCAGGCTGGGCCTTTAGGGGGTAATACTGTATATGTAAAGGATGAAGGGGCAGGCTGGGCCTTGGGGGAGTAATATTGTATATGTGAAGGATGAGGGGGCAGGCTGGGCCTTGGAGGGGGTAATACTGTATATGTGAAGGATGAGGGGGCAGGCTGGGCCTTGGAGGGGGTAATACTGTATATGTGAAGGATGAGGAGGCATGCTGGGCCTTGGAGGGGGTAATACTGTATATGTGAAGGATGAGGAGGCATGCTGGGCCTTGGAGGGGGTAATACTGTATATGTGAAGGATGAGGAGGCATGCTGGGCCTTGGAGGGGGTAATACTGTATATGTGAAGGATGACGGGGCAGGCTGAGCCCAGTCAGAGGTGATATATGTGAATGATAAGGGGGCATACTGGACCCTTGAAGGGCTGCTAAATGTGGCCAATGAGAAGGTAGGTAGCGTAGATATGTTTTTATGCAATCTTTACATATACGAGTGTTGGAGAACCAGTGCTGCCATCACCAACAAGAACAAAAGTCAGATCCATCCACTTTTTATTGATGCATTTAAAAAATGGTTTCAAGTGGTCCCTGTTGGTCTTTATTGTGGTTTTCCATCCCCGTGGAGTCATGCTGTATAAGCCAGAATCACAGCGATGCTTGTTATTATACCTGACAGCTGAAATGGAGAAATCTGATGATGAATGAAGGAATTTTTGCAGGTTTAACATGGAATAGATGGTCTGGGTCACTATTTTTGTGGTACAGTGCTGAGGACACTTTCTACTGGTAGGGTACATTTATCAATATGCCTGTTGCGGGCGGGGGCCTCTGCAGCTTCTGGGCCCGCTCGGATCCGGGTTCGCTGCTGCGGCTCGAGTGGTGACCGGACCCGGGCTCGCACGGCCATCCGTCCTCACAACCGTCGGAGAGACGGTATTTACAGGGGTAATTGTCTGTGACACCACCCGTGGGTTGCGGTGAGGGATGGTGACACCGCCGCTGCCTGGTGATGGGACGGCTGGGGGAACGGGGCAGCTAGATGGGATCCCCTCCATGGGTAGGGGAGGTGTAGTCCCGGGGCCCTGTGTCGGTACATGGGAGTGATGGCTGCTGGAGATGGCGCACCGGATTGGACCGGGGGTCAATGGTGTACTCACAGTTCAGTAATTTCACAGAAGTCCAGTGGTGAACCAAGTTGCCAGTGACAGGCTGCCATTGGAGGGTGTATTCGGGTCCCACACCCTCGTTAGTGAACTAGTGTCCCTTCCTCCTGCACGCTGTTTGTCTCTCCTTTTGGACAACTTCGCATAGAACAGAGAAGTCCACTCCCAGTTCTGTATGTATTTGGGAGCTGTGGCCCGCGAAATCTGACATTTGGGATCTCTGTGGGTTTTGACGGATATCCTATCTCCCGCATTGGGCTTCCGTTTCGCTGTCTGGGCTTCTATAGAACAAGGCCTGAAACCTTGTCCCCGGCTGGTCAATTGACAAGGGGGCTTGCAACCTTCCTCGCCCTAGGGTCCAGGTACCCCGACTGTGCACGGCCTCCGGACCAGATTCCCGCTGTCGGCAAGACAGAATTGGCACATAAGGGGTTGACTTGCAAATATCTACTTTGCTTTATGGAATTGTAGAATTTGCTATAGATATCACTCATGTAACGTAAAAAGTGAAATCTTTGGCATTGCGCTGTACCTATAGTCTGTGCTTTTTTTGCTGTGGTACGCGCCGGTACGGCGTATCAGAAAATCTGAAGAGCGCTGAGGATAAGCACCTAGCTCTGTCCACATGGCTTATTTGTAAATTTGCTATATCATCAGCCATTGGCTGGAGCAGGGTGACCTCTGTGTCTCCCCCCCCCGATCTGATTGGAGCTAGCATCCATGTGAAGCTATCCCTCCAATCAGATGTGGAGGGGCGGTGGGTGCCTGCCCTCTTCAGGATGTTCATTGACGCTGATGATCGAGGTCACGGCCGGTCACCTCAATCTGCCGCCATCTAGGAAGGTATTTGCTCCCCTCTTCTGTCTTCCACTCCCCCCCGACCTCTGTTGCCCCCCCGTCATCCGATTCAACCCCCCCCACCGACCTCCGCTCCCTCCCACCTGCACTGTAATCACTGTGCTGCTCCTGCCGCCGGCTATCGGGTCCCCCAGTGCTCGCCAACGACCCTCCCCCCCCTGCTTCCCCCTGCTACCACCGGCACCATGTCCGCTCCCAGCTGCTAAGTAGGAACACTAGAAAAAAAAATATCACACTTACCGGTCTGCAGCCTCCCGGGACACGTCTGATCGGCTTCAGGACCTGCCGGTAATCAGCTGATGCAGTCACGCTACGGCATCAGCTGACAGTCTAAGTCCAGCGGTGGGGCCGGCTTTTTACCGGCCAGCTGGTTTAAGCGATCAGGTGATGCTCTGAGGTGACTGCAGCAGCTGATTCCCGGCGGCTCCTGGAGCGATCATTCGTGAGTTTAAAGACAGGTGAGTAGTATTTTTTTTTGCACTCATGCATCAGCTGATTGTATAACCGGCTTTAATACAATCAGCTGATGTGTGATGTGATTCATGTCCTTTAACCTGACATCATCTGATCGCTTTGCCTTCCAGCAAACCGATCAGATGATATTGGATCCGGATTGGACGGCGCGGGACCCTTGACCCAGGATTACTGCGGAGGGGGGGTTCTTTATTTCAATAAAGATGGAGTTACTAATTGTGTCGTGTTTTATTTCTAATAAAAATATTTTCTCTGTCTTGTGTTTTTTTTTTATCTTTACAAGAAATTCATGGTGGCCATATCTAATATTGGCGTGACACCATGAATTTCGGGCTTAGGGCCAGGTGATAATACACAGCTGGCTCTAACCCCTTATTACCCAGCGAGCCACCCAGCTCCAGGGCCGCTGGAAGAGTTGGATACAGCACCAGAATATGGCGCTTCTATGAAAGCGCCATTTTCTGGAAGGCTGCGGACTCCAATTCACAGCAGGGGTGCCCAGAAAGCTTGGGTACTCTGCGCTTCGGATTCCAATCCCCAGCTTCCTAGTTGTACCTGGCTGGACACAAAAATTGTGCGAAGCTCACGTCATTTTTTTTTCTTAAATTATTATTTCATGAAATTCATGAAATAATTAAAAAAAGAGCTTATTTTTGGTTCTCAGCCGGGTACAAATAGGTGGTTGAGGGTTGGGGGTAGCCCGTACCAGCCTGTTGTACCTGGCTAGCCTACAAAAATATGGCGAAGCCCACATAATTTTTTTTTTTTTACATTTTACGTTTTTGGGCAAAAAACTCCTGCATACAGTCTTGGCTGAAGGATGCTGAGCCTTGTAGTTCGGCAGCTGCTGTCTGCTCTCCTGCATACACTAGTGGATGGAGTATGCTGAGCCTTATAGTTCTGCTCCCCCTGCCTCTCTCTCCTGCATACACTAGTGGATGGAGTATGCTGAGCCTTGTAGTTCTGCTCCCCCTGCCTCTCCTGCATAGACTAGTGAATGGAGTATGCTGAGCCTTGTAGTTCTGCACCCCCTGCCTCTCTCTCCAACATACAGTACCGTATGTAGTATGCAGTAAACCGTGTACAAGATCTCCCGGCTGCCTGACAGCAACGACAGCACCCCCTCCCACTCCTCAAACTCGGCCGCCGGCTGACAGATCCTCCCCACCCCCCTCCTCCTCAATCTTGGCCGCCAGCGCCTAACAGCACCCCGCCCCCGCTCCTCGTCTCAGAGATGCATACTGGCAAATATTTTAAAAAGCACTGCCTATAGTTGTCTGCCGTATCTGTGCATCATGAAATGCAATATGTGTTAAAGGAGCCCACTGAGACTTTTCCCAGGGCTCACGAAAAATTGGAGCCGACCCAGTTACCGGAAACAGCAACTTTTCCGTTTTAAGATATCAAAGCCGTAGAATATGAAAACTGTTTAGAGTCAAAGTTCTGTGGCCACAACCCAAACTCATAAAGAAACTGAAAACAAACTGCTCTGACAGCATTAGGACAATAACAGGAACATTAAACCGCACCTAAGTGAGGGGGGAGGCCGCAGGCAGAAGAAATGTAACTGTCTGCGGGTTAACCCTGTATGTGCTGCAAGATTTCTACAGGACGATGCAGAAAATTCTTCCCCTTTTAGTCTAAGCAGTTTAAAAAATGCACTAACCTTAACAAAAAGCTCAAACCTGTCACGTATGAAGAATATCTGGTATTGACACAGCTAGTAAGGTTATATCTATTGCTGAAGATATAAAATTGTTTTGTAAAAAAATATTCGCCGGTACGCATCTCTGAGGCAAGGAGCGGGGTGCTGTCAGGCGCCGGCGGCCGAGATTGAGGAGCGGGGGGATAGGAGACTGTCAGCTGGCGGCCGAGATTGAGGAGCAGGGAGGGGGTGCCGTTGTGCTGTCGGGCGGCCGGGAGATCCTGTGCACGGTTTACCTGTTGAGGCACTGAATATAGTGCCGCCTGAGCAAACTGCTCAACTTGTCCAATGTACGGCGCGGCCCTGTTTCTCATTATTCAGTTTTGTAGTCTGTATGCTAATTTCAATCAAAAACTATGTAATTCAGATTTCAAAAGAAAAATAAAAAATGACTAATACTGTATAATCGTTTTTTTTCACTTGCAAAATATGGTTTTCGGCTTACCTTGGCTGTATTCTATAGGAAACGCCAAATTTCAACCAAATTTTCATCAGCCACAATGTCTCGAGTTCGTTCTTTACTGTTTCTGGCAATGGCTGATCGCCGACCTCGAAGTATCCATTTGTTTCTGTCTCCACGTCTGTTCGGGGTCTTTTGCGTTCTGGAGCCGCACCGACCGAGAAGTAGTGCATTATTTTATCCATCTAAGACAAGTTTGATGAAACAAAACTCAATGAACCCTGCTCCCTCCATTCTCCATCCCCCTGCTCCCTCCATTCTCCATCCCCCTGGTCTCTCCATCCTCCATCCCCCTCGTCTCTCAATTCTCCATACCCTTGATCTCCCTCTATCCCCCCTGGATCCTTCTTCTCAATGCACAGTTTGCCGCCCTCTGCACCCCTCTCTCACATACCTTGCACTCCTCCATCTTCTCCAGCTTCTTTCCAGCTGGGCAAAACTCCATGGCTCCGCCCACCCGAGTCACATGTACATGACATCATCGCAGGTCCTGCAGCTCCAGTAGCTGCTCTGCTTGTGCCTCTGCTCCACACATGGCTAATTTGTATAGTTTACAAATTAGCCATGTGGACAGAGCCAGAGCTGCTAGGCCTCATCGCTCTTCAGAGTTTCCGGTACACCGTACCGACACGTACCGCCACAAAAAAAGCACTGTTTTAAGCCATACTTTCCAGTACACTTACTACTAGTGATGAGCGAGCATGCTTGTAACTACTCGGTACTCGCACGAGTATCGCTGTACTCGGGCTGCTCGGCGGGGACCGAGTAATCTCGCGATACTCGTGCTGTACTCGTGGTCTTCATCCCTGCATGTTGGCGCTCTTTTGAGAGCCAGCACTCATGCAGGGATTGGCTGGCAGACCACTGCAATGCCACAGCCCTGTTAGTTGTGGAATTGCAGTGATTGGCCGGCCTGCACAGCGTGACCGAGCCTTTATACCGGCCGGCGCGCTGTGCTCTGCTCACAGCTATCCAGACAGTGAGTGCAGGGAGAGTGTCGCTGATTCAGGGAAAGCTTTGCGGCCCTTTATAGCTTTTTCAGTTGCAGGGCTGCAAACAGTGTGACCGAAAGTCCTTCTCAGGACTATTCTAGTTGTATACAGGCAGGCAGGGTATAGCCAGGTCGGAGTACAGTAGCAGAGTCCTTCTCAGGACTATTGTTGCTATATAAAGGCAGGGTATAGCCAGGTCTGAATACAGGCTAGTGACCAGAAGAGTCCTTGTCAGGACTATTGTACCAGTATACAGGCAGGCAGGCAGGCAGGGTATATATAGCCATTCCTAGTGGTGACCGTATACCAGCCTTCATCATATCTGGGGCTGGTGTACACAGTCTAAAACAGTCCAGATAGTGTCTGACTTGTCTGTAATTGTCGCTCCCCAAAAAAACCTGTTAGGTTCTTATTGCGTCCGTGCTTGGTTTTTAAAACCGCACGTGTGTGCCTGTCGGTGGCAGCGTACAGGTGCACTTGTGTGCAATTTCCACAAACTTTGATATAACGCACAAGTAGTGAATACACGTCAGCACAGCATTGCAAAATGCGCAAGGGCATTGGCAAGGAACAAGGAAGTGGACGTGATGGTGGTGCAGGCAGAGGCCGAGGTCGTGGGCAAGCTCTAATTTCGCCACAACAAAGGGCCACATCTAGTCGCTCGCACGTTCTGTCCCAAATTCTTGGGGACCGCAGCAGTACACCGCTCTTGAACCAAGACCAGTGTCAACAGGTTGTTAGTTGGATAGCAGATAATGCTTCCAGTCAGATTGGCACCACCACAAACACTCTGTCTTCCACACGGTCAAGTGTCAGTAGCCGTGATACTGCACCGCACATTTCTGAACCTGATCCTCCTTCCTACCACCAGGCTGAGTACACGTCCTCCTCGGACATTAATGATCCCACACTTGGACACTCGGAAGAGCTGTTCACGTTTCCATTCACACATTCTGGCCTCTCGCCAGCTCATATTGAAGTGGGTCATGAGGAGATCGTCTGTACAGAAGGCCAAATATTTGAGCAGCCACGTTCTCACGAAGTTGGCAACGTGTCTCAACAAGTGGTGGACGATGATGAGACACAATTGTCAGGAAGTCAGGAGGAGGAGCAGGGTGCGGAAGAGGAAGACGACGTGGTGGATGATCCAGTAACTGACCCAACCTGGCAGGAGGATATGCAGAGCGAGGACAGCAGTGCACAGGGGGAAGGAGGCGTTGCATCCCAACAGGCAGTAAGAAGCAGGGTGGTGGCCCCAGGCAGAAGTCAGGCAACCGGAACAACACGACGACACAAGGTGCCTGTACAAATGTTAGGTCTTCCCGAGTCTGGCAGTTTTTTAAGTTGGATCCAGATGATTCTAAAAAGGCCATTTGCAACACCTGCCGTGCCAGCATCAGCAGGGGTACCAAAACTAGCAGCCTGACCACCACCAGCATGATCAGGCACATGTCAGCCAAGCACCCGACTTTGTGGGAAGTACAACAGAGTCGAGGAGCAGTGCTTGCTGATGTCACTGCTACGTCTTCGCTGGTTGTGCATGCGAGCCAATCCCCTGTCCATGCTGCCTGCGAACAAGCCTCCTCCACTCCTGCACCTGCAGTTGCCTACGCAGAAAGAACACCATCATCAAGCACGTCCTTGTCCCAGCGCAGCGTTCAGTTATCCATTCAGCAAACCTTTGAACGCAGGCGCAAATACACTGCCAACACCCCACATGCCACAGTTCTAAATGCTAACATTTCGCGACTGCTTGCGCTGGAAATGTTGCCTTTTAGGCTGGTGGAGACAGAAGCATTCCGTGACCTGATGGCGGCAGCTGTCCCACGTTACTCGGTCCCCAGCCGCCACTATTTCTCCCGGTGTGCCGTCCCCGCGTTGCATAACCACGTGTCACAAAACATCACACGTGCCCTGAACAACGCTGTTTCACCCAAGGTCCACCTAACCACAGACACGTGGACAAGTGCTTGTGGGCAAGGCCGCTACATCTCGTTGACGGCACACTGGGTTAATATTGTGGAAGCTGGGACCCAGTCTGAGCGAGGGACGGAACACGTCCTTCCCACACCAAGGTTTGCAGGCCCTACCTCAGTCAGTGTTTCACCCAAACTCTACAGCTCCGGAATGTCATGCTCTTCAGCCTCCTCCTCCTCCTGCGCATCCTCATCCACTGTACCCTCCACACCAGTCCCAAGCTGGAAGCACTGCAGCACTGCCTCGGTGAAGCGGCAACAGGCTGTGCTGAAGCTAATCTGCATAGGTGACAAACCCCACAATGCAGAAGAGCTGTGGACAGCTCTGAAACAGCAGGCAGATCACTGGCTCACACCTCTGAACCTAAAGCCAGGAAAGGTCGTGTGTGACAATGGCCGGAACCTGGTGGCGGCTTTGAGGCGAGGCCAGCTGACACATGTTCCATGCGTGGCCCATGTGCTCAACCTCGTGGTTCAGCGGTTTCTAAAGTCATACCCAGAGCTGTCTGATCTGCTGGTAAAAGTTCGCCGCCTGTCTGCACATTTTCGAAAGTCACCTACTGCTTCAGCCGGCCTTGCCGGCTTTCAGCGCAGTTTGCATCTTCCGGCTCACAGACTGGTGTGTGATGTCCCCACGCGTTGGAATTCAACTCTGCACATGTTGGTCAGGATATGTGAGCAGAAGAGGGCAGTTGTTGAGTGCCTGCATCACCTAAGCCGTCGGGAAATGGTTCAAATTCCACACATAACACCTGAGGAGTGGAGATGGATGTCAGACCTATGTACCATCCTCCAAAACTTTGAGGACTCCACCAAGATGGTGAGTGGTGATGACGCCATTATTAGCGTCACCATACCGCTACTCTGCCTTCTAAAACGGTCTCTGCTGAAAAACAAACATGATGCATTGCAGGCGGAGCGCGATGAGTTGCAGCAAGAAACAGTAGTGGGTGTGGGTGATAACACACAGCCCAGCCTCGTCTCATCACAACGTGCAGTGGAGGACTATGACGAGGAGGAGGATGAAGACATGGAGCAACTCTCCGGCCAAATTGAGGATATGACATGCACACCAGTCATATCCTCGGTTCAGCGTGGCTGGCCAGAGGACAGGGTAGATGAGGAGGAGGAGGAGGAGGAGGAGGAGGAGGAGGAGGACAGCATGTTCAGTCATCTTGTTGGTCAGGCTACTGAAGTCCTGGCTGTTAAGAGTCTGGCGCACATGGCTGACTTTATGGTAAGCTGCCTGTCTCGTGACCCTCGCGTTAAGAACATCTTGGCCGACAATCATTACTGGTTGGTAACACTGTTAGACCCACGCTACAAGGAGAACTTTTTGTCTCTTATTCCCGTGGAGGAGAGGTCAACCAAAATGCAGCAGTTCCGGAAGGCCATAGTCACGGAAGTAGGCAAAGCATTCCCCTCACAAAACGCTAGCGGCATAGGTCAGGAATCATTGGACAACCGAGGCGTACAGCCGAGAGAGGCACAAGTCCAATCCGCCAGAGGTAGGGGAACAGTCTTTAAGATGTGGGACAGTTTTCTCAGCCCCTCACGTACCACAGCCCCTGAGGTGCGGGGTAGTGCCACAAGAAATCCTAAGTTTGCCCAGATGCTGAAGGAGTACCTTGCAGATCGAACAACTGTACTCCGACATTCCTCTGTGCCTTACAATTATTGGGTATCCAAGCTGGACACGTGGCATGAATTGGCTCTCTACGCCTTGGAAGTCCTGGCCTGCCCTGCCGCTAGCGTTTTGTCAGAGCGTGTTTTTAGTGCCGCAGGTGGAATCATTACAGATAAACGCACCCGCCTGTCAACTGAAAATGCTGACAGGCTGACTCTGATCAAGATGAACAAGGGTTGGATTGGGCCAGACTTCACCACACCACCAGCAAATGAGAGCGGAATTTAAAGTTTGCCATGTACCTCCACTCACCCATGGGTACACACTTCTGGACTTTGGATAATCGCTGGACTGCTCCTCCTTCTCCTCATGCGCCACCATGATGACCGTTACAAATTGCAATACTTAGGCCTTTGTTTCAGGTATACCCCCAGTGGTAAATTTTTTCGCCCATTCTTTGCAGAATGGACATTACAACGACAGGAGACCCGCTCCTTTGCAATGGGAACAATGTTTTGAGGCCCTCATGCACGTCTCTACCCAGGGACAACGTGGAGCCTCCCAATTTTTGGCTGCCCTGCCTAAGGGCTATACTATAATACACCCACTTCCTGACAATGGACACTTAATGTTTTGAGGCCCTCATGCACGTCTCTACCCAGGGACAACGTGGAGCCTCCCAATTTTTGGCTGCCCTGCCTAAGGGCTATACTATAATACACCCACTTCCTGACAATGGACACTTAATGTTTTGAGGCCCTCATGCACGTCTCTATCCAGGGACAACGTGGAGCCTCCCAATTTTTGGCTGCCCTGCCAAAGGGCTATACTACAATAGACCCACTTCCTTCCAATGGGCACTTCAGGTTTACAGGCCCTCATGCACGTCTCTACCCAGGGACAACGTGGAGCCTCCCAATTTTTGGCTGCCCTGCCTAAGGGCTATACTATAATACACCCACTTCCTGACAATGGACACTTAATGTTTTGAGGCCCTCATGCACGTCTCTACCCAGGGACAACGTGGAGCCTCCCAATTTTTGGCTGCCCTGCCTAAGGGCTATACTATAATACACCCACTTCCTGACAATGGACACTTAATGTTTTGAGGCCCTCATGCACGTCTCTATCCAGGGACAACGTGGAGCCTCCCAATTTTTGGCTGCCCTGCCAAAGGGCTATACTACAATAGACCCACTTCCTTCCAATGGGCACTTCAGGTTTACAGGCCCTCATGCACGTCTCTACCCAGGGACAACGTGGAGCCTCCCAATTTTTGGCTGCCCTGCCTAAGGGCTATACTACAATAGACCCACTTCCTTCCAATGGGCACTTCAGGTTTACAGGCCCTCATGCACGTCTGTATGCAGGGGCATTGGTGAACCTCACAATTTTGGACTGCCCTGGCAAAGGAAAATACTACAAAGACTCACTTCCTCAAAATGGGCACATTAGACTCAAGAGGCCTTCATGTACGTCTCTTCTCAGGGACATCGGAGTGCCACACAATGTTTTCACGTAAAATCTTTCATGTATTAATCTCAAAAAGTAACATACACCAGCTCTATCTCACTATTGGGTATGTGCCCTTAACATTTCCGCCATGAAAAATCATTTTGGGGTCATTTTGGAAGGTTTTCTGGTGAGTCCGTAAAAATGGCGTAAAACGCGGACAAAATTGTTCACAGCTGTAACTTTTCAGTGATAAATGCTTCAAGGGGTCTTCCCCATGCTGTTGCCATGTCATTTGAGCACTCTTCTGAGACTTTTGTGACATTTTTAGGGTTTCTCCATGCTGCCGGGGGGTCATTTCACAAAAATACTCGGGTCTCCCATAGGATAACATTGGGCTCGTTGCTCGGCCCGAGTACACGAGTATCTTGGGAGGCTCGGCCCGAGCTTCGAGCACCCGAGCTTTTTAGTACTCGCTCATCACTACTTACTACACGTCTCAGTATGTGATGTGATAGCACCTGCGCACGTGGAAAAAGAGAACGGACCGGCAATGGGAGCAAGACTGTCTTCCTCTTTCTGGTTGTCAATCTAGCAGACAGGCTCCAACAATGAGTAATACCTGGTGCTTATGTCGCGGGTGGAGGAGGGGACGCTGCGCTCTCCCACTGCTCGGGTCCGGCTGCCGCTGCTGCTGCGGCCTGCTGCTGCTCGGTGGCTCGAGCGATGGGCCGGATCCCGGGGACTCGAGCGGCGCTCCTCGCCCGTGAGTGAAAGGGGTTTGGTTTTTGGAATAGTTTATTGTCCGTGACGCCACCCACGGTTGTGGTGATTGTATGGACACCACCGCTGCTCTGTATGGGAATCCCGGGAGCGGTGACAGGGAGCAGCAAAGTTGTTAGTTCTCCCCTCCGTGGGTAGGGGGTGGTTGTCCCGGGGCCCAGTGATGAGTTGGGGGATGAGGGATGGCGGGGCCGGTGCAGGGCTTGGTGGGGTGCAGGGACGCGGGGGCAGCGCTGTGCCTCACGGCACTGTGGTACTCACTCAGCCTGAGACGGTGACACAGTTCTCGGTAAAACACACGGCTGGAAAGACGGTTCCCACGGACGGCTGCTGTTGCTTTTCCCCGGTAGTTGACGGTGACGGTCCCTTTTCCTGCACCTAAGTCTATGTTGGTAGCGATGGGTTCCCACCGGTAACCCGCTCCCCGGCTTGGATATGTGCCGGAGGAGCCCCTCTTTGCCCGCAGGCGCTGGCCCTGAGAAACTGGTGCCTTGGCGGTGGCGGTGTCTCTCTCTCACGGTCGGACTGTTGCCTTCAATCGGGACTTGGTTGTTGGGAGACCCAGAGGTCCCCTTCACTGACGGATTTGGCAAATTCACGGCGACTCCTAGCCTTGCCGGGGTCCGAAAGGCCCCTGCCAATGGTGCTGGCTTCTCTTTGTATACCGCTCCGGTACCGCCGGGCCACCACCCGTCCACGGTCCTTTCGGCAACCTCCAAGCAGCCTCTCCTGCAGACAGTCACCGCCGTCTGCTGACCTTGCTGTTCTCAGTCCGGGGCACACACCCGGACCAGCTTCAGGCTTTCTCAACTGTCACTTTCTCTGTCACTACTCTCACTGTCCTCCTTCTCCTTCCTCTCTTGCTCCTCTACCACTTCACTGTTTACTCCTCCACTTGCCTAGCTGAACTCTAACTCTCCCTAAACTGATCTCTCCTCTCACTTCCTCCTCCAGACTCTAACTGCCCGTGTTTTCCTGCCTCCAGGACTGTGAACTCCTCAGTAGGCGGAGCCAACCGCCTGGCCCACCCCCTGGTGTGGACATCAGCCCCTGGAGGAAGGCAACAAGGATTTTTGTGTAGCTTTGGTGTACCTATCTGGGGTGTAGGGTGTGGTGGTGTTATGACCTGTGACCCCTGGCTTGCCCAGGGCATCACACTTATCATCATCATCATGGTCAACCTCGTAATCATCTTCTGCTTGTCCTCCTATCGCCTCCTCTTTTCCATCCTTAATGGATTCCTCCAATATGTGCTCAGCCTAGAAGGTTACGTAGCCAGCAGTATTTCTCCAAGAAGTCTCTTACTGCCTTGTACACTCCAATTCTATTCAACCATTAAAAGTGTCAACAGTACATAGAACCTCTAATTAAATTGACCCAAAACCACCATAAGAAATTCATAAATCTTTATCGACACAAATACAAACATCAATAATAAAATAAATTACCAGGGAAAGGATATTGATACCAATTCCCGGGCAGTAACATTACAATTGCTTTGATGACAGTGTACAAAGGTTTATAATGCAGTTGTTCCAATAATCCTCTTCCTCAATAAAAAGTTGGTCTCCTGAAATTTCAACAGTTTACAAGTTCACATATGACCAATTCCTATACAATTAGTTAAATGATCTCCAGGTACCCACATACAATTGCATCCAAGAATGTCTGTGTTTTCCACAAATTTATAACACTTCACATAATTTATAATATAATAAATATTAATAGTGTCAGTGCTTATCAATAAATTATTATCAAGATACACAATAAATTACAATTATGTCTGAATTATATTTGATATAGTATCATTGCCTGTAAAAATTAATCAATTCATTCTCTAGTTGCAAAAATACAAGAGTCCAGGAGATCATTTCAAATAAACCAGGGGTTAATCACCTACTATTTCCACCTATTGCATCTCCCATCATATATATTGAGACATTTCTCTGGGTAACTAACTAAAGTGCACATGCAAAATAGCAGCAGGGTTAAAGGTAAAAAACATTTTTATCATTATAAGGGCTCATGCGCACGTAACTGCTGAAAATTCTGCAGCGATTTTACAGCACATGTGCGCTTCAAAACGCTGCAGAAACACTGCGTAATGGATGCAGTTTTTTTGTTAAAAAAGCCGATTCCATGCGCTATGGCTTTTTTGGGGGCCACCATAGATAGAGCAGGAGCTGCATCCAGAACGCACAAATAATTGGCATGCTGCTTTTATGAACGCACGGATTTGGGTCAAAATTTTAACACTCAAATCGATTAGTTAAAAAAAGCAACGTGTGCACATACCATGCACAATCTTCATATATTGTGCAGGGGACGCAGGACGCATGCATTTACGCTGCAGTGCAATACGCAGCGTAAATGCATGCAATTACGCAACGTGCGCATGAGTCCTAAGGGTTAAATCCCCATCCTCATTGCCATTATCCTACAAAGTGCACAAAGTCCCACCACAGTAAAAAGTCTTACACAACTGCCACGGGACCCCCTTGACGTCCATTTCGTATGTCTTCCTCAGAAGGGGTGAGCTTGCCTTGTACACTCACTATGTGCACACCACCAGTGACATGTGGGACAGTACCTAGGTTGCCAATTATTCAGGGTAAAACCTGTGGGAATGCAAGGGCTCTAGTGCAGTGTCCCACGCGTATCGGCGCACCGCTGCGGCTTCGTCAGGAGAAGTAAAATCAGATATTGGCAGCCCATCGGCAATGCATGTCGCCTATTCAGGCATTTTGAAGAGGTCATCAGACTTGTCAGTCGAGGAAACTATGGCATCACATGTGATCCCCTGATATTTATATTAACATGACCACTCACATTGATCTGACGCGCCCACGGGGTCTCTGGGGTTATTCGTCACCGGGCTGGTGTCAGTTTGGGATGTGACAGTGGCCTGGCCCGATTTCGTGACTCTATCGGTGTCTCTAAAGATGGGGATGATGGGAGTTGTTATTTGTGACGTCACCTGTGGTGTGTGGCTAAGGTAGGAGCTGCCGCTGCGGAAGGTGTCCTCTGGGGCTGATGGTGACGCAGCTTGGATGTAGGATGTACCTCTCCATAGGTAGGGCTAGGCCATGGGCGGGTGTAGGGAGTCATAGTCGATGGTGCCGGAGAGCGGGGCGATGGCGTCAGCAGTGATGGATTGACACAGGGATTGCAGACCAAAAGTCTTTACTCACAGAGCTAATGTGGCGCCCTGGACAAGCCAGGTCGTCACAGAACAACACCAACACACCCCACACCCTGGTTAGGCACACTGAAGCCAAACACAAATCCTTGTTGCCTCCCTCCAGGGGCTGATGTCCACACCAGGGGGTGGGCCAGGCGGTTGGTCCTGCCCACCGAGGAGTTCACAGTCCTGGAGGCAGGAAAAGGAGTGGAGTTGAGTAGAGTTGAGTGGAGAGTTGAGTTGTGGAGAGAAGTGGAAAAGTAGCAGACTGACAGCGTCCGGGTGTGTGGCCCGGACGGTACAGCAAGGTTGGCAGACGGTGGTGACCGTCTGCAGGAGAGGCCTATTGGAGCAAGCCGTAAGGACCGTGGATGGGCGGTGGCCCAGCGGTACCGGACCGGTGCGCAAAGAGAAGCCAGCACCATCCGGCAGGGTTTACGGACCCCGACAAGGCTAGGAGTCGCTGTTGAAATTGTCAGATCCGTTAGCGAAGGGAACCTCCGAGGTTTCCCAGCAGCCAAGTCCTGATTGAAGGCAACAGCTCAAACCATAGAGGGAAACACAGTCACCACCAAGGCTACAGTTCCCAGGGCCAGAGCCTGCGGGCAAAAGGAGCTCCTTCAGCACCCATCCAAGCTGGGGAGCGGGTTACCAGTGGGAACCCATTGGAACCGTATACAAAACACAGGTGCAGGGAAAGGCAGCCACCATCAACCTGCCGGGAGGAGAAACACCGCAGCCGTCTGTGGGACCCGTCCATCCAGCCGTGTGTTTTACCGAGAACTGTGTCCTCATCATTCGCTGAGTGAGTACCACCGTGCCATGCGACACAGCGCTGCCCCCACGACCCTGCACCTCGCCAGGCCCCATATCCCGCCTGCCATCCATCCCTACCCCTCACCGGGCCCCGGGACAACCAACCCCCCTACCCACGGAGGGGAGAAAACAACATCCAAGCTGCTCCCTGTCACCGGTCCCGGGATCCCTGTCCAGAGCAGCGGTGGTGTCACAACCTCACCACAACCGTGGGTGGCGTCACAGACAATATCCCTAAAACTACAAACATTCCCCCTTTTCACTCACGGGCGAGGAACGCCACTCGAGTCCCCGGGATCCGGCCCACCGCTCGAGCCACCACCGAGCAGCAGCAGCAGTAGCCGGACCCGAGCAGTGGGTGAGCGCAGCGTCCCCTCCTCCGCCCGCGACACTGACACGGCCTTTGGAGTGCTGGAATCCGCTGTGATGGGCTCCAGCCTAGCATAGTTCAGAGGTCACAGCCGGTGTCCCTTTTGTGTGTCCTTTCTGGTTGGTGTTCCACCCCAGGTCCTGGGCCGTGCAACAGGTCATGAGTGCTGGCTGCACACTCCGAGAACCCTGGGATCCCCATTTCCTCCTGGGAACCCTGGTCAAGCTTCAGCTCCAGACCGCGGGTCCCGTGCTGCTTTCCTAGTGTCTTGCTTGGACCAAGGTCCCGACTCAACCCCTGAGTGTAAGTGTTGCTTCTCACTTACCCCTGAAGGTACCCGCCCCCCGGGAGGCTTAACTAGTGGGCAAGAGGTCCCATACATCATGATGGCTACCCCCAGCATCCAACCCCAATCAAGTCCCCGTGGAATGGTTACTCAGCTGTGTGTTGTATGAATAATGATGAACACTGGTGAATAACCTCCTCCTTACCTGAGATGAATACCGCACCTCGGCTGAGGTGCAGTACCCTGCGGTGTCTGAAGCCTCAGGGGTGCCACAGATGCAAGAAATGATAGAGGGAGAACAGATTTCAGACCTTTCTCAGCTGTTCTTTGGATTGTTGGAGACCCATTGCAGGAGAATGAGGAACCAGGAGGACTTGATCTGAAGATTTTGAACGTGGAAGGGAACAATGACTCTTCATAGGCCTTTCTAGAAGACTAGGCTGACACTCATTACTTTGTTGATGATGAAGAAGACACTAGCTATGATGAACCATTTCAGTGCAGAGCAAAGAGCGAAACAACTGGGATACGCTGGCGAAAGATGTATGCTTATATTCTTACATGCCGATAGGAGTATTATTAGCAAGGAATGACTCATGCTCTTAGTCACTAAGCAAAATGAAAAGGCAAAATTGGCGCCCTGCCAGGGTAATTTCTGTACTCAATTTATTGCAGCTATGGCCAGCAGTATGTCTGACTGGGAGTCCCCTCTCTACTCTGTATCACAGCTCCACCATCTTTGCCATCACTATCACTATAACTAGAAACCAAACAGCAGCAGACATAGCAAGGTCTTGAACATTCTTGACCCATTGTATTTTACCTGCTGAACTAACCTGATACACATCAGTAAATGCACATATGTGCCGCCCCTGCAGCAATCTCACTGCTTGGATCCGGGGTTGCCGTGGCTTGAGTGTCTCTGGAACCGGGGGCTCGCGGCCACTCGAAAATAAAGGGGGCTATTTACAGGGGATAAGAGTTCTTGACACCACCCGTGGGTCGCGGTAAGGGGAGTACTGTCGCTGCCGATGGGAGTACCCGGGGGAGATGGGGTGGGGCAGCCAGGTGATGTTCCCTACACGGGTAGGGGAAGCCCCACGACTCGGAATAATGAGGTGAAGGGTTGCGTGGTGCAGGTTGGACGCAGGGGAGGACAGCATACTCACTCAGGCCATGTTGGTATTGATGCGACCATAAAGCTGACACAGAAGTAAACCAAGTCTCTGGGTGCCGCTGCCACTTCAGGGGAGCTCGTTCCGGAGTCCGCTCCTGTTGGTATTGCTGATGATCTGTACCCTGCCTCCATGCACTGTATTTTAGATGTTCTGAGTGACCCCTAGGCTTGAAGCTGTCAGGGTCCCGCTCCCTATGGTTAAGTAGAGGAACTGTGCTCTCGATAGCTGACACTTGGGATTTCAGTGAGCTGCATAAGCTGAAAAGCCCTATCCCCCTCTTTGTGTTGATGCCTTCGATCTCTGAGGTTTTGGGGAAAGTTCATAAAGACACTATCCTCTGCAGATGAATTATCAGGTTGCGTGAAACTACTCCCTGGTCTAGGGTCCAGTACCCCGCCATGCTCGGTACCGGTTCGGTCACTAGATACTCTGGTGCCGACCGTTCTTCAAAACTAAGTCTGGGTACCCTTCTCTAATTACCCTGCGACCGGGTCTCCGACTCCTCCAGTCCCAGACCACTGTCTGCGACCTAGCCAAAAGTCCCACAGGGAGCTCCAACTCCCTCAGCTTCTCACTCACTGAACTGACTAAGCTCTGCTCTCCACTTCCTCTCACTGACTTCCTCCCCTCCACCAGTCTGCCTGACCCCTAGGCGAGTGGCCCTGTTCCAGCTAGACCTCTCACTGGTGTGCCTGACAGGGTGTGGTGTGAGGTGTGGTTAGGATTTGAGTGCTGATGGAGCAATACCAAAGGTTGGGATTCCAGAACCATGGAAGGTGAGTTCTGCACCAGAAGAGAAAGGAGTGCAGTTCCCTGTGACATCCTAATTAGGTCAGGGGCGTCACACATACACAGTCTGAAAATGCCAGGTTCTGTCGTCCCTTCCTCCAGGCAGATACCCTGGGCGCTGATCTTTATAGATATTTGATTAACAGATTGGACCAGTGGCCAGAATTTGCCACCAGTGTGCCGCATTGTGCAGCCTCTATTGCACTTTTTGAGATGGCAGGTATTAGTGTCACATCAAAACAGATAAGATTTCTCTTACAATCATGGAAAATATTACTTTGATAAAATGTATTCATCCGTGGATCTGTGAGGATTTTCACACACCTTCTGCTGATGATAATAATTAGATCTGCCAATTCTGACCCTCTTTTCTGGCTTTTTATCACTGTCCCATTTATGCCACTGCCTGCCTGTCTATCATGTTCCATACAATATTGCTACTCTGATCATTGCCACTAGACAGACGGAGTATTATGTTTCATTCTGTATCTGTATAGATTCACAACTACCACTGTAACTACAAAGCCCAGACATCTCCTTATTCTCCATATGTTCCATACTGCGCTGCTATTGCTACCACTGCCAATATACAGCAAGACAACTTCTGTCAGTTCATCATGTTCAATATTGCCCTGCTGCTATGAAAGGAGCCACACTCTTTGGCTGCGGTCACATTGGCGTATCACATTTGATGGTTTTGGTTCCACTTGTGTATAGCTTGTGAAGCGAGAGCATCGGAAGTGATATGCTAATGACCCTGTACTGCGAGCATCAGCCAAGGATTTTGCGATCGGAACACAGTTGCGGAAAAGAGGGAGGGAGCACTTTCTCCCTGTCCACCGCGGTCTGTCTCTGTGTACATTGCACTGCGGTCGGATAACATGCAAGTGCAGCGCGATGTTTCAAAGACTTGAAAATGGGGGGGGTGTGAGCCGAGAATCGCTACCAAACGCAGCATGCTGCGATTAATTTCTCATGCCAATATGACATGAGAAATCAATTGCAGATGGACACTGCCCCATAGTTTTGCACTGGTGCGCGTGCAGTCTGATGTTTTATTGGATTGCACTTGTCCGTGCAAAATGCAAGTGGAACCAAGGCTGATGTGAGAGAATCAGATGTGATATGCTAATGCCACTGGCTCAAACAATACTGCGGGCGTGAGCCGAATAGCATTCACTGTGATCTGATTTTCTCGCATGCGAGAATCGGATCACAGGTGTGGAAAAGAAAGAGATCAATTTGTCCATGTTCTCCTTTGCCTGGCTTGGTGGATATCGGACTGCACTGCGATGATAACCAAGTGTGGTGTGATGTTTTGTACATACCCATTGACTTGTATGGGTGCGCATGATCCAAGAATTTAGCTGCCCATTGCAGAACAGAACAATTTTTTTGTCATGCGCAGTCGGCATGAGAGAGAAAAAAAATGCTGCTCTGCACTGCACCATGGTATAACATTGGGCTGAGTGGTATCCAATAAAACATCAGATAGCACTCAGTTGTGTTATACGCTGGCTATACGCCAGTGTGTGAGAGCCCTAAATGTGATTAATATTAAAAAACAGACCTAAAGCGGGCTTTACACGCTACGATATATCTAATGAGATGTCGGCGGGGTCACGTCGTAAGTGACGCACATCCGGCATCGTTAGTGATATTGTAGCGTGTGACAGCTATGAACGAGCAGAAATACTCACCTTCATCGTTGACACATCGCTCATTTTCTAAAAATTGAACGTCCTGTTGTTCATTGTTCAATGCGGAAGGAAGGAGGTGTGCGGGATGTTACGTCCCGCTCATCTCCGCCCCTCCGCTTCTATTGGCCGGCCGCTGTGTGACGTCGCTGTGACGCCAAATGTCCCTGCCCCTTCAGGAAGTGGATGTTCGCCGCCCACAGCAAGGTCGTTTGGAAGGTAAGTACGTGTGACGGGGGGTTACATCATTGTGCGACACGGGCAACAAATTGCCCGTGTCGCACAAACGATGGGGGCAGGTGCAAACGCAAATGGGATCGCACGAGAAATCGACACATGTAAAGCAGCCTTTAAACTGCTACCAGCAACAGATATTGTTTTTTTTACAAAAAATGAAGTTATTGCTATGATGACAAAGGTTCCATACCCTACACTGAAAATTTACCAAGAAACCTTATACTACTGCCAAAAAAAAGACTTTTTTACATGTAAATTAAATAAGCCATTGGTTGTTTATTGGCCATACTGTCCTGCTGGGGCGGGGAAGGAACACTACCTTAAAAAAATTTTAAAAGGACATTTTACAGCCTTTCACCTTAGTATTAAATAGTGATGGGCGAGTGTGTACAGCACAACTCGGTACTTGAGTCCTTACCTTGCATGTTTCACGGCTGTTTTTCAGCCACTAAACATGCGGGGATTGCCTGCCAATCATGGTAATGCCATAGCCATATTGGGTACTGGCATTTCTGTGATTGACGGACTGCATTGCATCAGCAGGTATATAAGAACCGGTGTTGCCATGCTCGGCACACTGCTTCCAGGAAATAGTGTAGGGAGAGCTGCTGGAGAAGAGATAGTGTATTAGGCTGGAGTCACACTTGCGAATCTCGAATCAGCATCACCCGACACGAGAGCATGCTCTCTGGACAGGAGCGTCTCAGCTGCATAGAAATATATGCAGGCAACCCGCTCCTGTCAGGAGAGTGTGCGGCCGTGCCGGGTGATGCTGATTCGAGATTCATGATAGTCACTCGCAAGTTTGACTCCGGCCTTAAGGCCCCGTCACACACAGAGATAAATCTTTGGCAGATCTGTTTTTGCAGTGAAATCATGGGCATATTGTTCCATTTGTACACAGCCACAAACCTGGCACCGATTGTCAAAAATTTCACTGCAGCCACAGATCTGCCACAGATCTGCCGCAGATTTATCTCTGTGTGTGACAGGGCGTTTAGAGTGATTCTAGCCATACAGTCCTTGCTGCTGCAACCAAAAAAAAAATATATACTATATTTTCTTACAATGCCGCTCTTTGCTGCATTTAGTGTAGGGCAAGCTGCGGGAGAAGGTATAATGTATTAGAGACATGTAGACAGAGATTCTAGAGTTACAGACCTTACTGCTGCAACAGAAAAAAAATCAGTTCTGTAATAAGACTCTGCTATTTCTCGGTTAACCCCAAAATCCTTTTCAGGGCAAATTCAAAAATATTCTATTCTCTAATATTGCTGTTAGCTGCAATTAGTGTAGGGCTAGCTGCTGGAGAAGGGATAGTGTATTAGAAGCATCAAGGGATAATTGCCTTACATTCCTTGCTGCTGTTATGTGAACATAAAAGTCCTTTTCAGGGCTAATTTAAATATATTAAATTATCTAATAAAACAGCGCTTATCTGCAAATATTGTAGTGTAAAAGCATTAAAATTAATACATCTAGTTATCAAACCCTTTATAATAGGACATATTGAGTATACAGTCAGGGCCAGAAATTTTTGGACAGTGACACAAGTTTTGTTATTTTAGCTGTTTACAAAAACATGTTCAGAAATACAATTATATATATAATATGGGCTGAAAGTGCACACTCCCAGCTGCAATATGAGAGTTTTCACATCCAAATCGGAGAAAGGGTTTAGGAATCATAGCTCTGTAATGCATAGCCTCCTCTTTTTCAAGGGACCAAAAGTAATTGGACAAGGGACTCTAAGGGCTGCAATTAACTCTGAAGGCGTCTCCCTCGTTAACCTGTAATCAATGAAGTAGTTAAAAGGTCTGGGGTTGATTACAGGTGTGTGGTTTTGCATTTGGAAGCTGTTGCTGTGACCAGACAACATGCGGTCTAAGGAACTCTCAATTGAGGTGAAGCAGAACATCCTGAGGCTGAAAAAAAAGAAAAAATCCATCAGAGAGATAGCAGACATGCTTGGAGTAGCAAAATCAACAGTCGGGTACATTCTGAGAAAAAAGGAATTGACTGGTGAGCTTGGGAACTCAAAAAGGCCTGGGTGTCCACGGATGACAACAGTGGTGGATGATCGCCGCATACTTTCTTTGGTGAAGAAGAACCCGTTCACAACATCAACTGAAGTCCAGAACACTCTCAGTGAAGTAGGTGTATCTGTCTCTAAGTCAACAGTAAAGAGAAGACTCCATGAAAGTAAATACAAAGGGTTCACATCTAGATGCAAACCATTCATCAATTCCAAAAATAGACAGGCCAGAGTTAAATTTGCTGAAAAACACCTCATGAAGCCAGCTCAGTTCTGGAAAAGTATTCTATGGACAGATGAGACAAAGATCAACCTGTACCAGAATGATGGGAAGAAAAAAGTTTGGAGAAGAAAGGGAACGGCACATGATCCAAGGCACACCACATCCTCTGTAAAACATGGTGGAGGCAACGTGATGGCATGGGCATGCATGGCTTTCAATGGCACTGGGTAACTAGTGTTTATTGATGACATAACAGCAGACAAGAGTACCCGGATGAATTCTGAAGTGTACCGGGATATACTTTCAGCCCAAATTCAGCCAAATGCCGCAAAGTTGATCGGACGGCGCTTCATAGTACAGATGGACAATGACCCCAAGCATACAGCCAAAGCTACCCAGGAGTTCATGAGTGCAAAAAAGTGGAACATTCTGCAATGGCCAAGTCAATCACCAGATCTTAACCCAATTGAGCATGCATTTCACTTGCTCAAATCCAGACTTAAGACGGAAAGACCCACAAACAAGCAAGACCTGAAGGCTGCGGCTGTAAAGGCCTGGCAAAGCAATAAGAAGGAGGAAACCCAGCGTTTGGTGATGTCCATGGGTTCGAGACTTAAGGCAGTGATTGCCTCCAAAGGATTCGCAACAAAATATTGAAAATAAACATATTTTGTTTGGGTTTGGTTTATTTGTCCAATTACTTTTGACCTCCTTAAATGTGGAGTGTTTGTAAAGAAATGTGTACAATTCCTACAATTTCTATCAGATATTTTTGTTCAAACCTTCAAATTAAACGTTACAATCTGCACTTGAATTCTGTTGTAGAGGTTTCATTTCAAATCCAATGTGGTGGCATACAGAGCCCAACTCGCGAAAATTGTGTTACTGTCCAAATATTTCTGGACCTAACTGTATATATGCTGACAGTCCTGTCCATATTGGAGGGGCATAATTTATTGATAACAGTACTTATAGAAATTAAATATTTTGAGTCTGTATTGAATATAGGTAGATGCTGCACTTTTGAAAAGGATTCAGTCCTGACGCACGCACACGTGCGCAATACTGGGCATAATAATATGGCCATATAAAGTGTATATGGGCCATACCTCATTACCTTCACCAACACTCCCCTGATGATTTCCCATATGAAACGCGTCGGGAGTAATGTGTTTCGCTACTATTTGGAGTTGAATACTCGGCAATATAGGTATGGGATTTGATGAGCTGGTGGACAGCCCCCCTATCAATAAGCCGTGTGGTCCTTATAAAGGTTGCCCATTCTCGCATCTACAGGACCGGGTAAGATTGTTCCCTGCTGGGATTTAATTCTGATACCCGCATGCTTTTCACAATTATGTTTTTTTTGGACACACTTTCCATAAACTGATGTATGTTCCAGTTTCAAGGGTACAATGAAATGTGTGTCTATCTATAGTCATATTATACCCTGACAGCTTATTTCAAGTGGCATTCTCAAACGAGCTTTTGAGGCGAATAGTGCCGTATTATACCAGTGGGTAGCTGACGGGGTACATGTAGCCCTATGGCAGCATGACTACTATTATTGTTAATGTTTGTCTGTTTTACTCACCCTTAGTTAACTGAGATTCACTTTTTAGCTATGCACTAATAAAAGTTATATTTTAGGTTTCATACATATGTACCTTTTCTATTGCCTGGATTCAGCTATTTACTATGGTTGATACTGTGGATCCCCCGGGTATTTTGCTATCTTACAACATTGTTCCCAGCAGTGACCTTCCATTGTTCTATTCATTTCAGTGATTTTCCTGCCCTCCCCAGACCTCTTGGGACGGTCTGCTGGATAAATGCCCAAGTTTTCCATTGACTTTCATTATACCACAGGTCCTGGAAGAGAAAAGTTACATTGATTGTATAATACTTATGCTAATTCTAACAGGGGGAGGGGATAACTCTGAACCCCCCCTCCCCCTCCCAGATATTATCTGATCCTCAGCTGCTGTCACTCAAGAAGCTGATGGTTTTATAAACTTTAATTTCTTGGATTTCAAAACCTAAACATCCGAGCTGCCCACTACAGGTATGTATAGAATCAGCCTGATAGCGCCAGTATAGCCCTGTATGTATAGAATCAGCCTGATAGTGCCAGTATAGCACTGTATGTATAGAATCAGCCTGATAGTGCCAGTATAGCACTGTATGTATAGAATCAGCCTGATAGTGCCAGTATAGCACTGCATGTATAGAATCAGCCTGATAGCGCCAGTATAGCACTGCATGTATAGAATCAGCCTGATAGCGCCAGTATAGCACTGTATGTATAGAATCAGCCTGATAGCGCCAGTATAGCACTGTATGTATAGAATCAGCCTGATAGTGCCAGTATAGCACTGTATGTATAGACTCAGCCTGATAGTGCCAGTATAGCACTGTATGTATAGAATCAGCCTGATAGCGCCAGTATAGCACTGTATGTATAGAATCAGCCTGATAGCGCCAGTATAGCACTGTATGTATAGAATCAGCCTGATAGTGCCAGTATAGCACTGTATGTATAGAATCAGCCTGATAGCGCCAGTATAGCACTGTATGTATAGAATCAGCCTGATAGCGCCAGTATAGCACTGTACGTATAGAATCAGCCTGATAGCGCCAGTATAGCACTGTATGTATAGAATCAGCCTGATAGTGCCAGTATAGCACTGTATGTATAGAATCAGCCTGATAGCGCCAGTATAGCACTGTATGTATAGAATCAGCCTGATAGTGCCAGTATAGCACTGTATGTATAGAATCAGCCTGATAGCGCCAGTATAGCACTGTATGTATAGAATCAGCCTGATAGTGCCAGTATAGCACTGTATGTATAGAATCAGCCTGATAGTGCCAGTATAGCACTGTATGTATAGAATCAGCCTGATAGTGCCAGTATAGCACAGTATGTATAGAATCAGCCTGATAGTGCCAGTATAGCACTGTATGTATAGAATCAGCCTGATAGCGCCAGTATAGCACTGTATGTATAGACTCAGCCTGATAGTGCCAGTATAGCACTGTATGTATAGAATCAGCCTGATAGTGCCAGTATAGCACTGTATGTATAGAATCAGCCTGATAGTGCCAGTATAGCACTGTATGTATAGAATCAGCCTGATAGTGCCAGTATAGCACTGTATGTATAGAATCAGCCTGATAGTGCCAGTATAGCACTGTATGTATAGAATCAGCCTGATAGTGCCAGTATAGCACTGTATGTATAGAATCAGCCTGATAGTGGCAGTATAGCACTGTATGCATAGACTCAGCCTGATAGTGCCAGTATAGCACTGTATGTATAGAATCAGCCTGATAGTGCCAGTATAGCACTGTATGTATAGAATCAGCCTGATAGTGCCAGTATAGCACTGTATGTATAGAATCAGCCTGATAGTGCCAGTATAGCACTGTATGTATAGAATCGGCCTGATAGTGCCAGTATAGCACTGTATGTATAGAATCAGCCTGATAGTGCCAGTATAGCCCTGTATGTATAGAATCAGCCTGATAGTGCCAGTATAGCACTGTATGTATAGAATCAGCCTGATAGTGCCAGTATAGCACTGTATGCATAGACTCAGACTGATAGTGCCAGTATAGCACTGGCTTTAGGTTATATAGGAAAATCCTGGTGATTGGTGCACTTTAAGATCTAAAATGCTTCACAAATGAGGAGGCTCACCATCACTCCCCCATTTTGGACATTTGACTTTTTCCAAAGCAAAATGTTTTAGATTTGATGTTGAAAACAAACAAAAGGGTTTGTCAGCTCATGAGTAACCAGTGTTGTTGTCTCTAATGTTATCAAGGTGTTCTTTCATGCGTCTTTTGAGCTTGCATAAGGTGCATCCTATCCATCCTAACCAAGCTAGTCATGCCAAGTTCCTTCTAGCCACTGGGATATAGTTACAACCATTAGTAAAATGCTATAATGGAATTAACATAAATAAAAGGGGAAAGAACAACACGCAGGAGGGCGGAAATCACTATCAAAACCCATCCCAGCTATTGCCTGCTCTGCAGCTGCTGCCAATCAAACAGCTGTACATTTCACAAACTTTACTTGCTTGTATTTCAAAACCTATACCTGTGAGCTGACAACTAAGGACTAAGCCACACGGCGAGAAAAACAGTGCGAGTGGAGTGCGATAAAACATCGCATTCCCCTCGGACCAATATTAGCCTGTGTGTCAGCACACATGAGCGATTATTTTCTCAGCCCTAATCGGACTGAGAAAACAATCGCAGCATGCTGCGATTGTAATCCGAGACTCTTTCTCTCGCACCCATTCAAGTGAATGGGGCGAGAGAAAAATCGCACTGCACTCGCGGTACACCGGTGTACTGCCAGTGCAGTGCTAGAATGGCAATAGCCGGCTACGCAGGAGAGAGGGAGATAAATACCTCCCTCCCCTCCTGAGAGCCGGCCCACCCCCCGCAGCTGAGGTCTGCTCGCACGAACGGACCTCAGTTGCAAGGACACACGCATGACACTCGGCTCTGCTGTACTGCCAGCACGAGCCGAGTGTCATGCAAGTGGATCGCAGTAGTGCCCGTGTGGCCCCAGCCTAATGGTATGTATAGACTCAGCCTGATAGTGCCAGTATAGCACTAGCTTTAGATTATATACGAAAATCCTGCTGATTGGTGCGCTTTATCCATATCCAATTCTGCTTTAATGAAGGATTTGTTGTATCCTCTCTCTGACAGTCTGTTGTGTATGACTGTATTTTCTTTTGACAAGGTATCGTTATCTGAGCAAATATGCTTTGTTCTTACTAGTTCCCCATAGGGGATAGACTTAATCACATGTTGTGGATGGCAACAAGTGGATAATAACAAGGTGTTGCCTGCCACCTGTTTTCTATATAATGATCTATGTACCTTACCCGTAACAGGCTCGCTTTACAGGAACAGATCTCTAGGAACGGTATATGTCAACCAGGAGCCCCAGGAATAAATTCCAAGTTGTGATGATAATCATTCATGTGTTGAATGGAAAAATGGTATGGCAAATATGTCGCTCCGCCACACAGAATAGGTCATCGACATGTCTGGCATACCGAATTGTCATTGAGTGACAAATGGGATTTTGCAAACCCCCAGCTGCTGCAACACTCAGGGTACATAGGAGGCACGTTACAATGGAGGGGCCTGGTGTTAATAAGAGGGAAAGCGGGGGTCATCACCTGCACTCACCTGAGGCTGTCCCCTGAACTCCCTGATGTCCCTGTACAGGTTTTTTCACCCCATTACTGATCATGTTCCTTAGCCCTTACTTACCCTAAACTCACCCTGGCTAGTGAGCAGACTAGTGAGAGCACTACTACCACTTATCCTTAGACAGGAATATTTGATGCCAAACTTGTTTAAAAATACTTTATTTATTTTGAAAAGAATAAAAAACACATAAACAAACAACAAAGGCACAGCAGGGTAGAGAGATACAACTGTGACTCCCATGGATTGGGGGAGGGGTGGGTGGAGATCAAGATAAATCTCTCCAGATATTCATATAGTTCTTCAAAAAAGTCACTGGTCTGCATAAACATATAGCAATAGCCCAAATATTTAAATAACCATCAAATTCCACATATGGCTAGCATGGAAATAGTTGAAAATACCCTGTGTGAGCACTCCGACTGTCACATTCAATAATTTAACAGAGATATCCACGAAATTTCATGGATGTTTTTACTACAATAATTACTTCACAATAACATATGAAAATCAGTCTGCTCTCTAACAGGGAACTCGACCTCATACAGCCAGATGGGCCCGCCCTATAGTTGCTGCTAGAACCCTCTCCTATGGTACTCCAATACCCTGCGGGTAGCTACTATACCTCCAAATCACAGGAGGGAACTTTTTTTCTTTTAGTAATAAACCCCCCAGTATTCCACAGGTGGGGTATGCGCCTTAGTAGCATCCATATCCTCTCACTCCCAAACTTTAGGGGCATATGTAGATTTAGATTCTATCACCGGCATCAGATTATAGAACAAGAGACTTTATACGAGGGACTGCTGATAAGTCTTTAACTTTGTGATATTTTTTTGTTTCTATGGTAATGAATGTTACATCACATGAAAGCCTTGTGTCTAAAACATGTTTTCAAAATTTAGTGTTTGTTGCTTACGGCAACAGTGTTTCTACGGGAAAACAAAATGGTATAGTCTAATGCGATATTCACAGCAACTGAGAGAAGAGAAGTGATAAAATTCTTGTTTCTGCAAGGAAAGTCCGCGGCGGATATTCATGGTGATATGTCGCAGACATTGGGGGATCAATGCCCTTCATATTCCACAGTTAAGAACTGGGTTGCCAAATTTAAAACGGGCCACTTCAGCCCCAATGATGAGGCACGTCCTGGACGACTGAGAGTGGTTGTTGTTCCGGAGATGGTCGATGCTGCGCACAACCTCATACTGGAGAATCCATAACTTTCAGCTAAAGCAATAGCAGACGTCATGGGGATTTCCTGTGAACGTGTTTGTGTCATTATCCATGAACATTTGGACATGAGGAAGCTTCTGCAAAGTGGGTCCCAAAATGTTTGACAACAAATCAGAGAAGCAGCGAGTGAAAACCTCCCAGTCCATTTGTCAGTGTTTCCGGACTGATCAGAACTTTCTGGATCCACTGATCACTATGGATGAGACCTGTATTTATTTGTATGACCCTGAAAACAAGGAGCAGTCAAAAGAGTGGAGGCGCAGTGGTTCTCCTCGTCCAAAGAAGTTCAGGGTGCAAAAATCAGCCACTAAGGTGATGGCGTCTGTGTTCTGGGATAAGAAGAGCATGCTGCTAGTAGACTACCTTCAAAAGGGTTCCACCATCAATGCAAGGTATTACATTGAACTTTTGGACCAATTGAAGGCAGCTCTGAAGGCCAAAAGGTGCGGTAAGCTGTCCAAAGGAATCTTGTTTCTGCAAAACAATGCCTCCGCTCACACTGCACAAGTAACCACAGCAAAACTGGCAGAGCTGGGCTTCCAGCTGGTTAGCCACCCACCTTATTCACCAGATCTAGCTCCCTCCGACTATCATCTGTTTACAAACCTGAAGAAACACCTCATAGGTACCAAACTTCACACCATTTCTGATGCCATGGCTGCTACGGATGCCTGGTTTGAGGCACAATCTTCTTTTTGCTAGGCTTACAGAACTTGGAATACCGATGTAAGAAATGTGTTGTCATCAGTGAAGAGTATGTGGAGCAAATGTAAGGTTTCATCAACCTATCTCGTTACTTTCTGTGTAAAGCCAAGACTTATCAGCAGCCTTGTTACTACTTTGCTTACTACAGAGATAAGGGAGCAGAACCAAGCTTACTACAGAGATAAGGGAACAGAACCGAGTTTACTACAGAGATAAGGGAACAGAACAGAGCTTACTACAGAGATAAGGGAACAGAACCCAGCTTACTACAGAGATAAGGGAACAGAACCAAGCTTCCTACAGAGATAAGGGAACAGAACCGAGCTTACTACTGAGATAAGGGAACAGAACCGAGCTTACTACTGAGATAAGGGAACAGAACCGAGCTTACTACTGAGATAAGGGAACAGAACCGAGCTTACTACTGAGATAAGGGAACAGAACCAAGCTTCCTACAGAGATAAGGGATTCTGCTTATCTCTCCCTAATCTCTGCAGTCAGCTTGATTCTGCTCCCTTATCTCTATAGTAAGGACAGTTCTGCTCCCATATCTCTGTAGTAAGCTCGGTTCTGTTCCCATATCTCTGTAGTAAACTCCTTGCAGTTCCCATATCTATGTATTCATCTTGGTTCTCTTGCAGTATCTATGTACACAGTAAGTGCGATTCTGTTCCAATATATACAGTACAGACCAAAAGTTTGGACACACCTTCTCATTTCTAGAACAACTGTTAAGAGGAGACTTTGTGCAGCAGGCCTTCATGGTAAAATAGCTGCTAGGAAACCACTGCTAAGGACAGGCAACAAGCAGAAGAGACTTGTTTGGGATAAAGAACACAAGGAATGGACATTAGACCAATAGAAATCTGTGCTTTGGGGTGAGCTGGACCGCAGAGTGAAGGCAAAAGGGCCAACAAGTGCTAAGCATCTCTGGGAACTCCTTCAAGACTGTTGGAAAACCATTTCCGGTGACTACCTCTTGAAGCTCATCAAGAGAATGCCAAGAGTGTGGAAAGCAGTAATCAAAGCAAAAGGTGGCGACTGTGAAGAACCTAGAATATAAGACATATTTTCAGTTATTTCACACTTTTTTAAGTATTTCATTCCACATGTGTTAATTCATAGTTTTGATGCCTTCAATGTGAATCTACAATTTTCAGAGTCCTGAAAATAAAGAAAACTCTTTGAATGAGAAGGTGTGTCCAAACCTTTGGTCTGTACTGTATGTACCAGCCTGTTCATAAAGGCTGTTACCACTGTTGCTTTAAAGGGAACTTGTCACCTAGAATATGCGTTCTTCTGACCTATCAGCAGAGGCATGTGTGCGATAATTACACCTCCCGACCCATCCCTGTTATAAAATTGTATAATATGAAAGTAATAAAAAACTTTTTATTACCTTCATATTTCTTATGTAAATAGCAGGGAATGTGGTCACAGGGGCGGTGCCTTGCCCTATGGACGTCTGCATATTTCCGTGGTATCACGTCCCTGTGGGCGTGATACCATGGTGTGACGTCCCCGTCGCTCATTCTATCCTGCGTGCATTGCAGCAGGCTTCTCTTCCAGGTGTTCAATAACCAGCTTCAGACGCGCACTGTGCATGTGCAGTGCGCGTCTGAAACTGACAAGGAGAACCCGGAAGAGAAGCCTGCTGCAATGCGCGCAGGATAGAATGACGACGGGGACGTCGCTCCATGGTATCACGCCCACAGGGACGTGATACCACGGAAATATGCAGACGTCCATAGGGCGAAGCGCCGCCCCTGTGACCACATTCCCTGCTATTTACATACGAAATATGAAGGTAATAAAAAGTTTTTTATTACTTTCATATTATACAATTTTACAGCACAGGGATGGGTCGGGAGGTGTAATTAGGGCACACATTCATCTGCTGATAGGTCAGAACGCATATTCTAGGTGACAGGTTCCCTTTAATGCAGTGCCCAGAGATAAACAGGCCAAAGGTGGGCCGCCGCAACTTGAGGGCCACTGCTTTATGATTTCCCCCCAGGCTAAAATGTGCCAGCCAGCCCCTGCCTACATTACAAGACCCCAGACTGGTCCCAGATCAGACCCCAAAGTTAATTCAGTCCCTAGATGCCTAAATTAATTCAGATCCCAAGCTACATCCTTAAAAAAGGTAACCGTCATATTATTTAATAAATCTATAATAGTACACGTGGAAATATGAAACTTTGTAGCACATCTGATCAGAGAAATCAGCTTTTATGTTAAATAAACAAACAACAGCTACTCTTTAAATTAATTCAGACCCCAGATAATCCAACATAGTATGTCAAGCTGCCACAAAGTGTGCAAATCGGACAACCATTTACACATTGTGTCTAGTGAAGACTGAGCACTACCATACTCGGGTGCTCGGTACTTGTTAAGAGCAGTCGGATGCTCAGATGGGCGCGATTGGAAAACCCGATTATAATGGAAGCCAATGGGAAACTCAAGTATTTTTCTGGAAGACTTCCCAGAAAAATGCTCAAGTTCCCCATTGATTTCTATAATACTCGGGTACTCCATCCACCATAATCAGTGCTTCGGTCCTAGCACAATCAGGGGAAGCATTGTACCAGCAGTCCCTCACTATGGCAGCATGGGCACAACGCCAGTGTCATCCCGATCATGTACATGTACAGGACCTCTTGATATGTTATTGCATATAAGTATGCACGTGTGCAATAAGGGGTTAATAGACAAAGAAAAAAGTTTATTACATAAATACAGAACTAGTATATGTATAGTACCAAACCAGCTCATTACTTATATACATTACCTGTCATGCTACGTGTGGCGAGCATGTTCAGATCAACTGATGTCTGATGCACAACGAAAAACCACAACACCACCACAAACAAGGGGGGGGGGACCGGAAATACAATTTCAACGGTCAACCCTGGCACTAGTGAAAGGGTAGATGGGCACCTCCTATCCTCACCTGTAGCTGTCCCTACTCTCCTAGCCAGTCTATAGATGCCCTGACTAGTGAGAGGCTGGTGAGATTCGCTAGATCCACCACTGCACTAAAGAGACAAGAGGATAGGGAGACAGACAGGGTATGAACAACCAAAAATGGAGAACATACGATAGCAGGACAAATCCACAGCAGCTCCTTCCACACAGGCGGCCACAATACAAATGGTTTTGCATATTCAGCAAAGATTGCTGGGAAACCTAGCTACTAGCAAAAAGGTGCATGGCTATAGAGCTGACCTGTGTGGAGACACAGGGGTCAGTGGGTGCTCTCCTGTAAAGACACGGGGGTCAGTGGGTGCTCTCGTCCGCTGGCCCGGCTGCCTTTAGAAAGACAGCATGGCCCAGGGCTCATCCCAACTGAACACCGGCCTCCTTAACCGTGGGCGGAATACTACTCAGACAACACAGGGTGAGGGAATCACAATATTAAAACTTTAAAGGATCCCCAAACAATTAATGGCATTTGGCACATAACCAGCAAAACCACAAAATGTAATCGGCAATAGTTTCTCCCCCTTAAGCTGGCTCACCAGGGATTTAGAATGTTCGTGCCTCAGAGCTTCCAGGGCTACTTACTCCAAACCAGCAGCACCCTGCTTTCGGCGGGCCCCCACCGAGAATGAAATAACATCAGATTTAGGAAGCTGGCTGAGGACCGCAAATCCTGTAGTAAGGTGACGGGATTGTCCCAAGATGGATTCCATCCTTAGGTAGTCCGTGATTTCACAGCCGAATCCTTGCATTCGATGCTGAAGTCCATGTAGTATTATAATCCAGGTTCGGTTATGGCTTGCTAATCGAATCCGCAGGTCCTAGATTGGTAGCATGTAGCAAGAGACTACCCAGGCAATGGACAGTCCTCCTTCTTATACCCGAGCTCTCCATTCAGACCATTGAGGTCTTCACAATTGGTGGACAAGACTGGGCTCTTATTGGCTAGATCTCAAGCCGCATATAAAATATCCCTAGTAATAATGGTCTCTGACAGTAACAAGGGAGACAGCCCAGCCACATCGCATCCAACAATACAATGGAGGTTCGCACAATTGATTTATCTGGGTATCTGATCCTCTCAGGTCAAGGTAATTACATGAGTCAACAAGAACTTTAAGGGGTGCTTCACACACAGCGAGATCGCTGCTGAGATCGCTGCTGAGTCACGGTTTTTGTGACGCAGCAGTGACCTCATTAGTGATCTCGCTGTGTGTGACACTGAGCAGCGATCTGGCCCCTGCTGTGAGATCGCTGCTTGTTACACACAGCCCTGGTTCGTTTTTTTATTGTTGCTCTCCCGCTGATAAGCACATATCGCTGTGTGTGACAGCGAGAGAGCGATCAAATGAAGCGAGCAGAGAGCAGGAGCCGGCATCTGGCAGCTGCAGTAAGCTGTAACCAGGGTAAACATCGGGTAACCAAGGTGGTTACCCGATATTTACCTTCGTTACCAGCCTCCGCCGCTCTCACACTGCCAGTCCCGGCTCCTGCTCCCTGCACATGTAGCTGCAGTACACATCGGGTAATTAACCCCATGTGTACTGTAGCTAGGAGAGCAGGGAGCCAGCGCTAAGCAGTGTGCGCGGCTCCCTGTTCTCTGCACATGTAGCGACGTTATGATCGCTGCTGCGTCGCTGTGTTTGACAGCTAAGCAGCGATCATAACAGCGACTTACAAGGTCGCTGCTACGTCACAGAAAATGGTGACGTAACAGCGACGTCGCTGTCGCTATGTGTGAACCCAGCCTAACACTAGACTCAATGAAACTAAACAATGAGAGGCTTATCCCCTGTTTATAAACAAAATATCTTCATGTCCAGCTGAATGTTAAGAAACTTTAACCCTTGCTGGGCACTGACAGAGTCCATGTCGTCACAACCAGCACTGCACGAAAGCTGCTAGCAACAAATCTGACATTAATTGTTTAAGCACAAAGCGAAATGACACAACATTTAAATGTAGAGTCCCAGATGGAGATGAGAGGCCCCAGTCCTAAAAGCTGTCACTAGCATACAAACACAGGGAGACAACCATGACATTACCAGAGCAAAGCAGGAAAGAGTTAAGTTAGCACCTGCTATATACCTGTGTACTGTGTAGCTGTATACTTCCCATCAATGGTAAAAATGGTAAACAATAACCAAAGAAGTATTGGTTTCATAAACAAGAACATTATCACATTGCAGAAAAACTAGTGGGTGGCTCAGTGGTTAGCACTGCAATCTTGTGGTGGCTCAGTGGTTAGCACTGCAATCTTGTGGTGGCTCAGTGGTTAGCACTGCAGTCTTGTGGTGGCTCAGTGGTTAGCACTGCAGTCTTGTGGTGGCTCAGTGGTTAGCACTGCAGTCTTGTGGTGGCTCAGTGGTTAGCACTGCAGTCTTGTGGTGGCTCAGTGGTTAGCACTGCAGTCTTGCAGCGCTGGGGTCCTGGGTTCAAATCCCACCAAGGATGACATCTGCAAGGAGTTTGTATGTTCTCCCCGTGTTTGCGTGGGTTTCCTCCGGGTACTCCGGTTTCCTCCCACACTCCAAAAACATACAGATAGGGACCTTAAGCCCGCTACACACGCTTCAATATATCTCACAATCCGTCGTTGGGGTCAAGTTGTAAGTGACGCACATCCGGCATCGTTTGTGACGTATCTGCGTGTGACAGCTACATGCGATCAGGATTGAACGCAAAACCGTTGATCGCAAACACATCGTATCATTCTCTAGAATTGAGCGTTTTGTTGCACGAACCTAGTGAATTGTAACGTGTGACATCCCTCATACGATTTTGATGTCTGAGGCTATGTGCGCAGGTGTGCGCTCTGCACCGCAGCTTAAAAAAGGTCTGCTTCAGAGCGCAGCTGAAAAGCTGCGTTCTGAAGCGCCTCACAATGTCTGTCATTCACTAATCTCTGTCAGTCCGTCACTATCTCTGTCCCTCACTCTCAGTCCATGTCAGTCTATCCCCCTCTCTCATATACTCACCGATCCCCGATCCCTGGCGCTGCACGGCATTCACACTGCTCCGGCGGCTTTTACTGTTTTGAAAAAGCCGGCCGCCCATTAAACAATTTCGTATTCCCTGCTTTCCCCGCCCACCGGCGCCTATGATTGGTTACAGTGAGACACGCCCCCACTCTGAGTGACAGGTGTCACACTGCACCTGTGAAGCCCCGCTAGTATGTGTCGGTGCAGTACCTTCAGGGACTCCACGTGGATGGAACAGTCTGGTCACAGGTAGGGAACCTTCTTTTAGGATTGTCGTGACGCCACTCTCAGTATTGCGGTCAGCGGGGACCGCCACTGCAGATTAAGGGATGCCTGGGGCTGATGGTGGGTGCAGTCAGTATATTAGCCCCCTGAGAGTGAGGCAAGCCCCAGGCCCCGGTGTATGTGTGTGGGACCACAGGTCGCAGAATGACTCAAACACAGTCCAAGAAGTCTTTCAACGTGTTTACTCACTGTTTGGAGGTCACGGTGAGATGCCCGGGCGACACTGTGATAACCAGGTTGAACCAGGAATTCCAGGAGGCCGTTCTGAGGGTAGCTGTCCACTCGCCTTCCTTGCACTCTTTCTGTTTTAGGAGGATCCTTTGCTTGAAGCGTGGTAGGACCCCTCCAGGGAAGCTGTTACCACCCTGCTCCCCTCTCTCTGGCTCGTCTGCCGGCAGCGTGGCCTTGGTGGGATGGCTTCTGGCCCTGTCCCCTTATGGGCCTGGTGATTGCTGCTTGGCTCAAGCTCTGTGTAGTCGTGGTGAGGGCATAAAGTACCCCCCACCTGTAGGTTAAGCAGCTCTGGATGATTTGCTGCCTGTACTGGGGACCTAGTTCCCCTTGTGTGCTCGGATACCGGGATCTCCGTACTCAGCCACCCTTCTCTCTGGATGATTTTCAGGCCGACCCACGGTACTCCTTTCTCCCCCGCTTTCAGCTACTGCACTCCTCAGGACCTGTCTGACACGAGAGCTCCTCTGCTCCCTTCCACACACTTCAACTTCTTCCTCCAGACTCTCTGCCCTGCTTCCTAGCAACCAGCCCCTGAACACACCCCCAGCTGGGAATTGAAAGTTAACCCCTTCCGGCTACCCAAGGGTCCCCTCTGGTAATGTGGGAGGCCTGGTCACTATATGTTTGTGTGTGCACCTCATCCTGGCCTTTGGAGATTACCTGGAAGCATTGCTCCCGCATGGGTGCAATACTCTGTGGTGCCTGACCAGGTCAGGGGCGCCACATTCCCCCTTAGTTATCATCAGCACGTCCTCGGGCTGCAAAGACAAGAGAAAAGGTAAATACAAACTTTTCCCACACAGGGGCAATTATTTACATTTAAACATACCAGGTACCATTCCACCACCAACCACCCACATGTCCGAACCCCACCCAAAAACCTCCAGGAGGTAGGTCGCCGGTCCTTTTGGTGACCAGGGCTGGGCCATCACATTCCCCAGACCTTTCCTCCAATCTTCCTCTCCTGAGGAGAGTGGTGTAAGGTAGGCCCCATAAACAGGCGTACCCGCTTCCGAGTGTTGGAGGGCAGGCCCCATAAACAGGCGTGCCCCCTTGTTGGTGCAGAGCCATGCCCCTCAACAGGCAGACTCTGGGGTTGATACCAAGGAGGCAACTTTTTACAATGCAAAGTTTGTGGTTAAAGCCAGTTCATAACCAGTGGTCTAACATTTTAAGGAGGTCTCACAATAGTCCTTGTGGGCACATTTCGCTTAAACGTTACTTAACTATAAACAGGTTAAACATTACCTTTCATACCGTCACTTTGAACTAAACTGTACTTTCTCTATAGCGTAATGGGAGCTGACCAAAGTTGCTGCGGGTTGATCTACGCAGTACTATGCTGTCATCTGTCTGAGGTTGTGTCCTCCCACCCGATGTATGTGTCTCGATGTGAATAATAGGTGTACTAGGTATTGATACCAGTGCATGGTCTTCTGCTTCAGCTACATTTGGCTCTTCCAGGTTCTGAACAGGTTCTTCTGGGTCTCTTACTTCTCCAGATTGAGGGAATGTAATAACCGGAATAACTACTGCTCCATTGTATTGAGGCCAACTTGCTGGAAAATCTCCAAGTACAGTATGGATCATCTTTTCTTTTGGTTCTTGAACTGGCAAAGGGTTGGGAATTTCTTCAGGGATTCTTAGTTGTTCAGGACATTTCTTTAAGCGATCTCTAGAAACGACAGCTGTTGTTTTTCCTCCATCTTTGCTGATAAGGCATGTCTTTTCATTGCTAAGCGTCGATGGTAACACAGTATAGGGTTCTTCTTCCCAGTGATTGTCAAGTTTATGACGTCTTCTCTTTCTTTTGAGAACTATATCTCCTGGCATCAAAGGAACAGCAGGTGCTTTTCGATTGTAGGCCTTTTCTTGTTTCTCACGCTGCTGAGTCAGGCTTCGCTCCACACACTCTTGTACTTTCTTGTATTGGGCTTGGCGGTTGGAATCCCAATCAGCACCTTGTAGATGGTCTTCAGGGGTCTCAACTCCCATTTCCAGATCTACTGGCAATCTCCCTGGTCTGGCCCTCATCAGGTATGCCGGTGTGCAGTTCGTGGAACTCACAGGGATGTTGTTATACATGTCCACTAGATCTGGCAGTTTTTCCGGCCACCGACTTCGTTCTTCTAACGGGAGAGTCTTCAGAAGGTCGAGAATGATGTGGTTCATTTTCTCACACATGCCATTGGTCTGAGGATGGTAAGGCGTAGTACGGATCTTCTGGCAGCCGTATAGGTTACAAAACTCCTTAAACACTTCAGCTTCAAAGGCTGGTCCTTGGTCAGTGAGCACTTGATCTGGATAGCCATGTGGTCGACAGAAGTGTGTCTGGAAAGCTTTGGCTGCAGTTTGACCTGTCAAGTCCTTGACTGGTACTACCACCAGGAATCTGGAGTAGTGGTCAACCATAGTGAGAGCGTAGTTGTAGCCTTGTCTGCTGGGTGCCAACTTTACATGGTCCAGGGCCACGATCTCCAGGGGCCGTTTAGTTTGGATTGGCTGGAGTGGTGCTCTCTGGCTGTGCTGGTCTTTTCTTCTAAGATTGCAGGGCCCGCAGTTTCGACACCACTTCTCTAGGGCAGATCTCATGCCCACCCAGTAGAATCTTACTTTAAGTAGGGCCTCCAGTTTCTTCCAACCAAAGTGGCCTGCACCATTGTGATAGGCTTCTAGCACCATTCTCGTATCCTTCTGTGGTACAATCACTTGCCACACCTTCTCATGCGTCCTCGGGTCAATGATGCTCCTGTAAAGTTTGTCTTGATAGATGAATAATCGACCCCTCTCCTTCCATAGGTACTGTGCCTCAGGTGGGGCTCCTTTGTCAAGGCTGGCGCCCGGCTGGCTGATCAGTTTCTTTACCAAGCCTACCGCTGGATCATTTTCCTGGGTCTCCTTCCAGTTGTAGTGAGGTAGTGGGTTCAGGGTCACCTCTTGGCGGTTGGCACGCGACTGCCGACACTGTTTTGCTCCATGGCGATGGAACGCTGGCAGCTCAATCTCTTCAAGATCATCTACATCTTCACCCTCGTCTGCTAGGTGAGGCATCCTGGACAGAGCATCTGCGTTGCCGTTCTTGCGGCCAGCTCGATACTTGACAGTAAAGTCATAATTCGCCAGTCGGGCTACCCAACGCTGCTCCATGGCACCCAATTTAGCAGTATCCAAGTGGGTCAGGGGGTTGTTGTCCGTGAAGACAGTGAATTTGGTGGCTGCCAGGTAGTGTTTGAACCGCTCTGTGATAGCCCATACCATGGCCAGGAACTCTAGCTTAAATGAGCTATAATTGTCTGGATTTCTTTCAGTAGGCCTGAGCTTCCTGCTGGCGTAAGCAATCACACGCTCTTTGCCTCCCTGCACCTGTGAAAGCACTGCTCCCAGTCCCACATTACTGGCATCTGTGTACAGTACGAATGGCAGACCGTAGTCAGGGTAGGCTAGGATCTCTTCACCCGTCAAGGCCCCTTTCATCTGTCTGAAGGAGTGTTCCTCTGCTTCTCCCCAGTGAAATGGCGGGCCGGAGATCTTTCCTTTCTTCTTTGGGTGGCCTACCAGGAGCTCTTGCAAAGGCGCTGCCATTTTCGTGTAGCCCTTGATGAACCTTCTGTAGTAGCCTACCAGGCCAAGGAACTGACGTACCTCCCGAACGGTAGTAGGTGTGGGCCATTCCTGGATGACTGTGACCTTCTCTGGGTCCGGTGCTACTCCTTCTGCACTGACCACGTGACCTAGGTACTGGACCTTTGGCTTCAGTAGATGGCACTTGGATGGTTTCAGCTTCATTCCATATCGGGATAGCGCTTCAAAGACTTCAGCCAGGTGTTTCAGGTGGTCCTCGTAGGTCTTGGAGTACACGATGACATCATCCAGGTAGAGCAGGACGGTTTCAAAGTTGAGGTGCCCTAGGCAGCATTCCATAAGCCTCTGGAAGGTCCCGGGGGCATTGCAGAGTCCAAATGGCATGCTGTTGAACTCACAGAGGCCCATTGGGGTGGTGAAGGCCGTCTTCTCCCGATCTTCTTCTGCTACAGATACTTGCCAGTAGCCACTAGTAAGATCTAGGGTAGAAAAGTAGTTAGAGGTTTTCAAGGCAGCGAGGGATTCCTCTATCCTAGGCAAAGGGTAGGCATCCTTGTGTGTTATCTGATTTATCCGTCTGTAATCCACACACATCCTCATCGTGCCATCCTTCTTTCTTACCAGGACCAGGGGAGCCGCCCAGGGGCTACAACTGTCCCTTATGACGCCTGCCTCCTTCATGTCCTTCAGCATGCCCTTTGTGCGCTGGTAATGGGCTGGTGGAATAGGCCTATGTCTTTCCTTAATGGGAGGATGACTGCCTGTGGGTATGTGATGTTGCACCCCTTTGATCCTACCAAAGTCTAGTGGGTTCTTACTAAAGACCTGCTCGTATTCCTGCACGACCCTGTAAACCCCATGTTTCTGGTAGACGGGTGTAGAGTCAGTCCCCACGTGTAGTTTCTGGCACCAGTCCTCTAACTGCTTTTGGGAGGTCTCATCCTCTGTTGAGTCAGCTTGTGTCAGGGGACCTACAGGTGTTATGGCGTCATCTGAGCATGTAAACAGTTTGGCTATGGTAGCGTACCTTGGTAGTCTGGCTTCCTCCTCCCCACAGTTCAACACTCGTACAGGCACTCGTCCCTTGTGTACATCAACTACCCCCCTGGCTGTCAGAATCGTGGGCCAGTGGTCTGAATGAGTGGGCTCTAGTACAGCCTGGTAATCTTGTCCTCTGAGACCTACCGCTGCTCTACACCACATCATCATTTCACTCCGTGGGGGTATCACAATGGGGTTAGCATCCATCACCCGTACACTACCAATCTCACCGCCAGTCTGTTTTACCTGTTGCTTCCTCAGAATGATTCGGATCTCCTTTTGCAAGGCTCTTTGCGACCTGCCCTCAGCACCTTCAACAATCTGGTGAAGCAACAACAACACTTCCCCTAGGCAATTTTCTATGACATTAGTGCCTAAAATCATTTGCGGGTTCCTTTCTCTAATATCAGTGTCCACAACAATCAGTCCTTGTCCCTTCATTTCCTGCCTTCCCACCTTTATGGTTACCTCTTTGACCCCGATCTGGTCTATAGGTTGTCCGTTGGCAGCATAGATGGTGAGGGAGGGGTCCGGTGGTCGGAGATCGTCGTCCGACCAAAACCTACGATACAGGACATACGGGATCGTGGTTACCTGAGAGCCGGTGTCCAATAACGCCGGGGTAGGGATCCCGTCCAGGACGATGGACAGGACAGGACGTCCACCCACGTACTGATCACAGCAGCGACTTGGGCCTGATCTTCTTAATCCTGAGGACTGGCCCCCGGCCCCAGGTTTGGCTCGTTTAAAGGACAGGCCCTTGCATAGTGTCCTGCCTCCTGGCAACGACGACAGATGGGTTGTCCAGATGAGTCATAGCGATCACTGCTCCTGCCTCGGGTTGGGGGACCTCTTCTCCTCCGCATCCAAGGGACGTCCTCTGGGTTGTCAGCTAGCAGGATCCGATGAGGGACTTTGGTCTCTGAGGGCAACTGCATTGCTTTCAGGATTTGTGCGACGTCCTTAGTGAGCTGTTGCACCTGGGAGGATAGTGTATTTATGGTCTCTGCTGGCGTGTTGAGTCCTTTTGCAGTTACCAGGGCCTGCGAGGAGGATTCCGCTCCTGCAGCCGTGGAACTGGCAGGCCATGCTGGTGCGACGGGGTCTGTGTCCACAGGAGGTTGGAGTGCTTTCACTGCCCTGTCTTTCAGAATGGCAAAGTCCACGTCAGGGTGTTCCAGGGACCACAGCTTCATCTGCTTCCCATCCTCAGGAGAACGCAGGCCCCGCAAGAATTGTTCCTTCATCATCCGGTTTCCTTCCTGATCACTGACAGGGTCCACCAGCTTGAGAGCCCGCAGTGCAGCCTGCAGCCTGAGGGCATAGGCTCTTATGCTATCTTGGGGCTTCTGCCGGCAGTTATAGAAGTCCGTCCTCAGCTCTCCCTCGGTGCGGTGTTCAAAAGCAGCTGCTAGTTTGGCAAAGATGGTCTCAACAGAGCCCCGGTCATCATTGGTCCAGGACTCAGCCTCCAATTCTGCTGCTTCAGTCAATTGTCCCAGCACCACAGCGGCCCTCTGCTTACCAGTCATCGCGTGCATGTCTAGCAGGGTGTTGATCTTCTTCTTAAACCCGGTCAGCGTGTCTATTTTACCGGCGTATTGGGGCAGCCATTGCGCTCCTGGGACATACAGTAAGGAAACTGGCATTATGGGGGAGACTTCGGCCGGCGCGGCTGCGACCGCGGCACCGGGCGCTGCTGCGTCCAGCGCGACGGGGGCTGGCATCGCTTGGGCTGCATCGCCCTGACCAGGGGCATTACCTCCTGCAGCGTCCATTTTTCTTCAAAAATCTGCGCGCTCCCTTTCCACTTCCTGGGTCAGAACGCTCTCTGAATTGTGGGGGTTCTGGGGCGGCCACACCTCTTCGTGGGCGGTGCTCTTCTCCCTCGCGCGGGCTGCAACGCGCGCTTTTGAAGATGGCAATATGGCGGCGGTTCAATTTTTGCGGTCGGACCTCTGAGGCACACGGTCACCTGTCTGAACAGGTCTAGTCCTTATCCTGTTCGTGACGCCAGAAGTTGTGAAGCCCCGCTAGTATGTGTCGGTGCAGTACCTTCAGGGACTCCACGTGGATGGAACAGTCTGGTCACAGGTAGGGAACCTTCTTTTAGGATTGTCGTGACGCCACTCTCAGTATTGCGGTCAGCGGGGACCGCCACTGCAGATTAAGGGATGCCTGGGGCTGATGGTGGGTGCAGTCAGTATATTAGCCCCCTGAGAGTGAGGCAAGCCCCAGGCCCCGGTGTATGTGTGTGGGACCACAGGTCGCAGAATGACTCAAACACAGTCCAAGAAGTCTTTCAACGTGTTTACTCACTGTTTGGAGGTCACGGTGAGATGCCCGGGCGACACTGTGATAACCAGGTTGAACCAGGAATTCCAGGAGGCCGTTCTGAGGGTAGCTGTCCACTCGCCTTCCTTGCACTCTTTCTGTTTTAGGAGGATCCTTTGCTTGAAGCGTGGGGGACCCCTCCAGGGAAGCTGTTACCACCCTGCTCCCCTCTCTCTGGCTCGTCTGCCGGCAGCGTGGCCTTGGTGGGATGGCTTCTGGCCCTGTCCCCTTATGGGCCTGGTGATTGCTGCTTGGCTCAAGCTCTGTGTAGTCGTGGTGAGGGCATAAAGTACCCCCCACCTGTAGGTTAAGCAGCTCTGGATGATTTGCTGCCTGTACTGGGGACCTAGTTCCCCTTGTGTGCTCGGATACCGGGATCTCCGTACTCAGCCACCCTTCTCTCTGGATGATTTTCAGGCCGACCCACGGTACTCCTTTCTCCCCCGCTTTCAGCTACTGCACTCCTCAGGACCTGTCTGACACGAGAGCTCCTCTGCTCCCTTCCACACACTTCAACTTCTTCCTCCAGACTCTCTGCCCTGCTTCCTAGCAACCAGCCCCTGAACACACCCCCAGCTGGGAATTGAAAGTTAACCCCTTCCGGCTACCCAAGGGTCCCCTCTGGTAATGTGGGAGGCCTGGTCACTATATGTTTGTGTGTGCACCTCATCCTGGCCTTTGGAGATTACCTGGAAGCATTGCTCCCGCATGGGTGCAATACTCTGTGGTGCCTGACCAGGTCAGGGGCGCCACACACCCAATCACAGCAGCCGGTGGGCGTGTCTATACTGTGTAGTGAAATAAATAATTAAATAATTAAAAAAAACGGCGTGCGGTTCCCCCCATTTTTAAAACCAGCCAGATAAAGCCATACGGCTGAAGGCTGGTATTCTCAGGATGGGGAGCTCCACGTTATGGGGAGCCCCCCAGCCTAACAATATCAGCCAACAGCCGCCCAGAATTGCCGCATACATTATATGCGACAGTTCTGGGACTGTACCCGGCTCTTCCCGATTTACCCTGGTGCGTTGGCAAATCGGGGTAATAAGGAGTTATTGGCAGCCCATAGCTGCCAATAAGTCCTAGATTAATCATGTCAGGCGTCTATGAGACACCCTCCATGATTAATCTGTAAGTTACAGTAAATAAACACACACCCGAAAAATCCTTTATTAGAAATAAAAACACACACATATACCCTGGTTCACCACTTTAATCAGCCCCAAAAAGCCCTCCTTGTCCGGCGTAATCCAGGATGATCCAGCGTCGCTTCCACCGCAGCTGCATGGAGGTGACCGGAGCCGCAGCAGACACAGCCGCTCCGGTCACCTCCACACAGCAACTGAAGACAGCCGTGCGATCAGCTGCTGTCACTGAGGTTACCCGCGGCCACCGGTGGATGCAGCGGTGGCCGCGGGTAACCTCAGTGACAGCTCAGCTGATCGCGCGGCTGTGTTCATTTGCTGTGTGGAGGTGACCGGAGCGGCTGTGTGTGCTGCAGCTCCGGTCACCTCCATGCAGCAGCGCTGGATGCGACGCTGGATCATCCTGGATTACGCCGGACAAGGAGGGCTTTTTGGGGCTGATTAAAGTGGTGAACCAGGGTATATGTGTGTGTTTTTATTTCTAATAAAGGATTTTTTTCTGGTGTGTGTGTTTATTTACTGTAACTTACAGATTAATCATGGAGGGTGTCTCATAGACGCCTGACATGATTAATCTAGGACTTATTGGCAGCTATGGGCTGCCAATAACTCCTTATTACCCCGATTTGCCAACGCACCAGGGTAAATCGGGAAGAGCCGGGTACAGTTCCAGAACTGTCGCATATAATGTATGCGGCAATTCTGGGCGGCTGTTGGCTGATATTGTTAGGGTGGGGGGCTCCCCATAACGTGGAGCTCCCCATCCTGAGAATACCAGCCTTCAGCCGTATGGCTTTATCTGGCTGGTTTTAAAAATGGGGGGAACCGCACGCCGTTTTTTTTAATTATTTAATTATTTATTTCACTACACAGTATAGACACGCCCACCGGCTGCTGTGATTGGGTGCAGTGTGACACCTGTCACTCAGAGTGGGGGCGTGTCTCACTGTAACCAATCATAGGCGCTGGTGGGCGGGGAAAGCAGGGAATACGAAATTGTTTAATGAGCGGCCGGCTTTTTCAAAACAGTAAAAGCCGCCGGAGCAGTGTGAACGCCGTGCAGCGCCGGGGATCGGGGATCAGTGAGTATGAGAGAGGGCTGCTAACTTCAGTTACTCAGGAGATTAGCGGTCACCGGTGAGTCTTCACCGGTGACCGCTAATCAGGACACGGCACAGACAGAGCCGCAGCATCACAATGAAGTCGGGTGAAGTTCACCCGAGTTCATTCTGACAGTGCGGCTCTGTCTGTGTCTGCTGTTATCTGCCATTCAGCTCTGCTACATGGCTGTCTGTGTCTGCTGTTAGCGGCCATGTAGCAGAGCTGAATGGCAGATGACATAGTAAAAACGCATCCCTACACATTACACACGCTTGGCAAGTCAATAAATAAAAAAAAAAAAAAGGTGCTCAATGCATACGTCACAGAACACATGATCTAAAGGATCGCACATAACATTGATCAATTTAACATAGACTACTAACGCTCGTGTGACAGCAAATGAACGACCAACGTGAAATCTCATAAGATCCCGTATGCAACCTGGGCGTGTCACATCGCAAATGCGATTGTACAACTAATTGCAACGTGTAAAGTGGGCTTTAGATTGTGAGCCGCAATGGGGACAGTGTTCCCAATGAATGTAAAGTGCTGCAGAATATGTTACCGCTATATAAAAATAAAGATTTATTTTTATTTTTTTTAACCCTGTTGTTCTGTTCGCATTTGCTATACACTTGTACTGTTCCCGGGTCAATATGACCCGACCTATTAATTCTTGATTTTTAGCTACTCTAATTGTTTTATTTCAATACTTTTTTCATTGAAATACTGTATGTGAACATGGTTGATCATAAACAAATGAAAAATTTAAATTCAAACTTAATTTTTTTTTTTTTTTCATAAAAAGGTTACACAGGCTTTTTGCAATTATCTTCGATTGTTGACATTCTGCACACAAATAATAAAGAAGCTTTACATTACTATTACTAAAACATGAAATTTAACTTTTTGAAAACAAATTTTATAAATCAACAAATGAAAAATCATAAAAAACTTCAACCTTTTTAGAAAGAAAAAAGAAAAAACTGAACATGTTCATGCGTTTTTACACTGAACACAATAATAAGACGCATGTCCTTTATACAGATATTTTGAACATCCAGCACATGTCAGATTAGTCTTATTGTCACAGGAAGATGGACAGAAGCTACATCTCTTCCTTTTTTTGCTGGTAGTTGTGCTGGTGGAGGCCGTGGATGTGGAGTCTCTTCCTTTTTTTGCTGGTAGTTGTGCTGGTGGAGGCCGTCGATGTGGAGTCTCTTTCTTTTTTTGCTGGTAGTTGTGCTGGTGGAGGCCGTGGATGTGGAGTCTCTTTCTTTTTTTGCTGGTAGCTGTGCTGGTGGAGGCCGTGGATGTGGAGTCTCTTTCTTCTTTTGCTGGTAGCTGTGCTGGTGGAGGCCGTGGATGTGGAGTCTCTTTCTTTTTTTGCTGGTAGCTGTGCTGGTGGAGGCCGTGGATGTGGAGTCTCTTTCTTCTTTTGCTGGTAGCTGTGCTGGTGGAGGCCGTGGATGTGGAGTCTCTTTCTTTTTTTGCTGGTAGCTGTGCTGGTGGAGGCCGTGGATGTGGAGTCTCTTTCTTCTTTTGCTGGTAGCTGTGCTGGTGGAGGCCGTGGATGTGGAGTCTCTTCCTTTTTTTGCTGGTAGCTGTGCTGGTGGAGGCCGTCGATGTGGAGTCTCTTCCTTTTTTTGCTGGTAGCTGTGCTGGTGGAGGCCGTGGATGTGGAGTCTCTTCCTTTTTTTGCTGGTAGCTGTGCTGGTGGAGGCCGTCGATGTGGAGTCTCTTCCTTTTTTTGCTGGTAGCTGTGCTGGTGGAGGCCGTGGATGTGGAGTCTCTTTCTTGAGCATGCTGGACACTTTTTACAATGGCTGTTGCTCCATCACTTCTGGGGGTCGCTTTTCTGCTCTCAATATATGGCCTTACCAGGGATTTTCCCAATTCCTCAAGAAATAATCTTCTTTTATGCAGCTTATTCCGGTTCCAATCGGGGTCGATTTCTCTCCATAAGACAAATGCATTGTATGCAGAAACGTCCAGTATGTTATAAAATAAAATCATTGGCCACCGATTGGTTTTGTGTTTGCATGTATATGTTGATATTGCTTGGTCTAAAGTATCAACTGCTCCCTTTGTGGCATTATAATCCAAAATAATGTCAGGCTTTCTGTCTTCTCTATCACTTACGGCATTGTCATGGTGCATTGTGCTCATTAGAATTACCTGTTTGGTTTTTTTTGGAACATAAGAAACAACAGTTGTATTTCCAGAAAAATAAAAAGTAGAACTGTACACCTCTCTCTTGCTAAGGATACCTTGCGGTAGTTCAGGTTTGTTTTTTCTCATAGTACCCAGCATGGTAAGTTTTTTTTTCTTCAACATCTGGCCTAGTTGATAGGATGTAAAAAAGTTGTCACATGTGACATTTTGTCCTTTTAGTCCATGAGTCAAATCTAGAACAACACGCATACCCTGATTTCTTTCAGGTCTTTCATCAGGGGTTTTTCCTGTATACACCATTTTGAGATGAAGTACACATAAAAAAACATAACTTTTGCAGTCAGAAATAATCAGAGACCTGTAGAACAGTATAAAATGCTATAGGGTCATATTGACCCGAACAGTACAAGTGTAACAATCAGCGTGTAGCAAAAAGTAAACAAAAAACAACAAACAAAAAAACAAAAAAAATGTAGAGCTCCACAAATGAGGAGAAGTCAAGGAACCACTAGTTTCAAATCCTCATTAAAAAAAATCTGCAGGGTCTCAAAAATCATTTCGGGTCATATTGACCCGAACAGTACAGCAGTGTTAAAGGGAACCTGTCATCAGAAATTTAGCTTGAAACCTAAAAGTTTCCCCCTCTGCAGCTCGTGGGCTGCATTCTAGCAGGTTCCTGTACTTTTTGTGGCTCCTTTTAAACCAAATTAAATTCTTTATAAAGTTGTACCTTTTGCTATGTAAATTTTGTAAATCGTCCATGGGGGCGGGCTCTCTGCTGACTGTTGCTGTCCCTCCTGCACATTGACACCGTCCCCCCACGCTCCATTTCATCCATCAGGACGCCGCCCACTGCGCCCGAGGTGCCGCCCACTCCAGGATCGCTGGTGACGTGTGTCACAAGCACGAGATTATGGGCGGCGCTGTGTTTGCATCGCAAGTGCCCGCCCATAATCTCGTGGACGCGCTTTCCCCCACTGCCTCCAGCGTTCTGCGCAAGCGCTCGCCGGCCAAATGACCCGACGTCACCTCCTTCCCATCTTACCCTGCAGCAGGGCAAGATGGGACAGAGGTGACGTCGGGTCATCTGGCCAGCAAGCGCTTGCGCAGAACGCTGGAGGAAGAGGGGAAAGTGCGGTCACGAGGTTATGGGCGGTACTTGCTGATGACACTCACAGCGCCGCCCATAACCTCGTGCCTGCGCAAAACGTCACCAGCGGTCACACGTGCACACAATGCACAGTCCCGCTACAGTCGCACAGCGCATGCGCGGGACCACGGGCGCCCAGGGGCGGCGTCCTGAGATATGAAATTCAGCGTTGGGGGGGCGGCGTAAATCTGCTGGAGGAACAGCAACGGTCAGCAGAGAGCCCGCCCCCATGGACGATTTACAAAATTTACATAGCAAAAGGTACAAGTTTATAAAGTATTTAATTTGGTTTAAAAGGGGCCACAAAAAGTACAGTAACCTGCTAGAATGCAGCCCAGGAGCTGCAGAGGGGGAGACACTTAGGTTTAAAGCAAAATTTCTGATGACAGGTTCCCTTTAAGTATCTTCAGGACGGATGAGTGGAGTTCAGTGTGGAATAAACAGAGATAATGGTCACAGCGAAAACATAAACGTTGTGCAATGATATTTTTGGCACTGTTTCTTTACAGGGTGAACAAGGACAAAATCTGTAAGAATTTTTTATTTCCTCCCTGTGTTTGTTTTCATTTCTTCCCACACGACTAAAAAATAGAGGGCAGGGGATTTACATTGTGGTTCCCAATGAGGACAGTGATGATGTCTGTAAAGCACTGCGGAATATTTTGTAAACATAACTAAATTCTGGTTATGTCACTGCCATATTCAATTCTATGCCTTAAAGGGGTTGGCCACTACTCGTACAACTCCTTCTTAATCACTATGTCCCTCCCTTATAAAAATAACTCCTATAGTGACCTTCAGTGTCGGCCCCAGGAGAGCCAGTGGTGACACCTGGAATGGCGCCAGCACGGGAGGTGCGTATAAGTGTTATTATTTTATAAGGGTGAAACATAGTGATTGAGAAGGAGTTGTCCAAGTAGTTGACTATCCTTAGGGGGTTTCGCGACTGGGAGTGGGGGGGTGGGGTGTCTGTCTAAACAATCATGTGCTTCAGCTGGGTGTGTATCTGAGGGTGCACATCCAGCTGAAATGTATTGCGGCACAGAGACACATCGGGTCCCTGGTTTCTGCTGCTCGACAACTCTAATGTGCCCGACAGCTGACATCGGTTGTGCTGTTACTGGGGGCGCACAACAGTGATGTCATGCAGAACTATAGCACAGATGCCAATGTCAACTGCGTGCCGCCTACAGAGGATGACGCCGCGTGACGTGGAGCCAGAGGGAAGGTGACAAAAATCCTAATAGGTTCCTTTTCTTAGAATTCAGGTACTGTACAATCTGCAGGTACTACAGGGCCTCGCTAATCATGTCCTGCAGGTTTAGATTGTTTGCGCACAATATTCTTGTGGTCAGGCTGCTTTTTCATGCGTTATCGCTTTAACGGCACATTGAGTAAACAAGGGAGGGGGTTGGAGTCTGTGGCTGAGGCTCAGCTCCAATAACAGTCATTTTTTTTTTGTCTCCTTTCAGTACTCAGTGTTATATTTGCCCCCTGGTGTTTGTGTCTGGTAACAACACTGCTGTGTGCTTGTAGGAGGGTTGACAATGGCATTGATAACCTTAGGCTATTTGCACATGGAATCTATTTTCACTGAGTTTTCAGAGCAGAAACTAACAAGAAACGCAAAGGTTTTAAGGAATTTTGAGATTTGGGGAGTTTAGTCTCCAAAACTCCTAAAGAAACTCAGTGTGCACATAGCCTTAAGGCTGCTTTACACCAGACAATCTATCGTGCGATAGATCGTCGGGGTCACGGTTTTTGTGACGCACATCTGGCATCGCTGGCGATGCCGGCCTGTGTGACACTTTCTAGCGACGCAGTATCGCTCACAAATCGTGAGTCGTGTACTGGTCGCTAGGTTCCATAATATCATTTAATTTAGTTGTTCATTGTTTCCGGGGTAGCACACGCCGCTCCGTGTGACACCCCGGGAACGATGAACAGCAGCTCACCTGCGTCACGCGGCCGCAGCCGGCTATGTGAAGGAAGGAGGTGGGCGGGATGTTTATGTCCCGCTCATCTCCGCCCCTCCGCTTCCATTGGCCGACGGCTGTGTGACGTCGCTGTGACGCCAAACGTCCCTCCCACTCCAGGAAGTGGACGTTCACCGCCCACAGCGAGGTTGCACGAGAGGTACGTGTGACGGGGGTTACTGACTTTGTGCGCCACGGGCAGCGATTTACCTGTGACGCAAAAAGGATGGGGGCGGGTACGATCGATTGTGAAATTGCACAATCGGTCGTACCGTGTAAAGCAGCCTTTACAGTCATGGACAGTTTAGCATGTGGTAGAGCTCCTGGCTGCTATAAGGAAGGGACGTGTGAGGAAGGGGCCCGAGGTGGCCGGGGCTGGGTAGTGGCCCGCCGGCATCAAGGGGTGACCCAGATCACTGCAGGGGGAGTGGGCTCCCCGTTCCCGACTGAAGAAGGAGAAAGAAGCGTCTGGCTGCAAAACAAGAACAGGATCCTGCTGTACTGCGTGTGGGACCCCAAACACCCTCCGCACCGAAGGCTGTGGACTCCGGCAGTTTCTAGTTTACCAGTGACTCTGTGTGGTTTACTTGTGAGTACAATAGTGCCATCAGGCACCACACCGCAGCACTGCGCCCAGCAAACCTCCTCCCCATTCATCACCGGGCCCCGGGATCACCAACCCCTACCCACGGAGGGGGAACCAACATCCTAGCTGCTCCCTGCCATCGCTCCCGGGATCCCCGTCATCAGCAGCGGTGGTGCCCACCTTCACCACGATCCAAGGGTGGCGTCACGAACTGTCTCCCCAAACAAACCACCCCCTTTTCACTCGTGGACAAGGAGCGCTGCTCGAGTCCCCTGGTCCGGCCCACCGCTCGAGCCACCAAGCAGCAGCAGCCCCGGACCCGAGCGTAGCGAGCGTGGCCCCTCCGCCCGCGACAGTAGTGCCCGCTCATCACTAGTTACGAGTACCGAGCACCTAAGCATGGTAGTGCTCACTGATCACTAGTTACAAGTACTGAGCACCCGAGCATGGTAGTGCCCACTCATCACTAGTTACGAGTACCGAGCACCTGAGCATGGTAGTGCCCGCTCATCACTAGTTACGAGTACTGAGCACCTGAGCATGGTAGTGCCCGCTCATCACTAGTTATGAGTACTGAGCACCCGAGCATGGTAGTGCCCACTCATCACTAGTTACGAGTACTGAGCACCCGAGCATGGTAGTGCCCGTGTGGCGCCCCTGACCTGGTCAGGCACCACTGAGTACTGCACCCATGCTGGGGACAGTACAATACAGGTAATCCAGAAGGCTGACCGAGGTGTGACTACACAGGCGCATAGTGATCAGGTCTCACACATGTACCTTTGAGAGGACCCCTGGGGATCCCAGGAGGGGGCAAAGCCTTCACCTCCACTGGAATAGTGGAGGGGGTAAAACGCCTCCATCTCCACTCAAGGGGTGTGGTGGAGAGCCTGGTTGCTAGGTGGCGTAGGCAAGAACAGGAGAGGAGGAGCAGTGAGCCGGTTTAGTGCAGAGTCCAGGGAGCTCAGAGAAGAGCAGACCCCTGGGGCTGTTGCAGTCTAACAGCGCCCGCGCAGTGGCTACCGACGGGGGAGAACGGTCACCTAGGAGTGCTACCCGAAATCCATCTTCAGCTAAAGAGAGAGCACGGAGTGGGAAGTAAGGAGACTGCTAGGGAGTACCAGGCCCAAACGGGCGGCAGATCCCGGAGCGGGGATAGATCCACCTTTCCTTGCTAAACCTGCCGGTGTGGGGCCCTCAAAGCCCACACCACAACACCCAAAAGCCGCAGCCACGTAGCCACAGTTAGGGCCCATAGTTCACAGGAGGCAAGCAGCTGGAGTGATCTGGTCCAGGCGACAAGCAAACGGCAACCAAACGAGGGGAGCAGTTACTTCCCTGGGCGACCCCCATAGGGACTAAAAGTCGGGGTTACCACAAACCACCAAGGGCTAAGGAAGGCGAGTCGGTAGTCACCCTCATCAGTCAGCCTGAAGGACACCTGGTTCCAGCCTGGTTCATCCCAGCTACGCCCGGGTTACTCACCCTGCCATCAACTGTGAGTAAAACCCCTGAAAGACATCCTGATTGTGTGGAGTTATTCTGCGCCTTGTGGTTCTACACACCTACACAGGGCCCTGGGGCTTGCCTCACTCTCAGGAGGCCACTACAACTGACTGCACCCACCATCAGCCCCAGGCATCCCTTAACCTGCAGTGGCGGTCCCCACTGACCGCAATTCTGAGAGTGGCGTCACGACAATCCTGAAAGAAGATCTCCTACCTGTGACCAGACTGTTCCATCCAAGTGGAGTCCCTGAAGGTAATGCACCGACACTGCACATGCGGGGCTTCACACCCGCTCATCACTAGTTACCAGTACTGAGCACCCGAGCATGGTAGTGCCCGCTCATCACTAGTTACAAGTACCGAGCACCCGAGCATGGTAGTGCCTGCTCATCACTAGTTACAAGTACCGAGCACCTGAGCATGGTAGTGCCCGCTCATCACTAGTTACGAGTACAGAGCACCCGAGCATGGTAGTGCCCGCTCATCACTAGTTACCAGTACTGAGCACCCGAGCATGGTAGTGCCCGCTCATCACTAGTTACGAGTACAGAGCACCTGAGCATGTTAGTGCCCGCTCATCACTAGTTACGAGTACCGAGCACCCGAGCATGGTAGTGCCCGCTCATCACTAGTTACCAGTACTGAGCACCTGAGCATGGTAGTGCCCGCTTATCACTAGTTACCAGTACTGAGCACCCGAGCATGGTAGTGCCCGCTCATCACTAGTTACCAGTACTGAGCACCCGAGCATGGTAGTGCCCACTCATCACTAGTTACCAGTACTGAGCACCCGAGCATGGTAGTGCCCGCTCATCACTAGTTACGAGTACAGAGCACCTGAGCATGGTAGTGCCCGCTCATCACTAGTTACGAGTACCGAGCACCCGAGCATGGTAGTGCCCGCTCATCACTAGTTACCAGTACTGAGCACCTGAGCATGGTAGTGCCCGCTTATCACTAGTTACCAGTACTGAGCACCCGAGCATGGTAGTGCCCGCTCATCACTAGTTACCAGTACTGAGCACCCGAGCATGGTAGTGCTCGCTCATCACTAGTTACCATTAATCCTCTTGTGTTTTCTTAAAATTCTGGTTGGGCTGTTTCCATATTACTATGCTGTAATATGTGCGTCAATGTGCTAATACTAATATTTGTTTTCATACGTATGCTACTACAATTCTGCAGAAAGATCCAATTAATTGCCGTTGTGGGAATAATCCTATTTTGTGACGACTAAAATCCGCTTGAACCATTACTGTTTCAGTGTCTATCAATGGTCAGCGTGTCCATGGAACTTAAAAAGGGGTGCACCACCCCTAATATGTTGAGTAGTGTATTTAGGTTTATCATGTGATTTAATATCTACTGTGCAATTGTATCTACGGTCTTTGACGATGTATGCTGAGAAGTGTATCTAAGCAGCTTATCTTGTGTCATATTGTTTTACTAGTAGCACTTAAACTTAAAAGGGTTTTTGGCTTCAGAAAAATCAACATAGGCTGTAGTTTGTATATATAAGAAACAAAAAAACAAAAACTTGTGCTTTCCTCACCCTTCCTGGGTCCAGCGCTGGGTCTCTGCGGCTTCCGGTGTGTGTTATTGTCTGTAGTGCTATCGTTATACCGACAGCGCTGCTGCCAATAACTGGGCTTAGTGGCTCTGAGTGTCTCCAGCCGTCTACTTATGCAGAGCTGCTGAGCTCAGTGAAAATGGAAAACCTCTTTAATGGCTCGCTCACTCCACTGTATTTTCGATCCAAGTGCGACCTGATAAAACATTGGATCGCACCCGTGTTATTTTATATACCTGCTCATATGTCTAATATTTTTTTTTTCTTCAGCATACTCACGTTTGATCTGATATTGAGACCGTGCTTGGCCATTCAAGTCTACGAGTCCCTTCAAAACTTTCAAGAGTCCTTTTTCATGGACTGAAAAAAGAAGGGAATTGCACGAGGACTTGAAAACCAAAATTTTTTAAAGAAAACCAACAATCTCAAGGTTACAACAACAAGTCCATCTCCAGAGATCTTGATGTTCAATGAAGTTCCAAAGAAATTTAAGCTGTCCTGGAGGCTCAGGGTGCATCAGTGTCAGCGTGAACGCTCCATCCACATATGAAAGAAATGCTAATTTGGAGATCCAGGAGGACCCCACTGCTGACACAGACACATAAAAAAATTTTGTTTGACAAAATTTATGTGAGTAACCAAATCCTTCTAGGAAAGCATCTAGTGGACAGATGAGACCAAGATAGAGCTTTTTGGTAAAGCTCATCATTCTATTGTTTACCGAAAACAGAATGAGGCCTACAAAGAAAAGAGCACAGGACCTACAGTCACATATGGTGGAGGCTCAGAAATGTTTTGGGGTTGTTTAGCTGCCTCTGGCACTGGGGGCTTTGACTTTGTGCAAGACATCATGAAATATGAGAGATTACCAAAGGATTTTGGATGGCATTGTTGTGCCCTGTTTCAGAAAGCTGGGTTTGCATAATTGGTCAGAGGTCTTCCAGCAGGACAAGGACCATAAACAATTCAATATGCCCCTAGAAAGATTGGGGGAGATTCCCAAGGAGTGTGACTGCTGCTGGAGTCAGTGCTTCAAGAGCCACTACACAAAGATGTATACAGCACATGGGCTACAAGTGTCACATTCCTTGTGTCAAGCCACTCATGACCAATAGACAACGCCAGAAGTGTCTTACCTGGGCCAAGGAGAAAAAGAACTGGACTGTTCTCAGTGTCCAAGGTGTTGTTTTCAGATGAAAGTACATTTTGTATTTCATTTGGAAATCGCGGTCCCAGAGTCTGAAGGAAGAGTGGAGGCCACAATCCAAGCTGCTGAGGTCTAGTGTGGAGTCTCCACAATCAGTGATGGTTTGGGGAGCCATGTCATCTGCTGGTGTAGCTCCACTGGGTTTTACCAAGACCAAAGTCAGCGCAGCCGTCTACCAGGAAATTTTACTGCACTTCATGCTTCCCTCTGCCAACAAGCTTTTTGGAGATGGAAATGTCATTTTCCAGCAGGACTTGGCCCCTGTCCACACTGCCAAAAGTGCCAATACCTGGTTTACTAACCACAGTATCACTGTGCTTGATTGGCTGCAAACTTGCCTGACCTAAACCCCATAGAGAATCTATGAGAGACACCAGAGCCAACAATGCAGACGAGCTGAAGGTGGCTATCAAAGCAACCTGGGCTTCCATAACACCTCAGCAGTGCCACAGGCTGATCGCCTCCTGCCACATTGCCGCATTGATGCAGTAATTCATGCAAAGGAGCCCCGAACTAGTATTGAGGCTTTTACTGTACAGACTTTCATTTTTTCAATTGTCTTATATAATATTCTAATTTTAAGATAATTACTTTTGGGTTTTCACTGGCTGTAAGCCATAATCATCAACATTAACAGAAATAAACACTTGTGATAGATCCCTCTGTGTGTAATGGCTCTAATATATAGGAATAGATCCCTCTGTGTGTAATGACTCTATATAATATATAGGAATAGATCCCTGTGTGTAATGACTTTATATAATATATAGGAATAGATCCCTCTGTGTGTAATAACTTTATATAACATATAGGAATAGATCTCTCTGTGTGTAATGACTCTATATAATATATAGGAATAGATCCCTCTGTGTGTAATGACTATATATAATATATAGGAATAGATCTCTCTTTGTGTAATGACTCTATATAATATATAGGAATAGATCCCTCTGTGTGTAATGACTCTATATAATATATGGGAATAGATCCCTCTGTGTGTAATGACTCAATATAATATATAGGAATAGATCCCTCTGTGTGTAATGACTATATAATATATAGGAATATGTCACGCTCTCCGGCTCCCCTGTCACGCTCTCCGGCTCCCCTGTCACGCTCTCCGGCTCCCCTGTCACGCTCTTCGGCTCCCCTGTCACGCTCTCCGGCTCCCCTGCCACGCTCCCCGGCTCCCCTGCCACTCTCCCCGGCTCCCCTGCCACGCTCCCCGGCTCCCCTGCCTCGCTCCCCGGCTCCTCTGCCAGGCGTCCCCCGCTCCACAGCCTCCATGCCCCATCACCTGCGGTCCCCAGGCAGCCCGGTCCCCGCTCCCGGCGCCCGTTGGCAACTCTGCTCCAGCCCGGCTCTCCTGCTTCCTGTTCACCGCTCCCTGCTCTGGCTTCTGGCACCCGGGCCTCGCGCATGCGCATTAGGGCGCGCGCGCGGTCATTGACCCTCTCTTAAAGGGCCAGTGTCCTCCAACAGGATATTGAAGAATCAGGTACAGGGTATATAGGGGAACCCTTTCCAAGTGGGCGGGGCCTGTTCTTCGTGTTTTGCTAAGCTAGGAGTCAGGTCTTCTGGTATACTTACCTATCTCTCTCGTAGAGCCGCTCCTGCCTCGCCAACCGGTCCTGACGATACCCGAACCCCGAACGGTGACTGTCTGCCATCCCGTCAGTTCATACCATCTCCGATCCCTGTGGTGACCCGTCTTCTCGCTCCGTCGGTTCCGGACTCTGCCTGATGTCATCTCGGCCTCCGAACCTGAGCTCCGTCACCCGGACTACCTTCAGTGACTGCGTGGTCCCAGGGACTTCTACACTCCACTCCTCTGAACGGACTGTCCTGCTACCCGTAGTGCTCCGGCTACCGGGCACCTTGCCTTCGTTGAGGTGTTCAGCCCAGTGGATCCACCTCCTGGGTCTGCCCGTCCACCTGGCCCTAACAGAATAGATCCCTCTGTGTGTAATGACTCTATATAATATATAGGAATAGATCCCTGTGTGTACTGACTTTATATAATATATAGGAATAGATCCCTCTGTGTTTAATGACTTTATATAATATATAGGAATAGATCTCTGTGTGTAATGACTCTATATAATATATAGGAATAGATCCCTCTGTATGTAATGACTCTATATAATATATATGAATATATCCCTCTGTGTGTAATGACTCTATATAATATATAGAAATAGATCCCTGTGTGTAATGACTTTATATAATATTTAGGAATAGATCTCTCTGTGTGTAATGACTCTATATAATATATAGGAATAGATCTCTCTGTGTGTAATGACTCTATATAATATATAGGAATAGATCCCTCTGTGTGTAATGACTCTATATAATATATAGGAATAGATCCCTCTGTATGTAATGACTCTATATAATATATATGAATATATCCCTCTGTGTGTAATGACTCTATATAATATATAGAAATAGATCCCTGTGTGTAATGACTTTATATAATATTTAGGAATACATCCCTCTGTGTGTAATGACTCTATATAATATATAGGAATAGATCCCTCTGTGTGTAATGACTCTATAATATATAGGAATAGATCTCTCTGTGTGTAATGACTCTATATAATATATGCGTTTCCCTTTTTGTATTGAATTACTGAAATAAATTAACTTTTTGATGATATTCTAATTTATTGAGATGCACTTGTATGTGGTAATATGATATGTGTAATTCCAAAGTACATCTCATTCCACAAAAATACAAGTTCTCATATGTCTATGTGGCAGAAAAATTAAAACAAATTATTGCTCTGGAAAGAGAGGGAGAAAAAAACGAAAATTGGCTGCGTCACGAAAGGGTTACAGAAACAGTTTAGAATGTCAGGACGAGATAAGAAAACCAATAAAACAGAAGAAGAAAAAATCTAACTGCACTCCCCCCTGTAATCTTGAAACTGAAAACTATCTTAAGATCACAGCCGCCGCCTCATCACTTCCTTCCTCTCTCCTCCCCTACAGTAATGGACAGGTTTAGGCGGGTAGAGGGGGGCGGTAGAGGTGGGTTGCAGAGGGAGGCGTCTCCACAACGCGCCTTTTTTCAAAGTTTCCTTCCCGCTGCAGCTTTTGAATCCATTGATCTGTTCATAGAACAACACACTGAATGCGACTCCCCTCCCCGCTGAACATTTCATTGGCCATGATATTCTGCAATGTTTTGTTTGACAATTTTGGACACATTTATATGATGCAGGTTTCTTCCCTGGCTCCTTTTTAAACAAATGATTTGGAGACACGATCCTGCCGTGTTTTTGTCTTGCACTTTCTTTCCAGACTTCTGTGAACATTACACACAGCTCTGCTACATATACAGCTCACACAAGCTCCACCGTCTGCACATTATACTCAGCTCTGTACATTTACAGCGCATACAAGCTCCACATTACACACAGCTCTGCTACATATACAGCTCACACAAGCTCCACCGTCTGCACATTATACTCAGCTCTGTACATTTACAGCGCATACAAGCTCCACATTACACACAGCTCTGCTACATATACAGCTCACAGAAGCTCCACCGTCTGCACATTACACGCAGCTCTGCTACATATACAGTGCACACAAGCTCCACCGTCTGCACATTACACACAGCTCTGCTACATATACAGCTCACAGAAGCTCCACCGTCTGCACATTACACACAGCTCTGCTACATATACAGCTCACACAAGCTCCACCGTCTGCACATTATACGCAGCTCTGTACATTTACAGCGCATACAAGCTCCACATTACACACAGCTCTGCTACATATACAGCTCACAGAAGCTCCACCGTCTGCACATTACACACAGCTCTGCTACATATACAGCTCACACAAGCTCCACCGTCTGCACATTATACGCAGCTCTGTACATATACACCGCACACAAGCTCGCACACAAGCTCCACATTACACACAGCTCTGCTACATATACAGCTCACACAAGCTCCACCGTCTGCACATTACACACAGCTCTGCTACATTTACAGCGCACACAAGCTCCACTATCTACACATTACACACAGCTCTGCTCTCTTCTCACACTTTTGCTGTCAGGAGTATTTGCAAAACATTTTGCAGGATACCGTATTTTCTCAAGGTGACGGATTGTGACTGATGCAAAGTGTGAAAGCAGCCTAACAAGCGCTAAATTACCGTATATACTTGAGTATAAGCTGAGGCACCTAATTTTACCACAAAAAACTGGTAAGTCTTATTGACTCAAGTATAAGGGCGGTTTTGCACGTTGCGATATCGCACGTGCGATGTCGGTGGGGTCAAATCGAAAGTAACGCACATCCGGAGTCACAGGCGATATTGCAGTGTGTAAATCCTTTTGGATACGATTAACGAGCGCAAAAGCGTCATTATCGTATCATCGGTGCAGGGTCCGACATTTTCATAATAGCGACAGGTACAATGTTGTTCCTCGTTCCTGCGGCAGCACATATCGCTGTGTATGAAGCCGCAGGAGCGAGGAACATCTCCTTACCTGCCTCCCGGCTGCAATGAGAAGGATGGAGGTGGGCGGGATGTTTACATCCTGCTCATCTCCGCCCCTCCGCTTCTATTGGCCGCCTGCCGTGTGACGTCGCTGTGACGCCGCACGACCCGCCCCTTTAGGAAGGAGGCGGGTCACCAGCCAGAGCGACGTTGTAGGTTAGGTGAGTGCATGTGAAGCTGGCGTAGCGATAATATTCGCTACACCAGCAATCACAAGGTGTCGCACCTGCAACGGGGGCGGGGCTATCGCGCTCGGCATTCAAGCATCGGCTTGCGATGTCACAGCGTGCAAAGCCTGCCTTAGCCTACGGTATGAAATGCAGCAGATACTGGTAAATTGAAAAAATAAAAATAGAGACCAGTACAATGTAATGTCGTGCCCATCCTTGTGTCCTGTAGTAATGTGCCCATCCATCTTTCTGTAGTAATGAGTTCATATTGTCCCCTGTAGTAATGTGCCCATATTGTCCCATGTAGTAATGTGCCCATATTGTCCCCTGTAGTAATGAGCACATATTGCCCCTGTAGTAAAGTCCTCATTCCGGTTCCCTTCTTGTCCCCTCTGTGGTTTTCTACTTTAATCCCACTAGGACACGCATGGAGCTCAAAGAAATAAAATGCAAGATGGATGACAAAAAATGTAACACATTAGGTTTCTGTGGCCTTTATCTCCACAACGGAGTGCAGAAAATTAAAAATAAAAAAATAACATTGTTTTTATCTACATTGCTGCTGCTATGTTCAAAAATGTAGAGTTTATAAGGTCAAAAGTCTTTAACAACAATCCTTAAACTGCAACCAAAAATGGGAACAAATTTTTCACGGTCAAATAAAACATCGATTGTGTCATAACTGACCAATCTGTCCTTCTGCAGCAGAAGATCCTGTATGTGACTGCTATAGGGGCACTAATCTGTGGCGTTGGGCAATGGCCTATAGTTACAGGCCTCTTAAGAGGAGTATTTCTGATGCTGGTTTTTTCATAACAATCCTTTTTCCATATATCACAATTCATCCATATTATAGGAGCTACATCCAGAAATTCCAGGATCGTGCATAAACTGAGCGCTCTTTTCCCACTGCCCATTAAAATCAGATAATTGATGCATTCTTGATTTTTGGATCTAAAAGAGTAGAACAAGGTGACTGCAATCATCATCCTGCTGCTAATATGTATCCGTTACATAAGCTACAAGCTGTAGTACCCGGAGCTGCCCAGGAGAGTAACTGTCTGTTTCTCCCTCTCTCTCATCTCTCAGTCTTCCACTCTCTCCGTCTCTGTCTCCCACTCTTCGTCTCTCTGGAGAGAGGAAATAGAGGAAAGGAGAGAGTGGGAGACCCACTCTCTCCTTTCCTCCATCTCCCACTCTCCCACTCTCTCCAGTTCTGTCTTCCACTCTTCCCATCTCCCACTCATCCACTCTCCCACTTTCTCTGTCTTTCTCCCACTCTTCCATTCTCTCCCACTCTCCATCTCCCACTCTGTCTCTCCATCTTCCACTCTCCCAATCTGTCTTCCACTCTTCCACTCTTTCCCACTTTCCATCTCTCCGTCTCTCCATCTCCCACTCTTTGTCACAAATTCTTCGTCTCTCAGTCTCACACTCTCCCCAATTCTCCATCTCCCTCTTTTCGTCTTTCCATCTCCCACTCTTCCACTCTGTCTCCCACTGTCTCCATCTTTTCGTCTCCCACTTTCTCTGTATTTCCGTCTCCAACTCTCCCACTCTCTCCATCTCCCCCTCTCCTCCATTTTCCATCTCTCAGTCTCCCACTCTGTCTCTCCATCTCTCCATATACCTCTGTCTCCCACTCTTCCACTCTGTCTCCAACTCGCTCTGTTTCTGCATCTACCACTCTCCCACTCTCCATCTCTGTCTCCCATTCTTCTACTCTTCGTCTCTCCATCTCCCACTCTCTCCGTTTCTCCATCTCCCACTCTCTCCGTCTCCCACTTTCTCTGTCTCTTTCTTCCACTATTCCATTCTCTCCCACTCTCCCACTCTGTCTCTCCATATCCTACTCTCCATCTCCCACTCTGTCTCCCACTCTTCATCTCTCCATCTCCCACTCTCTCCATCACTCTATCTTCCACTTTTCCAGTCTCTCCGTCTCCCACTTTTTCTGTCTTTCTCTCACTCTTCTAATCTCTCCCACTCTGTCTCCCACTCTGTCTATCCATATCCCACTCTCCATCTCCCAGTCTCTCCCACTCTCCGTCTGCCACTCTGTCTCTCAGTCTTCCACTTTCTCCCACTCTCCACACCCCGTCTCCCACTCTTCGTCTCTTCGTGTCGAATTCTTCGTCTCTCCGTCTCCCACTCTTTCGCTCTCCATATCACACTCTCCCCATTTCTCCGTCTCCCACTATCCATCTCCTACTCTTCGTCTTTAAATCCCCCATGTTCCCACTGTCCGTCTCTCACACTCCCACTTTTCCACTCTCTCCGTCTCCCACTCTTTCCGTCTCTCACTCTCCCACTCTCTCACTTTCCCAGTCTTTGCATCTCCCACTCTTCCACTCTCTCCATCTTTCCGTCTCCCACTCTCCCACTCTCTCCGTCTTTCCGTCTCCCACTCTCTCCGTCTTTCCGTCTCCCACTCTCCTCCACTCTCATCTCTCTGTCTCCCACTCTCCCACTCTCTGTCTTCCACTCTCTCCGTCTCCCACTCTCCTCCACTCTGTCTCTCCGTCTCCCTCTCTCCATCACCCCCTCTCTGTCTCTCCATCGCCCACTCTCCGTATCCCACTCTGTCTCCCACTCTCTCTGTTTCTGCATCTCCCACTTTCCATCTCTGTCTCCCACTCTTCAGCTCTCTATCTCCCACTCTCTCCTTTTCTTTATCTTCCATTCTTCGTCTTTCAATCTCCCACTCTCTCCGTCTTTCCGTCTCCCACTTTCTCTGTCTTTCTGTCTACGGCTTTCCGACTCTCACTCTCCTCTACTCTCCATCACCCACTCTCCATCTCTCAATCTCCCACTCACAGCCTCCCACTCACAGTCTTTCCATCTCCCACTCTCTCCCTCCCACTCTCCGTCTCTGTCTCCCACTCTCTCCATTTCTCCATCCCTCCATCCCCCACTCTGTCTCTCCATCTCCCACTCTTCATCTGCTCGAGACCTGCTCGAAACTGTAGTGACCAAGTCTTAGCTTTGACAACTCTCATTGAAGCTGAATTCTAGAAGAACAAGAAAGTTTCAGTGGTGTTTATCGATCTCTCTGCTGCATATGATACTGTGTGGAGGGAAGGACTTTTATATAAATTTCTGAAGGTGATTCCATGTAAGAAAATGATGTACCTCTTGAACAATATGATTGCAAATCGAACTTTTCATCTTATTATGGGCGATTCAACCAGTTGTAAGAAATCTTTAAACAACGGACTGGCCCAGGGATCAGTGCTGGCACCTCTCCTGTTTGCCCTGTACCTAGCTGATATTCCTAAAACAGTGTCACGGAAATTTGGATATGCCGATGACTGGGCACTTGCTATGGTAAGCAAAACAATGGAGGAAGCAGAGGACGTTCTTACAAAAGATCTTAGTGTAATGGGAAAGTACTTCTGACAATGGAGATTAAAACCTAACCCATCAAAAACGGAAGTTTGCTGCTTTCGTTTACACAATGCAAGTGCCAAGACTGAACTTAAAGTACAATTTGAAGGCCAATCTGTTAAACACAATTTCAATCCTAAGTACTTAGGTGTAACCCTTGATAGAAGTCTAACTTTTAAATCCCATCTGGATAAATTGGCACAGAAACTGAAAGCACGTAATAATATTATTCAGAAACTTTGTGGATCCTCATGGGGCTCGGCAACATCTGTTTTGAGAACATCTACTCTTGCCCTGGTGTACTCTGCTGCAGAATACTGTGCTCCAGCATGGTTAAATAGCTGTCATGTAAACTTAATTGACACTCAGCTGAACAACTCTTTGCGTATAATATCTGGTGCTATTAGACCTACACCTGTTCACTGGTTACCTGTGCTGGGTCATATCGCACCCGCAAATCTAAGAAGACAAAAGCTCCTACTTAAAGAATACACTAAAGTAGTGAATAATGAAAAACTTCCAATAAACCAAAATATCAGAGATGTTACAATACAACGATTGAAATCAAGACATCCACCCATCCGAACTGCAATCACCTTGCATGAACAAGACTTCAATTTAGAGGAGAAATGGCGAGAACTTTGGGTCAATGTAGTAAAAGGTGATCCACAAATGTTCCCTAATTTACAAAACCCTCCACCAGGCTTCAATCTACCAAGGAAAACATGGGTTACTCTAAATCGTATCAGAACAAACTTCTGCGTCTGTGCAGATTTTATGTATGAGTGGGGAAAATATGACTCTCCGACCTGTGACTGTGGAGCAGATCGTCAAACTATCCAGCACATTGTTGAGGAGCGCCCCCTGAGATCCTACCATGGTGACAAGAAGGATTTCTATATTGTAAATGATAACGCTATTGCATATATAGAAAATCTTGATATTCAAATTTGATTTTTATCCTTTTGATATTTTTCAATCACTGTCTATTGTCTGGTGTTTATTTTTATATGATGGTAAGATATACGTTCATACGATTAAATACTCTTCGTCTCTCCATCTCCCACTCTTCGTCTCTCCATCTCCCACTCTTCGTCTCCCCCTCTCCCGCTCTCCCCATTTCTTCATCTGAAACTCTCCGTCTCTCCGTTTCCCACTCTCTCTCTGTCTCTCTCTCGGTCTCTCTGTCTGTTTATATCTCTGTCTGTCTCTATGTTGCTATCCGTTTCTCCACTGAAATCCTATTAACTGACACATAAGCTTTTTATACTAAAAATGTCCTTCGTTGCCTATAGCAACCAGTCAGAGCTCCTATTAATGACGACCTGTAGCAGAACAGAAGCAGAGCTGTGATTGGTTGCTATAGGCCACCTGATAAATATCCAGGCTAACTGTCAAAACAGCCAATATATTACCTCACACATCCAAACAGTAAGTTTGGTGAATAACTGTAAAGTGCGGAGTTAAAATTTCCCCTCAAAACATAGTCTATGACATTCCCTGAGTCACACACATGTATACATACACACATACATATACACACATACATATACACACACACATACAGACATACATATACACACAAATACTGTACATACACACACATACATACAGTACAGACCAAAAGTTTGGACACACCTTCTCATCTCTACAACAACTGTTAAGAGGAGACTTTGTGCAGCAGGCCTTCATGGTAAAATAGCTGCTAGGAAACCACTGCTAAAGACAGGCAACAAGCAGAAGAGACTTGTTTGGGCTAAAGAACACAAGGAATGGACATTAGACCAGTGGAAATCTGTGCTTTGGTCTGACGAGTCCAAATTTGAGATCTTTGGATCCAACCACCGTGTCTTTGTGCGATGCAGAAAAGGTGAACGGATGGACTCTACATGCCTAGTTTCCACCGTGAAGCATGGAGGAGGAGGTGTGATGGTGTGGGGGGGGCTTTGCTGGTGACACTGTTGGGGATTTATTCAAAATTGAAGGCATACAGAACCAGCATGTCTACCACAGCATCTTGCAGCAGCGTGCTATTCCATCCGGTTTGCGTTTAGTTGGACCATCATTTATTTTTCAACAGGACAATGACCCCAAACACACCTCCAGACTGCATAAGGGCTATTGACTAAGAAGGAGAGAGTGATGGGGTGCTACGCCAGATGACCTGGCCTCCACAGTCACCAGACCTGAACCCAATCGAGATGGTTTGGGGTGAGCTGGACCGCATAGTGAAGGCAAAAGGGCCAACAAGTGCTAAGCATCTCTGGGAACTCCTTCAAGACTGTTGGAAAACCATTTCCGGTGACTACCTTTTGAAGCTCATCAAGAGAATGCCAAGAGTGTGCAAAGCAGTAATCAAAGCAAAAGGTGGCTACTTTGAAGAACCTAGAATAGAAGACATATTTTCAGTTGTTTCACACTTTTTTAAGTATTTCATTCCACATGTGTTAATTCATAGTTTTGATGCCTTCAATGTGAATCTACAATTTTTAGAGTCATGAACATAAAGAAAACTCTTTGAATGAGAAGGTGTGTCCAAACTTTTGGTCTGTACTGTACATACACACACACACACACACACACACTCAGCTTTATATATTAGACAGACCTATCTCGTTTATAATTTACTGATATATTATCATTTTCTTATGTGATCAGAAAAAGAGTTATGTCCATTATTTTGTTTTATCAGTTGTCAAGAAAAAAAATTGGCTACCTTACCTAAATCTTATGTATTAAGCGCTAGTGTAAAGTTTAAGGTTAAAAACTGAGTAAAATGATCTGATTTGTTACCATAAGGGCTTATTCACACATCAATATTTAATTAGTATTTTTCATCAGTGGCTGTAAGCCGAAAAAATATAATTGATTGACACTGGTTCTGGGTTCTGGAGTTTTCTCATTTTGGCAACAAATACTGATGAAACACTGATGAAATATAATAGTGTGTGAATAAAGTTTATAAAGTGCATAAAGGTTGAAATATGAAGATGGAAATTATATTAGTAATGTGGAAAGATTGCGGGGAATTTTCTACTATTTTTGGTATGACTACTCATACGTCATTAGTGGGTGGTGGAAATCTCCGCGTAACACTAAAGTGATTTATCTTTGCCCCATGATTATGGAAATTATATTTTATATTCTGTCCAGTTTATTTGATATATATTTTAAGATAAGAGCCTTCATAGTTATACGTTCCAAAATTTTTGGCACCTCAACAGATTATACTGTCTGATACCTTCCTTTGAGATTCAAGGATATTCAATGAATGTTGGCTGAATCTGCCAACTGCTGAAGGTTTATACTTGACGAATATTCCTAAACACTCTGATTTCCGGTCAAGCTGACAGCCGGCTTAGAGAAGGTCCAACACCCCAGTTCTCAGTCATCAGTTGTATTCACGTCACTAAGGTGCGGCCCGGGTACAATTGAAGCCCTGACTGCCGGCCCTCCTGGCTCAGGGCAATGTCAGTAGCAGGATCAGATCATTTGATCACTCTGCTGACGTCACTCTCCGGCATCTCATAGGCGTGAATAACGTTGGTGTGGTAAGTGGTGAAGAAACTAAATATTTATTGTAATTTGGGGCGATTTGAGGAGACACTATGGGGAGCAGAGGGGTTAATGGTAATGGGTACAGAAACTGTATGGGGAAGGGGATATATGAGAAGACAATATGGAAAGTGAGCAGGGAAACAGAATGGTGAGCGAGTGAGGAATGGGTGCAGACACAGTATGGGGAGTGAGGGAAGGAGTGTGTGAAGAAACAGTATAAAGAGCAAAGGGGAAATAGGCAGAAACAGTATGGGAAGTGAGGAGGGGGCATGGGTGCTGACACAGTATGGGAAGCAGGGAATGTGTGGGGAAACAGTATGGTAAGCAAGGATGAAGGATGGGTGCAGACACAGTATGGGAAATTGGGTGAAAAATTTGTGAAGAAACTAAGGTGAGTGAAGGGGGATTGGTGTAGACACAGTATGGGGAATAAAGGGAAGATGTGGGAGAAAACAGTATGAGTAGCAAGGGGGTGAATGGGTGCAGAAACAGTATGGACTGGGGAGATATATGAGGAGACAATATGGAGAGTGAGGAGCTAAATGTCAGGAGACAGCATGGTGAGGGGAGGGAATGTGTGAGGAGACACTGCAAGGAATGGGCAAAATGTATGAGGAGGTTGATGAAGGGAATCGTGTAAAGAAACAATACAGGGGGAAAAAGGTGTGAGGGGGCACATAAAAGAGACTAGATAGTGTGTGTAAGGGGTTGCGGTATAGTCAGGGGGTAGTATAGGGGACAATGTGACTAGAGAGAAAGAAGGAGACAGTATGCTGAGGAGGAGGAGGAGTGGGATGAGTACAGTATAGAGACTGGGCATTATAGAGGGAGCACAGTGTAAGAGGACAGTGTGAAGAGCGGGCCCAGTATGCCAAGGAGAAGGCAGTATGGAGGCCATGAACCATGAGAGGGACAGTATGTGGTTCATATTTTGTGCGGGGAACACAGTGAGGCCGCTTTCACACATCAGTTTTTTGCAATCAGGCACAATCAGCACTTTGCAGAAAAAATGCATCCTTTGTTTTGCCGCTGGATGCGTTTTTTCATCATAGACTTGCATTAGCGCCGGATTGTGCGGCATGGCCTTGCGTTGCATCCGTTTTTTGCCGGATGAGGCATATTTAGGCGATGCAGCGGCCGGATGGAACGTTGCATGCAGCGTTTTTTGTCTGCAGCGAAAAAACGATGCGGCGCGATTTACAATGCAAGCCTATGGGTGCCGGATGCGGTGTCCTGCGGCAATAACCGCATCCGTCTGCCAGATGCAGTTTTTTGACCTGCGCATGCTCAGTATCAAACCGCATCCATCAAACGGACGGGCCGCATGGAAAAACTTATGCAACGGATCAATTTTTTTCGCCGCATCCGTTGCATAGGTTTTTGAGCCGGATTGTGCCTGATGCAAAAAAAATGATGTGTGAAAGCAGCCTGATAGGCAATTATTTATTCAGCAGCTCAGTGTAGGGGTAGAGCAGATAATTTTATTTTGGAGCATTAGAATCATGCTGCTATTTTTAAGGACATCGTTTTGGGATGTGCTGCATAAGGCTCTCTCCTTTATGAATCAGTCTGTTGTTAATTTGTTCATTCTAATTAATATTTGTATTTTGAATTTAATTCTTCTCATGTACAGCGCCATGGAAATAATGGTCCTCTAAAAATAAATACTAGTTATAATAATAATAATGTACTGATGGTGGTTCTGGCTATGTATTTGTTATGAGTGAGTCCTACTAATCACACAGGGATGAAAAGATCAAGAGAGATGTTAAATCTGCAATCCACAGGTCCCTAAGACTAGGAAAATCCCTAAATCTGACCCCGATTTGTCCCTGCCTGTTGGCCTAAAATTAAGCAATGGTGTCTCCACTCAATGTTGGCTGACTGAGTGTCCATAACTACACCATCAACTATAACCAAAGTATAACAAAAAATACCAATAACCATAAATAAAAAGCACGCAAGCAGAGGATGAGACATGAAACTAAGTGATGGAAATCACCCAAAAGACTTACAGAATATGTGGAAACCTCCCAAACAGTAAACATAAAAGAATGGGAACAATGCTGGGAAGGGAAACACACAAACGAACCACAGGGAATGACAATAGAGCTAATTCCTTAACTGATGAGCTGGGACTCTAAATATCCATCTACCTTGGAATATAGCCAGGAATGAAGGCATGTGCATGGTGATTTTAAAAAGCTGCTCCCAAGATGTGTTAGGGCCAACAAAACTAGGAAGTGAAAACACCTGGATACAAATAAGAAGGAAAGCAAGACAAAGGAAAAAAAAGACAAGAGAACAATCAGGAATCAGATAGAGACAAAACAGGCTGTGGTTCAACAGAGAGGAAATCCAACCACAGAAATAGAGGTCACTGGATCGACCCACAGAGTCGAGGCATGACAGTATGTCTGTACTGATGCTGCTTCTGGTGCTGTATTCATGTACTGATGCTACTTCTGGTGATGTATTTTTGCATTGCTGGAGATTTTGGTGATGTACTGATGAGGCTTGTGCTGATGTGTTTAGTAATTTATTTCTCTACTTCTGGTGGTTCTGGTGATATATTCTTGTGCTGTTATTGATTCTAATCCTGTACACACAAACTTGTAAGATTACATGATACATGTCCATGTTAATAAAGTGTTGTGGCACTTGACAAGTTAATGGTTAAAATGTTTGTATTTATGTTATGAGCGTGTGAAGCCCCACAGGTGTTGTGTCGGTGCATTACCTTCAGGGACTCCACTCAGCTGGATCTTGGTCACAGGTAGGAGATCTTCTTCTTGTCGTGACGCCACTCTCAGTATTGCGGCCAGTAGGGACCGCCACTGCAGATTGAGGGTCGCCTGGGGCTGATGGTGTGTGCAGTTAGTTGGAATAGCCTCCTGAGAGTGAGGCAAGCCCCAGGGCCCTGTATAGGTGCGTAGTACCACAAGGCGCAGAATGACTCAATACAGGCAGAATGTCTTTCAGGGTTTTTACTCACAGTTGATGGCAGGGTGAGTGACCCGGGCGTAGCTGGGATGAACCAAGTGAGAACCAGGTGTCCTTCAGGCTGACTTGTGAGGGTGACTACTAACTCGCCTTCCTTAGCCCTTGGTGGTTTGGGGTAACCCCGACTTTGAGTCCCTATGGGGGTCACCCAGGGAAGATGCTGCAGCCTCTCTCCCCTTCGTTTGCCGTGTGCTTGTCGCCTGGGCCAGGCCACTCCAGCTGCTTGCCTCCTGTGACCTATGGGCCCTAACTGTGGCTACGTGGCTGCGGCTTTTGTGGTGTTGTGGCGTGGGCTTTGAGAGCCCCACACCGGCAGGTTTAGCAAAAGAAAGTTGGATCTATCTCCGCTCCGGGATCTGCCGCCCGTTTGGGCCTGGTACTCTCTAGCAGTCTCCTTACTTCCCACTCCGTGCCCTCTCTTTAGCTGAAGATGGATTTCGGGTAGCACTCCTAGTTGACCGTTCTCCCCCGTCAGTAGCCACTGCGCGGGCGCTGTTAGACAGCAACAGCCCCACAGGTCTGCTCCTCACTGAGCCCTATGGAGTTCTGCTCTAACCGACTCACTGCCCCTCCTCTCCTGTTCTTGCCTACGCCACCTAGCAACCAGACTCTCTTACCACACCCCTTGAGAGGAGATGGAGGCCATGCTCATGCTTCACCCCCTCCTGGGATCCCCAGGGGTCCTCTCATAGGTACATGTGTGAGACCTGATCACTATGCGCCTGTGTTCCACACCCCGGTCAGCCTTCTGGATTACCTGTATTGTACTGTCCCCAGCATGGGTGCAGTACTCAGTGGTGCCTGACCAGGTCAGGGGCGCCACATTCCCCCTTAGTTATCACCAGCACGTCCTCGGGCTGCAAGACAACATTTTAAAATGCATAAAACATTAAAACATGGTAAAACATTTTAAGACCACCAGCTATCATACATCACCACCCTCCACCCACAAGTCCGTTAACCCACCCAAAACCCTCTCAGGAGGCAGGTCACCGGTTTCTTTTGGTAACCAGGTCTGGGCCATCCACTTCCCCAGACCTTTCCTCCAATCTTCCTCTCCCGTTGGCCGCGGCTTCAGCCACTTCTGGCAGGATGTAGAGGCGGCTTTCATGGGCTGGTGGTTTCAGGGTATACCTGGCCTGGTGGATCCGCGCCCTCAGCCTCTTCTGGCAGGATGCAGAGGCGGCCTCCACAGTTGGTGCTGACCAGGTACCCTCTTTGTGGTGGAGAGCCAGGCCCCATAAACAGGCATGCTCTCTGGTCGCAGGCGAGCCAAGGCCCTATATACGGACGGGCCCCTCCTGGTTGCAGACGAGCCAAGCCCCTAAACAGGCTGGCCCTGGTGGTGGTGCCACTGGTGTAACTATTTACACTGCGAGAGTTTGTGGCTATAGCCAGTTCATAGCCTTAAGGTTTATGGTTTTCTCACAATAGTTTTTGTGGGCACATGCTTAAACGTAAACGTTGCAAAACAAACTTTTCAAAACTTTAACTTTCTAACTGCTGAACTTCTTACTTTCCTTTACTCCTCCATACCAGGGCTTGGGCCTGTTGGGCTGCGGCACCTGCTGCTTTCTTGCTCTTTGTCGTCGTCTGAGGTAGTCTCATCTGTAGGTTCCTTGTCTTTTCTTTCTTGATCTTCATCTGTTTCCTTTGCTGCATCTGTTTCTTTATCTCTGTCTTTTCTTTCTTCTTTGGGACATGGTGCTACATCTAAGGCATACCATCCGCGTTCTCCTTGGTGCATGGTAAACTGTACGGAGTCTCCCATTTTTAAGTTTCTGCCAGGGTGTCCTCTGGGCAGATGAGCTCTCACATCCCTCCTATTAACGAAAATGCCCTCTTTCATACCCGGTGCCACAATAAAGCCGTATCCGCTTTTCAAGTTAAAGTCTTCCACAACTCCTCTACAAAGGGGTCCTCTGACCTGTGCTTGGGCTCTTCTCAGGAACCTTTTTTCTTGTAGGTCTCTGGCCGTGACTTCCCTCTGCTCTGGGGATGGCGGTGCAGGGGACAGCGTTGTTCTGTTGCGACGCCTTGTCTTGCGGCCTGAACTCTGCGTGGTACAGCTTGCAAGCTCCCAGGTGAGACTTTTAGGCAGATCTTCGTCAGCGGATGGTGTCAGGTCTTCCTCATCCCAACGGGAATAGGGCAACATCTCCGGCTCTGAGTATGGATCCACTGCTGGTGGCTCCGGAGTCAGCTCCTCAGCTTCCTGGCCTCCTCTCCCCCTTAGTTCTTCGCTGCACTCTGGTTGTGGCAGCGCTGGGGATGAGTGTTCCTCAGCTGGCCCAGGCGGTGGACTCTTCGGCGTGGTCGCTGCAGGGGTTGCCTTAGGGGTGTGCGGAGGGAGCATGTATCTGTCCACCATCTCCTGTGGGAACTTGGCCTCCAGGTCAGCCTTCAGCTGCCAGTATGCGGAGTCTTCACCTATCAGGGATTTCCTAGTAGGGACTTCCTCAGACCGGGGAGCGGTATCTGCTCTGGCCTTGCAGGCCGGGGAAAATGATGAGGTAGTCTTTTCTTGGCGGGCCGGGCAGGGCATCGCTGCGGCGGCCTGGTCTTGGCGGGCCGCGCCTGGCATGGCGGCGGCCTGGATCAGCGTCGCTGTTGCAGAGGGCTCTGTGCAGGCTGAGCTGGGCGTCGCTGCTGTGATCGGGGCTTGACGGGCCGCACCTGGCGGGGCTGCGGCCTGGTTCAGCATCTCACTTGCGGCGCGGACGAGCGTCGCTGCTGCGGTGGGGTCTTGGCGGACTGGGCTCAGCAGGGTGGCAGCCTGGGTCAGCGTCACACCTGCGGCACGGATCAGTATCGCAGTGGTAGTCGGACCTTTGCGGGCCAGGCGGGGCATGGCTGCGGCGGCCTGGATTTGGCGGGCCGCATCTAGCGTGGCTGCGGCCTGGTTCGGTGGCGCCGCGCCGGGCGCCTCTTCTGGGACCGCGGGCGTGGCAGCAGGGGTCGGGGCACTTGCGCTGGCCGGGGCATCGCTGGACTCACCCATCGGTGGCACCATCGGGGTCTGAGTCGTCGCCGCTCGGTCTGGCATGCGTCGCGCGGCTCCCTCCTCGTAGGTCCGAACCGCCGCCGCCATCTCCAGAAGCTCCGTGCGTTCTTCTCTGAGCCGTCGCACAATCCTGGCCTCCAGCTGGTCGCAGAAGATAGCAAGCTCCCGGCACCACCAGGCAGCAGAGCCTGGCTCTGGGTATCCGTGTCTGGACTCCATTTCTTCTAGCACGCTACTGGCTTCTTCTCTGCTCCGCCGTCTCTGGACGCTTCCGCTTTCTTCACAAGCGAGGTCAGAACTCTGCAGGGGATCTCTGGGTAGCCACACCTCTTCGTGGGCGGTAACTTCTTCCAGCGCGGGCTGCTGTTGTTTTTCAGCGCGCTTTTCATGGTGGCAATATGGCGGCGCTTCCAATTTTTCAAGCGGACCGCCTAGGCACATGGTCACCTGTCTGAACAGGTCTAGTCCTTATCCTGTTCGTGACGCCAGATGTGAAGCCCCACAGGTGTTGTGTCGGTGCATTACCTTCAGGGACTCCACTCAGCTGGATCTTGGTCACAGGTAGGAGATCTTCTTCTTGTCGTGACGCCACTCTCAGTATTGCGGCCAGTAGGGACCGCCACTGCAGATTGAGGGTCGCCTGGGGCTGATGGTGTGTGCAGTTAGTTGGAATAGCCTCCTGAGAGTGAGGCAAGCCCCAGGGCCCTGTATAGGTGCGTAGTACCACAAGGCGCAGAATGACTCAATACAGGCAGAATGTCTTTCAGGGTTTTTACTCACAGTTGATGGCAGGGTGAGTGACCCGGGCGTAGCTGGGATGAACCAAGTGAGAACCAGGTGTCCTTCAGGCTGACTTGTGAGGGTGACTACTAACTCGCCTTCCTTAGCCCTTGGTGGTTTGGGGTAACCCCGACTTTGAGTCCCTATGGGGGTCACCCAGGGAAGATGCTGCAGCCTCTCTCCCCTTCGTTTGCCGTGTGCTTGTCGCCTGGGCCAGGCCACTCCAGCTGCTTGCCTCCTGTGACCTATGGGCCCTAACTGTGGCTACGTGGCTGCGGCTTTTGTGGTGTTGTGGCGTGGGCTTTGAGAGCCCCACACCGGCAGGTTTAGCAAAAGAAAGTTGGATCTATCTCCGCTCCGGGATCTGCCGCCCGTTTGGGCCTGGTACTCTCTAGCAGTCTCCTTACTTCCCACTCCGTGCCCTCTCTTTAGCTGAAGATGGATTTCGGGTAGCACTCCTAGTTGACCGTTCTCCCCCGTCAGTAGCCACTGCGCGGGCGCTGTTAGACAGCAACAGCCCCACAGGTCTGCTCCTCACTGAGCCCTATGGAGTTCTGCTCTAACCGACTCACTGCCCCTCCTCTCCTGTTCTTGCCTACGCCACCTAGCAACCAGACTCTCTTACCACACCCCTTGAGAGGAGATGGAGGCCATGCTCATGCTTCACCCCCTCCTGGGATCCCCAGGGGTCCTCTCATAGGTACATGTGTGAGACCTGATCACTATGCGCCTGTGTTCCACACCCCGGTCAGCCTTCTGGATTACCTGTATTGTACTGTCCCCAGCATGGGTGCAGTACTCAGTGGTGCCTGACCAGGTCAGGGGCGCCACAAGCGTTAGAGGGGCTATTCACTTTTTCACTTTTGAAATGAAAATCTGCAGTCACTCTGTGACACTTGTGTGAGGCTGGACACGTCTAGTCGGAATGTGGCCAGAAGGATGCAAATAGCATACTTTGAAAGTGTGCAGTGTGTGTGCTGTGAGAATTCAGAAGTGTGCACAGACCTAGAATAACTACAGACTTATCACAAACCTGGGCAACCCCTTTAATTATAAAATTAGGCAGTCTAGCATGCCCAATCCTAACAGCATGTAATATACTCACTGTCAGGATTCAGCTCTGCTTGCTTGTTCCAGCAGTCATCCCATGATCACTCAAATGAGATTTTTATACGTAGTACGGTCGAGTGCAGACTAGCTTTTCTTCCTGCTTCTCTCAATGAAGCAGGGGCTGTAGTTTTCACTGAATATTGATAAGAGCAGCTCCTGAGTATGTGACTGTAAATGTGCAAATCACATAAGAGCGGTCACATGAAGACTAATCAAACAACTTGAGTGAGAAGTCGAGGAGGGGTTCCCAGGGTGCTGCAAAACCTAGATCTGCTTCAGCCAGTTGGCAAACGTGTAGCCAGAATAAATGAGCCTTTAGACAATGATTTATTATGTGTGGGGCTTTCCAGACACAGATACTTGCATAATAAATGTTTACCGTATTTCTTAGATTATAAGACGGACTTTTCCTCCCAAAAATTTGGGAGGAAAATGAGGTGTGCGTCTTATAATCCGAAAGTAACTTACCGGGAGGTGGTGGAGAGGGTTAGCAAGAGACAGGGGCAATGCTGGGGCTGCGGGCGGTGAGGCAGCGGCCATCATGAAAATGTTGGCGGTGTGGGCATCAAATAATGGCACCCGGAGTCATTGTGTGTGCATATGGAACTCTCAGCTCAAGATCTTATCTGCGCATGCGCCGCCTCCAATCCATTGATCTCCCAGCAGTGGACTTAAGGAACAGGGCGCCCGGAGGTGGTGCATGTGCAGATGAGATCTCTGCTTGTCATTGAGCCAATAGCTCAATCTGTGCATGCGCCACCTCCAGGCGTCATTTCTTTGAAGGCCGCACAGTATTTCGATGTACCCTGCCTCACAGCGCCTGCAGCGACCATGTGGGACACCCGCTGCACTGCCCACAACATCACCCTACCAACACCGCCCCTATCTCCTGTGGGCCCTCTCCACCACCGCTGCCCCCCCCCCCCGTAAGACACGACCAAATTTTGGGCTATTTTTTTTTTTTCCTTTTTTCTTCCTCTAAATTTGGGGTGTGTCTTATAAACAGAAAAATACGGTAATTATTTTGAATTTGAACACATCCGGTCTTTATTCTCAAGACGTTTAAGCTGCAGCCAGAGACATCTGTTAGGAATTACTGTAGATCCTTTCTCCGCACTGAAAAAATATGCACAAACAGTTCTCTCCAAAGTCAATTTGCCTGTACATTTTCTGTGACTTATTAATAAAAGTCTGAAAAAAATAGAAATATTTACACTGTAACTGTCACTTTAAGAGAACTAGAGCGGAATGTGTGTGTGTTCCAACTAGCTCCTCCTCTCTTCTCTATAGAACTTTATTAGCAACAGCCACATCTTATCTCATAGTGGAAAGGTCTGAACTCAGGGAACAAACACTAATAAAGGGTAAAAGATCGATCCAGGGGGAGAAAGAAAATAATTCTCTGATGAGATATATTAAAAAGTTTCTTACCTTCACTTGAGCTATTGATTTATGAAAAAAAGTTAAACAATGGTTATACATTAAAAAAAATAACATTCACTTAAATTATATATATCACCATAAAATAATGTGGTGAATCTAGAAATTATATCATACTGGCTATAAAGTGACTCTCTATAGCTATGTGCCCACAGTAGTCTATAACCGCGGAATTTGCCGCGGAAAACCTGCAGATTTATCTGGATTTTCCAGATAAATACGCAGGTTTTAGCAAGTTCAGACACTCCCCATGTTATCTATGGGACATGGGGTGTGCTGTCTCTATGCTGCGGCTGCGGAATATGCTGCGGATGTCTCTATGGAGATAGAGGCCGGGACTTCCGCAGGTAAGTCACACAAATGTCCGAAGGTTTACCGCAGCTATTTCGCTGGAATTCCGTAGCTATGTATAGCTGCGGATTCCGGGGATCATCTGCAGGAAACCTGCGGCCGTACCTGCGTATATATATCCGCGGGTACAAAGTCCCGTGGGCACATAGCCTTAGGCTATGTGTGCACTAGAAAATGCCTTAAAGAATCCCGCACCCGCGGTAAAAAAACGCACCAAAATCGCAACGAAATCTGCACGCGGTTTGCCACGGATTTACTGTGGATTTTCTGCAGGTTGGTCCCTGCAGATTTTTACCATTATCTATGGCAAAAAATACAGGTACCTGCGGAAAAGAAGTGACATGCTCATTAATTCGGCAGTGGAAAATCCGCAGGTAAAAAACCGCAATGTGTGCACAGCATTTTTTAATACCCATAGGATTTGCTGGGGAATGACTGCAGCAATGTTACACACATTTTCTGCAGCAAATCCGCGGTAAATCCGCAGCGTGCGCACAGGGCCTTAAAGCATATTTAGCTCTTGTAAAAAACAGCAGGAAGAGTCTAAATCATTATCAACATTTTCTGGCTGAAATTAAATTAATTGACTTGGAGGAAGAAACTCTTTAATTAATGGAAGAAATAGAATTAAACAGAAACAGGACCAAAACTGGGATACAGGTCAGCTGAGAAGTCCAGAGGGCGGAACCTGTCCCCAGATTCTAAAATAGATGTGTTACATCTGATGAGGCTGGTGTACTTACTTTGATAATCCATACCGTACTAGATGTATAGTCATCAGCATCAGAGAATGTATTCCAGACATTTCTGCTATGATTTATGTTATTTTGTGGTGTACTTTATAGTGAATCTGTGCCAATTAGAGGGTTTGGCTGACAAATCAATTTATGGGTTTAGTGGCCAATTCCTGTACACTGCAATCTAATATTCCTGTTTCTATTTCATCGGTGGTAGTTATTACTCCGGCCGTGTCCAAAGATAAATTCGTGGACTAAATGTGAGTGAAAAGGACACTTCATTTTATTAAAGTTTATGAACACAGAAAACAATTGAGCGTGATGAGAATTGAAAACAGGAGCAGTTATCCAGCAAAAACTGATACATGATCGAAAAGGTGGATATTGTTACAAAGTTAATATAAATCGGACTAAAGACCCCGTTACACGCAACGACATCGCTAACGAGATGTCGTTGGGGTCACGGAATTCATGACGCACATCCGGCCTCCTTAGCAATGTTGTTGTGTGTAAAGCGCCCTTAAGGTGCAATAAACATAGACTGGTAACAATGACATGTAACCAGCAGGTGGCAGTAAAACAGCTTACAATTAAAAGAATAAATAATACAATAAGATTAAGCAAACTGGGACATCATAAAACACAACAACTCCAGCCCCGATGCACATTTTGTTGTTAGCGTTCTCAAAGCGTTTTTAGACTAGATGGCCGGAGAGCTGAGGGAGGAGTTCATAAATGAACCAAAACCATCCTGATCAGTGACATACATCATGTTATATTAGTATAATTAAAACAGACAGTGAAAGGGGATGTTGATATAAAATAGGCACAGGGCATTTTAGTTACATGTCCTCTCTGTGAACTCCTCCCCCTCCTGTAATGTGTGCAATTTTTGTAAAACCCCCCCCCCCCTCCAGTCTGTGCTACCTCCGAGAACTCCCTCCCCAATGTGTGCCGTCTCAGGTTAAGTGCTGGTTGTCAGGTTGAGACCTGGTTGTCAGGTTGGGTGCTGGATGTCAGGTTGGGTGCTGGATGTCAGGTTGGGTGCTGGATGTCAGGTTGGGTGCTGGTTGTCAGGTTGAGTCGCCCACGCCCCCCACATACATTGGGCACCTATACACCTCCCCCCAGGACTACTCCACCTAATAGACACCCACTTTGCCCGCTCGGTCACGCCCCCCACACACTCTGCCCGCTCGGCCACGCCCACCACACAAATTAGGCACCTATACACCTCCCCCCAGGACTACTCCACCTATTATACTCCTCTCCCCCCAGGACTACTCCTCCTATTATCTTCCTCTCCCCCCAGGACTACTCCTCCTATTATCCTCCTCTCCCCCCAGGACTACTCCTCCTATTATGCTCCTCTCCCTCCAGGACTACTCCTCCTATTATACTCCTCTCCCTCCAGGACTACTCCTCCTATTATACTCCTCTCTCCCCAGGACTACTCCTCCTATTATACTCCTCTCTCCCCAGGACTACTCCTCTCATTATCCTCCTCTCCCCCAGGACTACTCCTCCTATTATCCTCCTCTCCCCCCAGGACTACTCCTCCTATTATCCTCCTCTCCCCCCAGGACTACTCCTCCTATTATCCTCCTCTCCCCCCCAGGACTACTCCTCCTATTATACTCCTCTCTCCCCAGGACTACTCCTCCTATTATACTCCTCTCTCCCCAGGACTACTCCTCTCATTATCCTCCTCTCACCCCAGGACTACTCCTCCTATTATACTCCTCTCTCCCCAGGACTACTCCTCCTATTATACTCCTCTCTCCCCAGGACTACTCCTCCTATTATCCTCCTCTCTCCCCAGGACTACTCCTCCTAGTATACTCCTCTCCCTCCAGGACTACTCCTCCTAGTATACTCCTCTCCCTCCAGGACTACTCCTCCTATTATACTCCTCTCCCTCCAGGACTACTCCTCCTATTATACTCCTCTCCCTCCAGGACTACTCCTCCTATTATACTCCTCTCCCTCCAGGAGTACTCCTCCTATTATCCTCCTCTCCCCCCAGGACTACTCCTCCTATTATCCTCCTCTCCCCCAGTACTACTCCTCCTATTATCCTCCTCTCTCCTCAGGACTACTCCTCCTATTATACTCCTGTCTACCCAGGACTACTCCTCCTATTATAACTCCTCTCTCCCCAGGACTACTCCTCCTATTATCCTCCTCTCTCCCCAGGACTACTCCTCCTATTATCCTCCTCTCCCCCCAGGACTACTACTATTATACTCCTCTCTCTCCAGGACTACTCTTCCTATTATCCTCCTCTCTCCCCAGGACTACTCTTCCTATTATCCTCCTCTCTCTCCAGGACTACTCCTCCTATTATCTTCCTCTCTCCCCAGGACTACTCTACCTATTATCCTCCTCTCCCCCCAGGACTACTCCTCCTATTATCCTCTTCTCTCCCCAGGACTACTCCTCCTATTATCCTCCTCTCCCCCCAGGACTACTCCTCCTATTATCCTCCTCTCTCCCTAGGACTACTCCTCCTATTATCCTCCTCTGCCTCCAGGACTACTACCCCTATTATCCTTCTCTCCCCCCAGGACTACTCCTCCTATTATCCTCCTTTCCCCCAGGACTACTCCTCCTATTATACTCCTCTCTCCCCAGGACTACTCCTCCTATTATACTCCTCTCCCCCCAGGACTACTCCTCCTATTATACTCCTCTCCCCCCAGGACTACTCCTCCTATTATCCTCCTTTCCCCCAGGACTACTCCTCCTATTATACTCCTCTCTCCCCAGGACTACTCCTCCTATTATACTCCTCTCCCCCCAGGACTACTCCTCCTATTATACTCCTCTCCCCCCAGGACTACTCCTCCTATTATCCTCCTTTCCCCCAGGACTACTCCTATTATACTCCTCTACCCCCAGGACTACTCCTCCTATTATCCTCCTTTCCCCCAGGACTACTCCTCCTATTATCCTCCTTTCCCCCAGGACTACTCCTCCTATTATACTCCTCTACCCCCAGGACTACTCCTCCTATTATCCTCCTTTCCCCCAGGACTACTCCTCCTATTATCCTCCTTTCCCCCAGGACTACTCCTCCTATTATACTCCTCTCTCCCCAGGACTACTCCCCCTATTATCCTCCTTTCCCCCAAGGACTACTCTTCCAACACACACACACACTGCACAAAACATACCTCCCCCCAAAACACACACACACCCACACACAACGCTGCAGACACAACGCAACACACAAACAACACCGCTCTCACCCCCCGCCACACCCAGACAACACCCAGAACATTTACAGCGCCTACACAAACACTTGGCAACTACACACAACAACATCTATGTATATATAAAACAAAAATCATACATTAACTACACAATAAATTCTAGGATACCCGATGCGTTAGAATCGGGCCACCTTCTAGTATGTATATAATTCCCTACTGTTACCCCTGAATATTTATATATGATATTATCATTCTGTCCAATGTTATTGCCTTTTGAAACATTGTAACTATAGATTATATACAAAAAAAAAAAAATACCACAACCCGTCCGAACCCATCTCCAACACCCAAGGGGAAGTGGAAGAATAGAAAAACAAACGATACATTGCTACTAAACAAATGATACGATGTTACTGTGTGAATGTGGACGTAGAGAATCCTCTGTGTTAGGTCTGTACAGTAAAGGAAAGTTGTAATCCAAATGGCAGCAAAGTCTCCGAATATCATAAATGCCGGTGATTTCTCCAGGTTCTTGCTCCACAATTTCTCCACTTGGCTTCACATATCTCAGCGTTACATATACCCAGTCTCTTACTGTGGTCGCCCGGTCTACCTCTGTCTCGTCGCTTCCTCCGGACCTCTGCCACTCTCTGCTGATCTTCCTCTGTTGCTTCCTCTGTTCCTTTTCTGCTGTGTCACAAATGCTCCTGACGCTCCTTTGGGTGCACCCTCCCGTCAGGACAATCCCTTTCTATTTTTAGCCTCTTTTTTTTTTGTAAAGCTGAAGTGACCTCTCATGGCAGCAAAGAACATTGCAGGAATAAAGTTGCTACATATCATTGTGTTGTATTCATTCGGTGCACAATTTATTATTAATGGGGTAAGTTAGTCCCATTCTGCGCCCCCTTTACCACTTTACAATCCTTTCCCCATTTTTTTTCCCTCTGCACTCCTCTTTCGGCTATGGGGGCATACACCATACCTAACAATTATAGGAGGTAAGAAACACAAAAATATTCCTCCAATCCTTTGAACCCGAATCTTCCACTTCAACTTTCCTCCGATTGCACTGGTGCGGTGGCAATATAAGAGGTTAATGGCAGTACCAATAAGCCCTAGATTAATAATGGGGAGGGTCTATGAGGCCCCCATTACTAATCTGTAAGTGAAAATAAACACCCAAAAAATCCTTTATTTGAATAAAATACAATGAAACACCCTCTTTCACCACTTTATTAACCCGCAAAACAACCCTGCAGGTCCAACGTAATCCACACAAAGTCCAATGATGCTTCCAGCTCTGCTACATAGAATTCATAGAACATCACTGCCCGCTGTGAGGTTCAGGCAGTGACTGAGTGAGCTGCGCGATCAGCTGTGATGTCACTCAAGTTAGCTGTGTCCAAGTCTGACAGATCCCACGGTCCTCCACCTGTAACCACAGGTAACCTGACCTCTGGGGACCTCAATAAACTCAGGTGAGGTCACTGAAGTCATCTGAGGTCAAGTTACCTGTGGTCACAGGTGGAGCACCGTGGGAACCTCCAGCTGTGAACGCAGCTAACCTGAGTGACATTACTGCTGATCACTGCTCAGTCTCTGCCTGAACCTCACAGCGGGCAGTCATGTGCCATGGTCATGCTCTGTGACTTTACATGTAGCAGAGCTGGAATCGTGGGACCTTGTGTGGATTATGTCTGACCTGCAGGGGTGTTTTGGGGGTTAATAAAGGGGTGTAATTTGTATTTTATTTCAAATAAAGGATTTTTTGGGTGTTTCTGTTTATTTCTTTTCACTTGCAGATTACTGATGGGGGTCTCATAGACGCCTGCCATTACTAATCTAGGGCTTAGTGGCAGCTATGGGCTGCCATTAACCTCTTATATTACCCCGATTGCCACCGCACCAGGGTAATCGGGAAGAACCGGGTAAAGTGCTGGTTTTCTTGCATCTAATGGATGCAACAATCCTGGGTGGCTGCAGGCTGCTATTTTTGGGCTGGGGGGGCTCCAAATAACATTGGGTCTCCCCAGCCTGAGACTATCAGCCCTTGCGGTCTGGATTTATCTTGGCTGGGTATCAAAATTGGGGGGACTGCACGCCGTTTTTTAAAATTCTTTATTTAAATTAAAAAAAATAAATAAATAAATCCGCATGAGGATCCTCTTATTTTGATACACAGCCAAGGTAAGCGCATGGCTGTGGACTGCAGCATGAAGTCGTATGCTTTATCTGTGTGGGGTATCATATTATGGGGAAACCCTACACCAATTTTTTTATTTTTACTGTACAAAATAGAACAGCAGACCAGGTCTGTGATTGGAAGACAGGCTGTCACACAGGCTGGGGGCGCTGTCTGACTGCAACCAATCATAGGTGCCAGTGGATGAGGGAAGCAGTAAATATGCATGAGCCTAATGAGCGGCCCTGCAAAAAGAATGAGCAGCCATCGGAGCAGTTACTGCTGCACCGGTGACTCTGTAAGTATAGAGCACTCACTTTATTATTTTTTTCTTTATTTTCACTTTATTTTTTTTTATTTCTTGAGTGCCCAATCCGGATCAATACCTGGAATTCCCTGAGAAATCCAGGTCCGGCACTCAGGTGCCTTTGAACCCGCGGGAGGTCGGACTTCACACTCCGGTCTGACCATCACTATTTAAAAAAAAAAAAAACGCATCAAAATCAGAATTAAAAATAAGCACCAAAACGCATCTAAAATTCACCAAATTCACAGCCTCATTATAAGCGGGGGAGGGGGGGTTTGTTTTTTTTTTTTTTTTTACATTTCCAGGCTCTGTGGAACAAAGTGCAGTTTTTGGTGCTGTTTTAGTGTCTCAAAGGTGCAGTTTTTCTGTGCAAATACAACTGCAACGTGCGCATATAACCTAAGGATTTGCTTGCAGTTTTGTAACAAAACTGTACGAAAAAATGCACATAAAAATGCACTGTGTGCAAACAGCCTAAGGCTATGCGCCCACGTTGCGTCGAGGTAGTTGCAGTTCTAAACGCACCCTTTGGCAGAAAGGACAATGCTTTTGGCTTTAAAAATGCATGTAAAATGCAAAGAAAGTAGTCTATGCGCACCTTGCGGTTTTCATCAGTTTTTAGTGCTTTTCCGGTGCTTTTAGACGCTGCAGTTTTGTATTAAATTGAATGGATGGGAAACGCTGCCAAAATGGCAAAAACAATTACATATTGCTTCTTTAAACGCTGAGTTTTTGCCCAAATTTATGCAAATTAAATGCAGCATTTTGAACAGCAAAGTGCGCACAAGAAATCCCTATTTCTCATAGACTTTGCTTGGAAATTAAAACGTATGCATTTTGGCATTAAAAAGGTACAGTTGAAAACGCTGCTATAAAGCATGTAAAAACGCATCGTGGGCTCATAGCCTAAGGCCTAAGCCACACGGCATGAAAATCGGACCGAGTGGAATGCGATAAAACATCGCATTGCACTCGGACCAATATTAACCCATGTGTCAGCACCCATGAGTGATTATTTTCTCGGCCCCATTCAGACTGAGAAAACAATCGCAGCATGCTGCAGGTGTAATGTGAGACTCTTTCTCTCGCACCCATTAAAGTCTATGGGGCGAGAGAAAGATCGTACTACACTCGCGGTACACCGGTGTACAGTGAGTGCAGTGCAAGAATGGCAATAGCCGGCTATGGAGGAGAGAGGGAGATAAATCCATCCCTTTTCTCCTCAGCGCCGGCCCGTCCCCTGTAGCTGAGATCCACTCGCACAGTCGAACCTCAGACGCAGTGACACTCGCATGACACTTGGCTCCTGCTGTGCTGCCAGCACGAGCCGAGTGTCATGCGAGGATCGCACTAGTGCCCCGTGTGGCCCCAGCCTAAATATGAGAGCTCTAGGTGATCTTAGAAGTATCCTAATGCAAAACAGTGCAGGTGTCCTACCATCTGGAAATGGACAAATGTCCAGTCTCGTAAAGTTCCACAGATCACGTGACTGACACAGGAATATGCAGTATGTGGTGACATCTACAGGGCGTTCTCCTGCGCGAAATACAATATTTGTCCTGAACAGCACACACTCAGATGGCTGAATAACACGAGGGAGAAAGGATCACTACTGCAAAAGTAAAAACTGCAGGGCAAGATCTTTTAGAAAATCATGGAGGTCGGTGAAGAAGAAGATGGCGTTCCAGAACAGCAGAACATGAAGGAGAAAGAGAAAACTGGTGAGGATGGCAGGATGTTCATATTATTCTTATATGACTATTATTATCAGCCTTGTTACTATTACAGTGCCATGAAAAAGTATTCATACCCTGTGAACTTTTCCATATTTTGTCACGTTAAGCGGGCTTTACACGCTGCGACATCGCTAATGCGGAGTCGTTGGGGTTACGGAATTCGTGACGCACATCCGGCCGCATTAGCGATGCCGTTGCGTGTGACACCGATAAGCGATTTTGCATCGTTGCAAAAAAGTGCAAAATCGCTAATCGGCGACACGGGGGTCCATTCTCAAATCTCGTTACTGCAGCAGTAACGAGGTTGTTCCTCGTTCCTGCGGCAGCACACATCGCTGCGTGTGACGCCGCAGGAACGAGGAAGCTCCCCTTACCTGCCTCCCGGCCGCTATGAGGAAGGAAGGAGGTGGGCGGGATGTTACGTCCCGCTCAGCTCCGCCCCTCCGCTGCTATTGGGCGGTGGTTCAGTGACGTCGCTGTGACGCCGCACGGACCGCCCCCTTAGAAAGGAGGCGGTTCGCCCGTCACAGCGACGTCGCCGGACAGGTATGTATGTGTGACGACTGTTGTGCGACACGGGCAGCGATTTGCCCGTGTCGCGCAACAGATGGGGGCGGGTACCCACACTAGCGATATCGGGACCGATATCGCAGTGTGTAAAGTAGCCTTTACACCCACACATTTAAAGGGAACCTGTCAGGTGCAATATGCACCTAGAACCAAAAGCAGTTCTGGGTGTATATTACTAATCCCTGCCTAACCGCCCCTAAATCTAGTAGTGTCGCGGGCGGAGGAGGGGCGCTGCGCTCACCACGCTCTGGTCCGGCTCTGGACTGCTGCTTGCTCGCTGCTGCTCGATGGCTCGAGCGGTGGGCCGGATCCGGGGACTCGAGCGGCGCTCCTCACCCGTGAGTGAAAGGGGTGGTTTGAGTTGGGGATGTGGTCCGTGACGCCACCCACGGTTTGTGGTGATAAGGGCACCACCGCTGCTAGTGACGGGGATCCCGGGAGTGATGGCGGGGAGCAGCTTGGATGTTGTTTTCCCCCTCCGTGGGTAGGGGTTGGTTGTCCCGGGGCCCAGTGATGGTGACTGGGAGGTGGATTGCGGGGCCTGGAGAGGTGCAGGGTCGCAGGGCAGCGCAGTGCCGGACGGCACGGTGGTACTCACTCAGCCAGTAACGTACACGGAGTCTCTGGTAAAACAAACGGCAGGATGGACGGGTCCCACAGACGGCTGCGATGGTCACTCCCGGTAGGTTGGCGGTGACTGTCTCTCCCTGCACCTGCGGTGTGTTTTTGGCTCCGATGGCTTCCCACCGGTAACCCGCTCCCCAGCGGTGTATTTGCCAGAGGAGCCCCTTTTTGCCCGCAGGCTCTGGCCCTGGGAACTCTAGCTGTGGCGGTAGCTGTATTTCCCTTCATGGTTGAGCAGTTGCCTTTAGTCGGGTCTTTACTGCTGGGATACCCCGGAGGTTCCCGTCGCTGACGGATTTGACCGGTTTAACGGCGACTCCAAGCCTGGTCGGGGTCCGTAGGCCCTGCCGAATGGTGCTGGCTTCTCTTCGCTCCCCGGTCCGGTACCAGCGGGCCACCGCCCGACCCCGGTCCTTACGGTTGTGCGTCAATCAGCCTCTCCTGCAGACGGTCACCACCGTCTGACAACCTTGCTCTCAGGTGCCCTGGCCACGTACCCGGACACGGTCAGTCTGTTCTTACTCCTCCACTACTACTTCACTCCTTCACTTTCACTGTCCTAAACCAAATCTGACTTCCTTTCCCGCCTCCAGGACAGTGAACTCCTCGGTGGGTGGGGCCAACCGCCTGGCTCCACCCCACCTGGTGTGGACATCAGCCCCTGGAGGGAGGCAACAAGGATTTGTGTGTGTGAGTGATGTGCCTAACCGGGGTGTGGGGTGTGTTGTTGCAGTACCTGTGACGTCCTGGCTTGTTCAGGGCGCCACATTCCCCCTTGGTTAAATGCAGAACGTCTGCGGGCTGCCCGTCCATCACCGGTTTTATTTTGCAAAACTGTAAAAAAAAAACGGTAGAAACATGTCAAACACAAGCATTTTTATAAAACTCCCCTCAACGGGAGGCACATTCTTAAACGTTACTAAACGGTAGTCAATTTTTATTAAATAAACGGCTTCCGCTCTCCCCCCGCCCAAACAACCTGGCCCTGATGCTGCCCCTAAGAAGTGGGCAGCACCCCTTGCCCCAGTCCAGAACCAAATTGCCCGAGCGGGTACGGTCTCTTTCAGGGGACCCGCATCCATGGGGACCCCTGAACCCCCGGAGGATCGCCACCGGTTACAGTAGTGGCGGGCCTGGGCCATCCCTTTCCTACAGACCCATCCTCCCAAATCAGCCTCTCCGGAGGTGGTCACGGTTTAAAGCCAACAACTATTTACACGCCACTAGTTTGTGGTTGCCCTGCAAGTTCTCGGGCTTGTCCATAAGTAGTTCCTTACGCAAACGGTGCAGAAAATTCCTACGGGGACTAGTTGCCGGCAACGGCCGGTTCAATCACGGTTGCAAATCTGGTTAACTACTCGGTTGATTACTTCTTCTTATCATTCAGTTACATATTTAACTATGGTGCTGGTGGTCCCAATGGGGACAACTTGCGGCGGAGGACCGCTACCATCACTTCAGGTCCACCCCACTGACCGGGGGAGGGGGCTGGGCTGGTGCTTGGGGCTCCTGGCTTCCCCTCAGCTTAGCGTCCAGGGAAAACCAGCCCCTCTCCCCGCAGTGCCGGGTATAGGTGACGAGGTCACCGGGGAGCAGGTTGCGGCCCGGGTGGTCCTCCGGCAAGTGGTCATTCACGTCCCTTCGGGCCACGAAAACTTCGGCCTCCAGGCCCACTTCAAAGATGAAGCCGTATCCTCTACGGACATCGAATCTCATCACTTGCCCTTCATACCTCGGGCCCCGTACTCGGAAGATGGCTCTGCGGAGGCTCTATTTTTCTCTAATAGTGCGGGCTACCAGCTGCGCCTTCCTCTTCTCCCTCTCCGCAATCTCCTGGCCCAGCGGGGTCGGTTCCCTATCCCAGTAAGGGGCTGCTGTGGGCCCCTGCGCACGGGTCGGGCCCCGCGAGACTTCCTTCACGCTGCCCACTACTGGCGCCCTCCGTGGAAGATCCCGCGGTGTCATGGCCTGGGGTGCTGCCTCACAGCTACAACCCGGCGCTGCCTCAGCCGAGGCGTGGGGGATGGGTAAAGGGTTCCTTTCCCGCTTCTCCTCCTCCTGCACGGGACGGGCTGCCGGAGTCGGTATGGGACCAGGCACGGTTACTGCGTGTGCCTCCGGTACATGTCCGCCGACGGGCTCGGCCTTTGGCAGCTTCCAGGGAAGCGGTTCAGGACGGTGACGGGCTTCTGCAGCAGGTCTGTCCGCTTGGGTGGACAGGCAGGGTACCGCTACCGGTTGGATGGGTAGCGGGCCTAGTGGCGGGGCGGTAGCAACTAACACGGGTGATGGGGGAGGCAGCAGGGTGAGCGGGCGCAGGCCGGGTCCCTCAGCCGCTACGGCCGATCCCTTTGGACTACAGGGGCGTGGGTCGCTTACCCGCTCCTCCAAATCTTCCTCCACCTCGCGTCGCCGTATAGCCACCACCACGTCCGCCATGTCGGCCTCCCACTCCTCCAGGAGGAGCTGCATTCGGACCTGCAGACGGCTGCTTAGCTGGACGGTCCGGACTTCCACCCACGCCGCGGTACCAGGCGCGGGCGCGGGGACGACGGTGTTACTGGGCGGATTCAGTATCTTAGCAGCGGCCTCTTCCAGGAACCAAAGATGGCCGCAGAGTCCTGGCGTCCCTGCTTTTATAGCCGCGATCTACATGCGGCCAGACGCCATCCGTCCCCCCTTGGTTTCTTTCCGGCACCTCCTCTTCAAGGGCGGAGCTTCGGCTTTCGCGCCTCCATTGCTCGGGAAGACGCTCGAGCGGGGAACTTTTCGTGCCCAAGATGGCGGCTTCTGAAAATTTTCAGCCGGACGGGACACAAGGCGCACTTCTACCAGGCGGCAGAACGGTAGGATCCTGTTCGTGACGCCAAGTTGTCGCGGGCGGAGGAGGGGCGCTGCGCTCACCACGCTCGGGTCCGGCTCTGGGCTGCTGCTTGCTCGGTGGCTCGAGCGGTGGGCCGGATCCGGGGACTCGAGCGACGCTCCTCGCCCGTGAGTGAAAGGGCTGGTTTGAGTTGGGGATGTGGTCCGTGACGCCACCCACGGTTTGTGGTGATAAGGGCACCACCGCTGCTAGTGATTAGGATCCCGGGAGCGATGGCGGGGAGCAGCTTGGATGTTGTTTTCCCCCTCCGTGGGTAGGGGTTGGTTGTCCCGGGGCCCGGTGATGGTGACTTGTGGGGCCTGGAGAGGTGCAGGGTCGCGGGGCAGCGCAGTGCCGGACAGCACGGTTGTACTCACTCAGCCAGTAATGTACACGGAGTCTCTGGTAAAACAAACGGCTGGATGGACGGGTCCCACAGACGGCTGCGATGGTCACTCCCGGTAGGTTGGCGGTGACTGTCTCTCCCTGCACCTGCGGTGTGTTTTCGGCTCCGATGGCTTCCCACCGGTAACCTGCTCCCCAGCGGTGTATTTGCCAGAGGAGCCCCTTTTTGCCCGCAGGCTCTGGCCCTGGGAACTCTAGCTGTGGCGGTAGCTGTATTTCCCTTCACGGTTGAGCGGTTGCCTTCAGTCGGGTCTTTACTGCTGGGATACCCCGGAGGTTCCCGTCGCTGACGGATTTGACCGGTTTAACGGCGACGCCAAGCCTGGTCGGGGTCCGTAGGCCCTGCCGAATGGTGCTGGCTTCTCTTCGCTCCCCGGTCCGGTACCGGCGGGTCACCGCCCGACCCTGGTCCTTACGGTTGTGCGTCAATCGGCCTCTCCTGCAAACGGTCACCACCGTCTGCCAACCTTGCTCTCAGGTGTTCGGCCACGTACCCGGACACGGTCAGTCTGTTCTTACTCCTCCACTACTACTTCACTCCTTCACTTTCACTGTCCTAAACCAAATCTGACTTCCTTTCCCGCCTCCAGGACTGTGAACTCCTCGGTGGGTGGGGCCAACCGCCTGGCTCCACCCCACCTGGTGTGGACATCAGCCCCTGGAGGGAGGCAACAAGGATTTGTGTGTGTGACTAATGTGCCTAACCGGGGTGTGGGGTGTGTTGTTGCAGTACCTGTGACGTCCTGGCTTGTCCATGGCGCCACAGTAGCATAGATAAAGAGATCTTTAGAAAAAGTATGTCTAAAGATCCTTTATGATATGCTAATGAGGCCAGGGACTAGTCACAAGGGCATTATTTCCCCCCAACTAGTCTGCCCTCTTAGCACTCTCACAGGTGTGTGCTAACATGCTATTCAATGCCCATTGCCAATCGTCATCAGCGGTGATGCGTGTACCTGTCCGTTGCCACTGCATCAGATGCCAAGCAGTGCACATGATCAGAAGTCACCACACTTCCGATTATGCACACTATAAAGCCAGGTTTATGCGTCCTGGGCAATGGGCATTGAATAACATGTTAGCACATCCCTGTGAGAGTGCTAAGAGGGCAGGTTAGTCGCAGGGATATAACACCCTCATTAGTATATCATAAAATATCCCACGCGTTTTCATATGCTTTTTTTCATGCTTGTTTTGTGTTTTCTTTAGTCATGCCAATCTTGGGGGTACAGTGCCTGAACCGCCAGGTCTCCAGCTGATGTCACAGCCAGGACCTGTCTCTCACTGCCTGGAGCAGTGCTCGCGTCACTCTCGGCAGTTTAACCTCCTGAATGTTGAGATCAATGCAGTCGCAGCATTCAGGAGGCAAGGCGAGGAATCGCTTACCTCTCCCTGGCGATTGGGTCCCTGTCATGCAATGACAGGAACCCGATTGCTGCCATGATAACCCTGAGTCATCACCATGACAACCCCATGTTAATGAAGTACGGATCGCCTCACAGACCAGGGCACCTACGTCACTGGAGCTCCCTCCAGCCATGTCCCGTGGTAACGACCGCGAGGCCTAGGTGCAGGGAACCCTGGTGACATCACAAGATGAATCGAGTTCATGCTGGTGGATCACCGGGGTTTCCTTAACCTAGGCCTCGAAGTCTTTACCATAGGACCTTCCTGGAAGGAACTCTGGTGACGTAAGTGCCCTGGAGGCAAAAAGTGAACCGAGTTCATACCGATGCATCTACAGGAAACCCCGGTGATTCACCACCATGAACTGGATTCACCTTGTGACGTCACCGGAGTTTCCTGCTCTTAGGTCTTGCGGTCTTTACCCGGAACCTTGCTGGAGGGAACTCCGGTGACGTATGTGCCCTGGAGGCAAGGAGAAGTGAACCGAATTCATACCGATGCATCTACAGGAAACCCCGGAGATTCACCGCCATGAACTGGATTCACCTTGTGATGTCACTTGAGTTCCCCGCAGTAGGTCTCGCGGTAAATATCGAGAGATGAGGCTGCGGGGAACCCCAGTGATTTAAACAAAAGCACATAAGCACGCACAAAAAAGCAACATGGGCATTACACATGCGTTTTTTTTCTTGCCTTTTTCCATTAAAGTCGATTGGGGGAAAAAAGCAGGAAAAAACGCTAAGGCTATGTGTCCACGGTAGAATGTACCTGCGGATTTTTCTGCCTGAAAATCCGCGACTTTCGCGGCAAATCCGCACCCGCGGATTTGCCGCGGATTTTGATGCGGATTTTTTTTTTTTTTTCCCCATTCAAAACCAAAAATCCGCACCAAATCTGCACCAAACAATTGACATGCTGCAGATTTTTCCGGATCAAAATCCGCGGCAAATCCGCAGCGGAAAAATCCGCAGCATGGACACAGCATTTCCAAAATGCCATTGAAATGGCTTGGAAGTGCCGCTGCTGCAGATTTTCGGGAAATCCCCGGCAAATCCGCGGCAAAACCACGGCAAAATCCGCGGTAAATCCGCAGCGTGGGCACATAGCCTAAAACAATTGACAAGCTGCTTCTTTTTTCAGCAACAAAAAAGCAAGTGAAAAAGAAACAACGTGTGCACAGCAAGTCACCATTCCCATAGACTTTGCTGGGATGATTTTTCCTTGCTTTCATTGATTAAAATAAGCAAGGAAAAAAGCATGAAAAAAATTAAATTAAATTTTGCCAGAGTGTTAGGAGTTAAAACCTGGAGAAATTTGATTTGCTGTTTATAAAAAATGTTGCAATTTTCAAACTTTGAACTATTATCGCTTTATTCCATAATGTCACATCTCCCAAAATAGTTAATAAATAACATTTCCCTCATGTCCTCTCTCCTCTTGGACCAGTCTGTGCCTTGTATTGTTCATGCTTATACTTCTTTGTGTTGTATGCCCCTTTTTCACTTGTAAAGCGCCATGACCCAAAAACGCATACATTTTCCATGCTTTTTTTCACCCCCAATGGGTGAAAAACACAGGGAAAAACGCAAAAAGAATTCACATGCTGCATTTTTGCGGTCGCCACAAACCTGCAGCAATAAAAAAAAAACGTGCACACAGCAAATCTTAAATCTCAGACTCTGTTGGGGAAGGAAATGCATGCAGTCTTGTGCTACAAACTGCACCCAAAAAATGCGCAAAAGCTCAGCAAAAATGCGCTAAAAACCTCAGTTTTAATGGACAAAATGTTAAGAAACATTCTTTCCTGTATAATGACATGTTTCTAAGGCAAATTTAACTAAAGAGAAAAAACACCTCCTCCTCTGTAGCTACATTCACACTTAGCGTTCTTGCAAAAATGCAGCAGTTTCCCATTTCAGTCAGGAACATACAATAATGTGCATTTGCTTTATGAAATCTCATTGCTTTTGCTGGGACTGTTGAGTTTGCTGGGAGTTTGCTGTTTTTAATTTCCAACAAACTCATTAAAAACGTTGCCAAAAAACGCAACGTCTGAACATATAGCCTTAATAGCCAGGCCATCGCTCACCATATTTCCCCGTTACCAATGACAACAATAGATGACATAGTATAGGACAGGGATGTCAAACTGAAATACACAGAGGGCAAAAATTAAAAAATTGGACAAAGTCGCTGGCCAATCTGGTCACTTGCTCCACATAGCCCTCCATACAGAATAATGGGCCCCACAGAGCCCTCCATACAGAATAATGGACCCCACATAGCCCTCCATACAGAATAATGGGCCCCACATAGCCCTCCATACAGAATAATGGGCCCCACATAGTCCTTCATACAGAATAATGAGCCCCACATAGCCCTCCATACAGAATAATGGGCCCCGCATAGCCCTCCATACAGAATAATGGGCTCCACATAGCCCTCCATACAGAATAATGAGCCCCACATAGCCCTCCATACAGAATAATGGCCCCCACATAGTCCTCCATACAGAATAATGGGCCCACATAGCCCTCCATACAGAATAATGGGCCCCACATAGCCCTCCATACAGAATAATGGCCCCCACATAGCCCTCCATACAGAATAATGGGCCCCACATAGTCCTCCATACAGAATAATGGGCCCCACATAGTCCTCCATACAGAATAATGGGCCCCACATAGCCCTCCATACAGAATAATGGGCCCCACATAGCCCTCCATACAGAGTAATGGACCCCACATAGACCTCCATACAGAATAATGGGCTCCACATAGCCCCCCATACAGAATAATGGTCCCCACATAGCCCTCCATACAGAATAATGGGCCCCACATAGCCCTCCATACAGAATAATGGGCCCCACATAGCCCTCCATACAGAATAATGGGCCCCACATAGACCTCCATACAGAATAATGGGCTCCACATATCCCCCCATACAGAATAATAGTCTGCACATAGCCCTCCATACAGAATAATGGGCCCCACATAGCCCTCCATACAGAATAATGGTCCCCACATAGCCCTCCATACAGAATAATGGGCCCCACATAGCCCTCCATACAGAATAATGGGCCCCACATAGCCCTCCATACAGAATAATGGGCCCCACATAGACCTCCATACAGAATAATGGGCTCCACATAGCCCTCCATACAGAATAATGGGCCCCACATAGCCCTCCATACAGAATAATGGGCCCCACATAGCCCTCCATATAGAATAATGGGCCCCACATAGCCCTCCATACAGAATAATGGGCCCCACATAGCCCTCCATACAGAATAATGGTCCCCACATAGCCCTCCATACAGAATAATGGGCCCCACATAGCCCTCCATACAGAATAATGGTCCCCACATAGCCCTCCATACGGAATAATGGGCCCCACATAGTTCACCATACGATATAATGGACCCCACATAGCCCTCCATACAGAATAATGGGCCCCACATAGCCCTCCATACAGAATAATGGGCCCCACATAGTCCTCCATACAGAATAATGGGCCCCACATAGTCCTCCATGCAGAATAATGGGCCCCACATAGTCCACCATATAGAATAATGAACCCCACATAGCCCTTCATACAGATTAATGGGCCCCACATAGCCCTCCATACAGAATAATGGGCCCCACATAGCCCTCCATACAGAATAATGGGCCCACATAGCCCTCCATACTGAATAATGGGCCCCACATAGTCCACCATATAGAATAATGAACCCCACATAGCCCTTCATACAGATTAATGGGCCCCACATAGTCCTCCATACAGAATAATGTGCCCCACATAGCCCTCCATACAGAATAATGGGCCCCACATAGTCCTCCATACAGATTAATGGGCCCCACATAGCCCTCCATACAGAATAATGGGCCCCACATAGCCCTCCATACAGAATAATGGGCCCCACATAGCCCTCCATACAGAATAATGGGCCCCACATAGCCCTCCATACAGATTAATGAGCCCCACATAGCCCTCCATACAGAATAATGGGCCCCACATAGCCCTTCATACAGAATAATGGGCCCCACATAGCCCTCCATACAGAATAATGGGCCCCACATAGCCCTCCATATAGAATAATGGGCCCCACATAGCCCTCCATACAGAATAATGGGCCCCACATAGCCCTCCATACAGAATAATGGGCCCCACATAGCCCTCCATACAGAATAATGGTCCCCACATAGCCCTCCATACGGAATAATGGGCCCCACATAGTTCACCATACGATATAATGGACCCCACATAGCCCTCCATACAGAATAATGGGCCCCACATAGCCCTCCATACAGAATAATGGGCCCCACATAGTCCTCCATACAGAATAATGGGCCCCACATAGTCCTCCATGCAGAATAATGGGCCCCACATAGTCCACCATATAGAATAATGAACCCCACATAGCCCTTCATACAGATTAATGGGCCCCACATAGCCCTCCATACAGAATAATGGGCCCCACATAGCCCTCCATACAGAATAATGGGCCCACATAGCCCTCCATACTGAATAATGGGCCCCACATAGTCCTCCATACAGAATAATGTGCCCCACATAGCCCTCCATACAGAATAATGGGCCCCACATAGTCCTCCATACAGATTAATGGGCCCCACATAGCCCTCCATACAGAATAATGGGCCCCACATAGCCCTCCATACAGAATAATGGGCCCCACATAGCCCTCCATACAGAATAATGGGCCCCACATAGCCCTCCATACAGATTAATGAGCCCCACATAGCCCTCCATACAAAATAATGGGCCCCATATAGCCCTCCATACAGAATAATGGGCCCCATATAGCCCTTCATACAGAATAATGGGCCCCACATAGCCCTCCATACAGAATAATGGGCCCCATATAGCCCTCCATACAAAATAATGGGCCCCATATAGCCCTCCATACAGAATAATGGCCCCACATAGCCCTCCATACAGAATAATGGCCCCACATAGTCCTCCATACAGAATAATGGGCCCCACATAGCCCTCCATACAGAATAATGGGCCCCACATAGCCCTCCATACAGAATAATGGCCCCACATAGTCCTCCATACAGAATAATGGGCCCCATATAGCCCTCCATACAAAATAATGGGCCCCATATAGCCCTCCATACAGAATAATGGCCCCACATAGCCCTCCATACAGAATAATGGCCCCATATAGCCCTCCATACAAAATAATGGGCCCCATATAGCCCTCCATACAGAATAATGGCCCCACATAGCCCTCCATACAGAATAATGGCCCCACATAGTCCTCCATACAGAATAATGGGCCCCACATAGCCCTCCATACAGAATAATGGGCCCCACATAGCCCTCCATACAGAATAATGGCCCCACATAGCCATCCATACAGAATAATGGACCCCACATAGTCCTCCATACAGAATAATGGGCCCCACATAGCCCTCCATACAGAATAATGGGCCCCACATAGCCCTCCATACAGAATAATGGGCCCCATATAGCCCTCCATACAGAATAATGGGCCCCACATAGCCCTCCATACAGAATAATGGGCCCCATATAGCCCTCCATACAGAATAATGGGCCCCACATAGCCCTCCATACAGAATAATGGACCCCATATAGCCCTCCATACAGAATAATGGGCCCCACATAGCCCTCCATACAGAATAATGGGCCCCACATAGCCCTCCATACAGAATAATGGGCCCACATAGCCCTCCATACTGAATAATGGGCCCCACATAGTCCACCATATAGAATAATGAACCCCACATAGCCCTTCATACAGATTAATGGGCCCCACATAGTCCTCCATACAGAATAATGTGCCCCACATAGCCCTCCATACAGAATAATGGGCCCCACATAGTCCTCCATACAGATTAATGGGCCCCACATAGCCCTCCATACAGAATAATGGGCCCCACATAGCCCTCCATACAGAATAATGGGCCCCACATAGCCCTCCATACAGAATAATGGGCCCCACATAGCCCTCCATACAGATTAATGAGCCCCACATAGCCCTCCATACAGAATAATGGGCCCCACATAGCCCTTCATACAGAATAATGGGCCCCACATAGCCCTCCATACAGAATAATGGGCCCCACATAGCCCTCCATATAGAATAATGGGCCCCACATAGCCCTCCATACAGAATAATGGGCCCCACATAGCCCTCCATACAGAATAATGGGCCCCACATAGCCCTCCATACAGAATAATGGTCCCCACATAGCCCTCCATACGGAATAATGGGCCCCACATAGTTCACCATACGATATAATGGACCCCACATAGCCCTCCATACAGAATAATGGGCCCCACATAGCCCTCCATACAGAATAATGGGCCCCACATAGTCCTCCATACAGAATAATGGGCCCCACATAGTCCTCCATGCAGAATAATGGGCCCCACATAGTCCACCATATAGAATAATGAACCCCACATAGCCCTTCATACAGATTAATGGGCCCCACATAGCCCTCCATACAGAATAATGGGCCCCACATAGCCCTCCATACAGAATAATGGGCCCACATAGCCCTCCATACTGAATAATGGGCCCCACATAGTCCTCCATACAGAATAATGTGCCCCACATAGCCCTCCATACAGAATAATGGGCCCCACATAGTCCTCCATACAGATTAATGGGCCCCACATAGCCCTCCATACAGAATAATGGGCCCCACATAGCCCTCCATACAGAATAATGGGCCCCACATAGCCCTCCATACAGAATAATGGGCCCCACATAGCCCTCCATACAGATTAATGAGCCCCACATAGCCCTCCATACAAAATAATGGGCCCCATATAGCCCTCCATACAGAATAATGGGCCCCATATAGCCCTTCATACAGAATAATGGGCCCCACATAGCCCTCCATACAGAATAATGGGCCCCATATAGCCCTCCATACAAAATAATGGGCCCCATATAGCCCTCCATACAGAATAATGGGCCCCACATAGTCCTCCATACAGAATAATGGCCCCACATAGTCCTCCATACAGAATAATGGGCCCCACATAGCCCTCCATACAGAATAATGGGCCCCACATAGCCCTCCATACAGAATAATGGCCCCACATAGTCCTCCATACAGAATAATGGGCCCCATATAGCCCTCCATACAAAATAATGGGCCCCATATAGCCCTCCATACAGAATAATGGCCCCACATAGCCCTCCATACAGAATAATGGGCCCCATATAGCCCTCCATACAGAATAATGGGCCCCACATAGCCCTCCATACAGAATAATGGCCCCACATAGCCATCCATACAGAATAATGGACCCCACATAGTCCTCCATACAGAATAATGGGCCCCACATAGCCCTCCATACAGAATAATGGGCCCCACATAGCCCTCCATACAGAATAATGGGCCCCATATAGCCCTCCATACAGAATAATGGGCCCCACATAGCCCTCCATACAGAATAATGGGCCCCATATAGCCCTCCATACAGAATAATGGGCCCCACATAGCCCTCCATACAGAATAATGGACCCCATATAGCCCTCCATACAGAATAATGGGCCCCACATAGCCCTCCATACAGAATAATGGGCCCCATATAGCCCTCCATACAGAATAAGTAAGAAGATCAATCAATATTAGTGATAGAAAGAGAATGGGCAGAGAAATTCTCTACACAACATGGTCCATAATCCAACATGTCTTCTCCTCAGTGTCCTCTGGAGATGCTGCTCCTCAGTTGTATGGGGTTATTACATTGTGTCATTGTCTTCTTGGAGGTCTACAAGTAACAATCAGTCTCCACATTGTCTCCTCTGCAGATCGTCTCCTGATTGTTGGTCTCATATTGGTGAAAATAGGATTAATAACAGCTCTCATCATTGTCTCTACTTCTGGTAAGTATCAATATCTCAGATCATTTAGTTGCATTAATAAAATCATTTGGGGTCTTTTTTCAGTATAAACAACTTTGTTACTGTATATGATAAAGATACAAACTGCCTATTATTCTATTATTATCCTCACATTATTCTTATAATCAATTAAGGCAATACCGAATGTCATATATAGAGATGAGTGAACCTTTCAAAGTTCGGTTCTCTGAGCCTTACCGAACAAGCGCTACATTCGCAGAACTGTTCGTCGAACCGTTGGACAAAGCTTTCGAACCTCATTGGATGCAATGGAAGGCCAAACTTAAGGCAGAGAAAACACCTTTAGGGGGTTGAAAAGCTTCCCAAACGGCAAAAATACGTTTTACGTTGAAGCACCATTATTTTGGCATAGCCATTAGCTTCCTAGACTATTGAAATGAGAAATATAGAGGTGAATGAGAGACAGGTACAGGGCTGGTGCTCCCATACCCCTGCCAATACAGACAAGACACAACTAAGAGATCCGTCTTGGAGTCTTGAGATTTAAAAATCTTTCAGGCAGACAGCAGAACAGTGGCATCAATTGCCCCCCTATTTCCCCATAGTGTGTTTGCACCGCAGGGAGGTATGGTCAATGCAACACACAAAATGTGGCCTGGCACTTCCTTTTTAAAAAGTAAGCACATAGCAACCGTGCCTTCTACAGCAACGCATCCAGACCTGACTTGCGCCCTAGAATTTTCTTTATAACCAGCTTGAGCACGTGAGCTATGCAATGCACATGTGATGGCATAGTGCCGCCACCAGGTTTGCACCATTATCGCATACGGCCTTCCCTGGCTCCAGGTTCAGTGAAGACAGCCATTGATCAAACTGGGCCTGGATAGTGGTCCACAACTCTGCAGCTGTGTGAATGTGTTCTCCAATGCATATTATTTGAAGCACTTATACACAGGATGTAGCCCAGCATTTTCATTTGAAAAATCAAGAGATGCATGAGTGATAGGAATAGGCCTCTTGCTCCCAGAACCCTGGTACTACAGACAAAAGACAATTTGGCGACCCTACTTGAAATTTCCACATTTTCAAAAATTAAGGTCAGACAATAGGAAAAGTGGCAACAATTGGCACAGACTAAAAATAGTGGAACACCGCAACATGGATGCTTGGGACCGGCACTGTAACGAGGCCCAAACAAACATTTCAACCTTCACCAGAGACATCAATATGACAGAAAGGCATAGGCCTCTTTCTCCCAGAACCCTGGCACTACAGACAAGATTCCCTGCCTAAGTCACATTTCCTTGTGTATAAAAATCGTGAATATGTTGCCTCAGCAGCATTTTGTGAATGTGACACATTGGGGATGTTGTGGCCACCAAGGCTGCTAGACAGTCAGCTTAGCTAGGGGAAATATGCTAAGTAGTTCAGATAGATAGGAGAGTGATAGTTTACAATAGGGATGTGCATTGTAGGTGAGCTTAAGCTACAAGTTCAATGCTGCAAGGTCCACATAGATAGGAGAGCACTAGTTTATAATAGTGACGTGCCCTGTACGGAAAGGTGATGGTGCCACATATTGGCATATTTCATGATTAAAATAAGGATTGGTACTTGTAGTGCCTGTTAAACAGTTGCAAGTGAAGCATGTAAATAAGTACTACTGCCGTATGTATTACTGACTGCTGAAAAGCATGCAAACACAATCATAAGCATTGTTACTTGATAGTGCGTGGCCTTAAAAAATAGAAAGTGAAGTATCTAAAAAGTGGTTCTTGGCAATTTTAATTGCCTGGTGAAAAATCTGGAAACACAGTTATAGGTATTGTTATTTGAAAGTTCGTGGCCTAAAAAAATTCCTAGGGAAGTATCTAAAAAGTGGTTCTGGGCAATTTTAATTGCCTGCTGAAAATTATGCACACACATTTATAGGTATTGGTAGATAGCCGTGTGTGGCCAAAAAAGTTGCTAGGGAACTATCTAAAAAGTGGTTATTGGCAATTTTGTCTGGTCCAAATTCTGCAAACAGAGTTATAGGTATTGTTACTTGAAAGTGCGTGGCCTAAAAAAATTCCTTATCCCCCCATTCATCATACAGCACCACGAACCTATCCAAAGCATAACATGTTATTAGAAAAGCATTTTTTTAAATTGCGATCGATGATAGAACAAAACCGAACATTGCCGAGTTTTGGGGGAAAGTGGTCGGGTTACCAAGCCCAAACGAACAAGCTAAGGCTCGTACCAAATTTGAAATTGGCGAAACTTTATCGCATAGGGTTGCCCATTTCTAGTCATATACATTATTAACTATTAATTTCATGTAAATGTCAGAGCAGCAAAATGAGCGACAGATGGGAAACGTCCGCTCAGTGTGCGCTCCAGTGACCAGCGAGAAAACTGGAATTTTCTATTGCTCTTATATCAATCTCTAAAGTCTTTAATTACAAATATAAATTGTTGAATTTTTAAAAATAATGATGTGTTCATTGTACAGATAATAAAAATGAAATCAGGATCCAGAAATCTGCTCCATGTGATGATGATTGGATCTGACATCGGGGAAAGTGTTATTACTTCTCTACAGAATGTAAAACCTGGAAAAAGAGCCAGAAATTCTGTAACTCACATAACTCATCACTGGCGATTATAGATAATAAAGAGGAAAAGGAGAGAATCTGATAATGTGGAGAAGAAACGTGTAATATCCACACAGCAATTTATATTATAATGTATAATAATAATAATAATATGATTCTTTATAATTACTGTATAATGGATGCAACAATCCTGGGTAGCTGCAGGCTGCTATTTTTAGGCTAGGGTGGGCCCAATAAGCATTGGTCTCCCCAGCCTATGGATACCAGATCCCAGCTGTTGGCTTTATCATGGCTGGGTACAAAAAGTGCTAGAGGACCGCATGGCGGTGTTTACAATTATTTATTTAAATAATATTAATAAAAAAAAAATCTGCATGCAGTTCCTCTTATTTTGATACACAGCCAAGATAAGCGCACGGCTGAGGGCTGAAGCCTGTAGCCGTGACTTTATCTGTGCTGGGTATCATAATACGGGGGGACTCTACGCCAATATATTTATTTATTTTTATACCACGATAATGACTCGCAGACAGGGTTTATGATCGGAAGCACTCAGGCGCTGTCAGACAGGCTGGGGGATGCGTCTGACTGCAACCAATCACAGACACCAGGACTACCGGTGGGCAGAGGAAGCAGAGAATATGCATGCAGGTAAATGAGCAGCCCCGGAGGAAGAGTGAGTGGCCTGAAAGCTGTTACAACCGTATCGGAGACTCTAAGTATAGCATTCTTCCTCTAATATCCCAATCTCTTCTACCACCATTTTCAAGTGCTGGATTCTGGTCCCCATAGACTTATATGGGGACCGGCGTCTGGCCAGATATCCAGGATCGATTCTGGGCCGGAACCGTTTTTTTAAGTCCAGTTAGTCCTGCGCATTCCGAATATCTGCAAGTTCACCCATCACTAATCTCATGTTATTGTAGTCAGCAAAAATGATGTAGAGCAGTGTAATAATAATATTGATAAAATCACAATAATATTTCCACAATATTTCCAAGATTCTATATAATAACTGAATAATAATATTAATACTACTAATAATATATAAATACAGGATTACATATGACAATTATTTTATTATTGGCAGGATTTTCTGTTTTGGTTTAAATATACAATCACTGGATCGGTATAAGACGCACAGATGATAATACAGCCTGGATCTGCACTAATGGAACATTATATAATGAAAGCTTGTGAGTTACCGTTTTACAGATTCTTATAGAATTTGTGCATATCTACAGGTGAAACCAGGAGTTTCCATCCGCTCTCTATACAGACACATCTGCAGGTTTTTCCCTCTGCTCTCTATACAGATACATCTGCAGGTTTTTCATCCGCTCTCTATACAGACACATCTGAAGGTTTTTCCCTCCGCTCTCTATACAGACATATCTGCAGATTTTTCCCTCCGCTCTCTATACAGACACATCTGCAGGTTTTTCCCTCTGCTCTCTATACAGATACATCTGCAGGTTTTTCATCCGCTCTCTATACAGACACATCTGAAGGTTTTTCCCTCCGCTCTCTATACAGACATATCTGCAGGTTTTTCCCTCCGCTCTCTATACAGACACATCTGCAGGTTTTTCCTTCCACTCTCTATACAGACACATCTGCAGGTTCTTCCTCCTGCTCTCTATACAGACACATCTGCAGGTTTTTTCCTCCACTCTCTATACAGATACATCTGCATGTTTTTCTTTCCACTCTCTATAAAGACACATCTGCAGGTTTTCCCCTCCGCTCTCTATACAGACACATCTGCAGGTTTTTCCCTCCGCTCTCAATAAAGACACATCTGCAGGTTTTTCCCTCCACTCTCTATAAAGGCACATCTGCAGGTTTTTCCCTCCGCTCTCTATAAAGACACATCTGCAGGTTTTTCCCTCCGCTCTCTTTAAAGACACATCTGCAGGTTTTTCCCTCCGCTCTCTATAAAGGCACATCTCCACGTTTTTCTTTCCGCTCTCTATACAGGCACATCTGCAAGTTTTTCCCTCTGCTCTCTATAAAGAAACATCTGCAGGTTTTTCCCTCCACTCTCTATGAAGACACATCTGCAAGTTTTTCCCTCTGCTCTCTATAAAGACACATCTGCAAGTTTTTCCCTCTGCTCTCTATACAGCCACATCTGCAGATTTTTCCCTACGCTCTCTATAAAGACACATCTGTAGGTTTTCCCCTCCGCTCTCTATATAGGCACATCTGCAGGTTTTTCCCTCCGCTCTCTATAAAGACACATCTGCAGGTTTTTCCCTCCGCTCTCTATAAAGGCACATCTGCAGGTTTTTCTCTCTACTCTCTATAAAGACACATCTGCAGGTTTTTCACTCCGCTCTCTATACAGATACATCTGCAGGTTTCATTCTGCCTTTCAAATATTGCAGTATGGCTCAGCTCCTATTTATCCTGCGGTCTATGCTGAGCGCTTACACTGTGATTACGTGTAAGGGTATGTGCCCATGATCAGGAATAGCGGCATGTTGGACGCAGCGTTTTTTCGCTGCGTCCAAAATGCTGCATTATACATTACAAGGAAATCCCATGCCCACTGTGCTTCTTTTCTCTGCACCGTAAACTGACATGCGACGCAGCTTCCCTAGCTGCAACATGTCAATTTATGCTTATAGAGATGTGTTCTCCATGGGGAAAACTGAGCACTAGCCAGGGCTTCAACAGGGTTTTCTTATGGGCTCAGGTTCCTGCTCGGCGACAGTTGAGAAGACTGTATAGACCCTAAATAGGAGAGTAGGGACAGCTGCAGGTGAGGATAGGAGGTGTCCCATCCATCCCTCTCACTAAGCTAGGGCCCACTGTTGTTATTGTGTTCCTGGTGTTCCCCCATATTCGTATTTTTGTTGTGCGTCAGGCTCCCCATTGGTCTGAACGCACGTGTCATGCTTGTCATTCCCAGTAGCGTAACAGCCAGGAGGGCAAAGGAAAAATATCACTCCACCCATTTGGCAAACATTGCACATATCCATATAGAAATACTGTGAAATAGGAGAAAAATTGTGGACTAAACGTGCTATAAGATATAACATTTACTGAAGTATATTTAAAATTGTTGACATTACAAGCATAGAAAAATACTAATTACAACAAGACAAGGATAGAATGGTTAACCACTGGAATATAAGCCAATCATATACAGTGGGTATGGAAAGTGTGACGCCCTGGACTAGCCAGGTAGTCACAGTTAGACTCCCGCACAACACCTGTCCCCTAAAAAGGTGTCATCAGCCAACCATTAAAACCTAGTCACCCCTCTCAGAGCTTGATGGACACACCAGGGGGCGGAGCCAGGCGGTTGTCCACGCCCACCGAGGAGTTCAGAGAGCCTGAGGCGGGAAAAACAGTGGATTAGCTGTCAGGAGGTGAAGGAGAGTGGAAGCAGGCCTGTGCCCAGGTCTGCAGCAGTCTGACAGGTGCCAGGGTTGGAGCCCGGGCACCTTTGGCTAGGAGGCATACGGTGGCCTCAGCCTGCAGGAGCTGGGAAGACGGCTCAGTGGAACCGTGGTGGACCGGGACAGGGTAGTGGCCCGCCAGTACCGACCCGGGGAACCGACTCGGAAACTGGAGCACGGAGGGGGGTACTCAGACCCTGAAACGAGGTCCAGAAGCCACTGGACTGATTTAATGCACTGATTGCGGTCTGGACTATAGGTCCTTTCCCACCCAAAGTCCCGACTGAAGACAACAGCCCAACGAGGGGGATAGAAAGCCACCGCACAGGCAGAGAGATCCCATGGGCCAGCGTCTGTGGGCAAAAGGGCTCTCCCGACATCCACAAAACCAGGGAGCGGACTTCAGATGCTGAAGCGCAGGTAGCCCACAAATACACAACACAGTGCAGGAGAAAGGCAGAGACCACCAACCGGGTGGGGGACCTGACGCAGACGGCTGCGGGCACCGACCACCATCAACTTGGTTTACCAGAGACTCGTGTGCGTTACTAACCGTGAGTACAACAGTGCCCTCCGGCCGCGCACCTCCCTGCACCGCCCAACAAAACCCCAACGGGTCCCGGGGCTACCACCCCTGCCCACGGGGGGGTTACCATCTTGCTGCGTAACATCTTCCCCCGGGTGCCCAGTAACCGCAGCGGTGGTGTCCACCTTCACCACAACCCGTGGGTGGCGTCACAAACTCAAACATGGCTCCGGCCGTACACCTACGTCCCCTAAAAGCGCCAGCCCCCTTTCAGATTGAAGTGGACCACGGGGCCCCCGGGTCCAAAGACGTTCGAGCCACCACCCGGCGAGTCCGGATCCGAGCGGCTCGGTTGCCGCCGAGCACAGGGCGGTACACATCGACTCTTCTGGCGTCACAAACAGGATACTTACCCATTCACTTACCTATTGAAGAGCGCCTTGAAGCGAAGTCAGCGGTGATCCGTTGTAAAGTTTTCGGAATCCACCATCTTGCCGCCATCTTTTGGTGCGAAGATTCCCGCCAGAGTCTTCTTTCCCACGGAAAGGACGCGAAAGCTAAAGCCCCGCCCCCTGGGAAAGCAGCCGGAAAGTGAGCCGGAAGTTGCAAAACGAAGCTTCCAGCGAAAAGAAAAAAAGAAGTGCCAGCAAAAGACCAAGGGGGAGCAGATAGGAGATATCTGCTCCTGAACCTGATGCCGGCCCCACGCCGACCGTTGGAGCGCGGCGCCCATGGGGGAGGCGGCCGGCGAGGAAGCTGCAGCTCCCGCTCCGGTCGCAGGAGCGGCGGGCCCCGAGGTTCCGGTGGTGACTTCCCGTGCAGCAGCTGGCGGTGACCCGCCTGCCATAGGAAAGATGTCGGCCCCGACAGTCCGCCCAGCCGCGACGGGAACGGCGCCTGGCTGAGAAGACCTCCCAATAGCCAGCTCGGAGCCAGAGGGGGCGACCGACGAGGAGGCCGCGGCTCCCGCCCTGGATGCTGGAGCTGGGGCGGCATGGGATCGGTTGCCGCCAGGAATGGAGACGTGGTTGGAGAGGAAGCTGGCGCAGTTCTGTATCCAGGTACGGGTCGAGTCGATGCAGCAAGCCTTGGGCTCGAGCCACCACCCGGCGAGTCCGGATCCGAGCGGCTCGGTTGCCGCCGAGCACGGGGCGGTACAAAAGTATTCAGACCCCTTTAACTTTTCCACTCTTTGTTTCATTGCAACCATTTGGTAAATTCAAAAAAATTCATTTTTTTTCTCAGTAATGTACACTCTGCACCCCATCCCCCATATTGTCATAAAAAAAACAAATGTAGAAATTTTTGCAAATTTTATAAAAAAAAAGAAAAACTGAAATATCACGTGGTCATAAGTATTCAGACCCTTTGCTCAGTATTGAGTAGTAGCACCTTTTGAGCTAGTGCAGCCATGAGTCTTCTTGGGAATGATGCAACAAGTTTTTCCCACCTTAGATTTGGGGATCCTCGGCCATTCTTCCTTGTAGATCCTCTCCAGTTCCATCAGGTTGGATGATAAACGTTGGTGGACGCCATTTTCAGGTCTCTCCAGAGATGCTCAATTGAGTTTAGGTCAGGGCTCTGGCTGGGCCGGTCAAGAATGGTCACAGAGTTGTTCTGGAGCCACTCCTTTGTTATTTTAGCTGTGTGCTTAGGGTCATTGTCTTGTTGGAAGGTGAACCTTCAGCCAAGTCTGAGGTCCAGAGCACTCTGGAAGAGGTTTTCTTCCAGGATATCTCTGTACTTGGCCACATTCATTTTTCCTTCAATTGCAACCAATCGTCCTGTCCCTGCAGCTGACTCCCCCACCACTGACATGATGCTGCCACCACCATGTTTCATTATGATGAGGTACCTGGTTTTCTTCAAACATACCTCTTAGAATTATCACCAAAAAGTTCTCTCTTTGTCTCATCAGACCAGAGGATCTTATTTCTCATAGTCTGGGAGTCCTTCGTTTTTTTGGAAACTCTATGCAGGCTTTCCTATGTCTTGCACTGAGGAGATGCTTCTGTCGGGCCACTCTGCCATAAAGGCTCGACTGGTGGAGGCTGCAGTTGACTTTGTGGAACTTTCTCCCATCGCCCTATGCATCTCTGGAGCTCAGCCACAGTGATCTTGGGGTTCTTCTTTACCTCTCTCACCAAGGCTCTTCTCCCACGATTGCTCAGTTTGGCTGGACGGCCAGGTCTAGGAAGAGTTCTGGAGGTCCCAAAACATCTTCCATTTAAGGATTATGGAGGCCACTGTGCTCTTAGGAACCTTGAGTACTGCAAAAATTATTTTGTTGCCTTGGCCAAATCTGTGCCTTGCCATTATTCTGTCTCTGAGCTCCTTGTACAGTTCCTTTGACCTCATGATTCTCATATGGTGTGACATGCACTGTGAGCTGTGGGGTCTTATATAGACAGGCGTGTTCCTTTCCAAATCAAGTCCTATTAGTTAAATTAAACACAGCTGGACTCCAATGAAGAGAACCATCTCAAGGAGAATCACAAGGAAATGGACAGCATGTGACTTACATATGAGTGTCTGAGCAAAGGGTCTGAATACTTATGACTATGTGATAGTTCAGTTTTTCTTGTTTAAAAAAATTGCAAAAATTTCTATGTTTCTGGGGTTTTTTCTGTCAAGATGGGGGATGGGGGGCAGAGTGTACATTAAGGAGAAAAAAATGAACTTTTTTGAATTTACTAAATGTCTGCAACGAAACAAGTGTGAAAAATGTAAAGGGGTCTGAATACTTTCCGTACCCACTGTATACAAAAGGACATTCGATATAATGTTAAAAAGGGTCACTATAAATATCTGTTCTTATGGTCTCAAATGTCCATGTACAGTAGTTAATCAAAAGTCATATAGCACAAACACATGTGGGGCCTCTATCTCATCCCTTTGTACTATGATAAACAAAAGCCAAGCAAGCAAGGTAAAAACAGTAATCTTTGAATTAAATTGTAAGTTACCCAGGTATTGCTGTGTTAGTTGGGGAGAAGAGGAGTCCCCACAGAAGAGCCTGACGCGCGTTTCGCTTTCTCATTGAAAGTCTCACTCTCTCCTCTTTTCCCCAACAATTTTCACAATTTTTCCACAACTTTTCTCCTATTTTGCCGAATTAAAATAGCATTATATACTGTTCCCTGGACAGCGGCACTACTGACAACCCGACTATGCAGGGAACTATAACCCAGTGCAATTCACAAGCAGACGGCCGGCTACAGTCCATGTGACGCTGTGCGCTGGGAATAAGTGGGGATATAGATATATATTAGATTATCAGTTTTGCCACCAAACATTAGACTATCCAAGTACAAATTCAGGATTTTTTTGTAGGGATTGTAAAGTTTTTAATTTTCAGCTAATTGCAGAGTTATAAGCAGTATAAAATAACAGACATAAGTATCTTCTACCTGGTGACATGATAAACGCTGATGTGATGATTCTCTGTACAAAATGTCTTGTTTTCCAGATTCAGTATCACAAGATTATCAGAAAATTCGGGAGAAATTGAATGTGTTTCTGAATCATAGAGGTGTAATAAGTCAGAAAGGACCCCATAAATACAAATAGATATGTAACAAGACAAAGGGTTTTATATTGAGAATGTCGTAACGTCACTAGACATCCCGCATTGTGTATTTACCATTCAGGCTTTGCCTTAAACTGATGAAAATTCAGTGAATCAAAAACAAGCCTAGTAGGCTATACAAAAATACCATAATTTCATTACGAGGTTCATTTTAAGCCCGAAATTGGGCAATTTTCTCTTCCACCACAAACTTCTGTACTCGGAGAAGCCCACATGCCTTCCATACCACCCAAAAAGCACAAAAAAATGTAGAGAAGATCAATACTTACTGAGTACACCTCCAACGAGACTCTAATTCAGGATTGAGATCCCTGCTCTTCACTCATCTGGCAACAGTTTCTTCCTGCAGCCCCTGCCCGCACCATCTTGCAGGATCACACCCAGCAAGACACAACGGCTCCCCACAAGGCTGTATGACACCTTTTGATGTTTGTGATGGTTGGTGTGCTCAAAGCAATCCATAAATGTTCTCTGCATTCTCCACAGCTCATTTGTTTGGTTCTCGCCCTTGGATGATTAATGGGCTACTCCAGTCAATAGACTTCAACTGCTTAATTCCTTCAAATCACAGCATAAAGTTAATCTCAAAAGTAAGTACACCCCTTACATTTTGGCAAATATTTTATTATATGTTTTCATGGGACAACACTGAAAATATAATACTTTGAGACCCCTTCTGCACACAGATTACTTTACATTGTATGAAACACACGCCCCTTGGGCCACATGCGGCCCCTGAGACTACTTCTTGCGACCAGCAGGCATGTAGCCCCCTTGACTATTGCGGCTGGTGCAGGAGGCCGTCACAGTCAGTGCTTTATTTCAGTTGAATGTATTGGCGGTGCAGCATAGAGGCAAACTCGCTGCACTGCTTTACCAATTGCAGTTACCGGCCAATCAGAGGCCAGCAGCTGACGTCATACACAGCTGTCAGCAAGAAGCAGAAAAGAGGACGGGAAAAGAGGAGGGAATGGAGGACAAGTGAAAATATTTTTTTTTGTGTATATAAAGAACGACACAATAGGGGACGTTACCGTAGGATGATGACATTGCTACAAAAGGTGTCCAGGACATTTCTGCAGGATGCTGACAAGGATGAGCACATTACTACAAGATGGGGACAAAGATGGGCAGATTACTACAGGATGGGACCAAGGATGAACACTTCACAAGGTGATGAGGACCAGGATGGGACACATTACTACAAGATGAGGACCAGGATGGGGACATAACTACAGGATGGTAATGTTATTCCAAGATGTGTGCCAGAATGGGAACAATACTACAAGATGTTGGCCAAAATTACTAAGTGGTGCTGGTTGTAGGATTACTTACAAGAAATGGATAAAAGGTAAAAAATATTTATTTTTTTTGCCATTAAAAATGTTTGTTTTTTTAAATATAAACTAAAATAAACAAAAAAAAGTTCATGTTTATCATTGCCACATCCATAACGACCCGAGCCATACAACCATAACCCATATGATGAATGCCATTTAAAAAAATAAAATAAATAAGCAAATAATTTTCAAAAATTAGTGATTCAAAGGTCTATAGAAAAAAATATGGTATTGCTACAAATGTCACTTTGTCTTGCAAAGAATGCAGCCCCTGAAATTATTTTTTTTTTGTCTATGGGTGGCCCATATACCCAGTCGAGTTTGAGTGAGACCCCCTGATCTACACTTTATCTAGCTCTGGAGGAAGCTCTTGTAATTATTCTTTTTCGCAGACTTATATCTGACAGTCTCCTCTGCAGATAACAGCTCCTCCCTGGTTCTCGTACATCCGCATTATTGTAATCCTCGATGTACACACTTTTTTTGTTTTTCTTTTTTCTTCATTCGCTTTAAGTGACCCTTGTTCTAAAGCAACTTAAATAAAAAACTTATTAATCAATTTCATTCTATCAATCTACTATCAAATTCTCCATCCACCAGTCTACTGGATAATTCTGTTCCTATTTCTTAGTGCATTATTTCCCTCTGTATCTATCCCTGGTGTCTTCCAGCATTTGTGAGCTCGCTTTTCACATGCAATAAGTAACCTGAACACAAGTTTGATTTCAGCTTCTGTTTCTTCCTACAAAATAAAATATATAGTTTTTTATTTCTTTTTTGTATTTATGCATTACATCAATAATCTAACAGTTTCATATGTACGCTATACAGTTTATACTGCATTCTTTTTATAATTGTTTTCTTACTTAGTGTTATAATACTATACTGTATGTTGCTTGATCAGGTGACTGGTTCGGCATTTTTGCGCCTTTTTCCAAAATTCTGGTCATCTGTATACGTTTCCTGTGAATGTCAAAATGATGTATATCTGTGATTTCCTGATGGACTACGATCTCCAAAATGTGTTGAATAAAATCACTGGTCAACTTCACAAGTCCTTTGGATTCTTCACGGCTGTGTGAGATGTTAACCCTTTTCTCAATCATCTCCTTCATGCACAATAGTGGAATGAGAAGGCCACAATTCCCCCTGCCGTAGTCCCTGCCATTGAGTTGGATTCCTGCTAGACTGGGATCCACGTGAGGTAGCAGGCAGGCCCGCTACCAAACCTGTATAGTCTTGAGAAGGGTTGCGAATGTGGCACTGGACCAAAAAGGTAAATTCCAAAATTAGGCATGTCAGAGGCCTTCTCCTTTTTGGTTCTTCAAGAGGTGGCTGATCTGGGACATTGCCAGACCCTTACTGCAAGCACAGAACCCTTGCCTACAACTGGTCTGCTCTAGAGACCCGTATGGTCTTGAGAAGGGTTGCAAATGTGGCACTGCACCAAAAGGGTAGTTTACAAAATTAGGCATACCAGAGGCCTTCTCCTTTTTGGCTCTTCAAGAGATGGCTTGATCTGGGACATTGCCAGACTGTTGATGCAGGCACAGAACTGTTGCCTAGAACCGGTCTGCTCTAGGGACCCGTATGGTCTTGTGAAGGGTTGCGAATGTGGCACTGGACCAAAAGGGTAGTTTCCAAAATTAGGCATGCCAGAGACCTTCTCCTTTTTGACTCTTCAAGAGATGGCTGATCTGGGATATTGCCAGACCCTTGCCGCAGGTGTCGCAGGCGGAGGGGACGCGCTCGGTAGGCTCGGGTCCGGTGCTGCGGCTGCTGCTGCTCGGTGGCTCGAGCGGTGGCCGGACCCGGGACTCGAGCAGCGCTCCTCGCCCGTGAGTGAAAAGGGGGGTGGTTTGTTTTAGGGAGAGTGTTTGTGACGCCACCCACGGAACGTGGTGATGGTGGCACCACCGCTGCGGGTGACGGGGATCCCGGGAATGATGGTAGGGAGCAGCTTGGATGTTGTCCCCTCCGTGGGTAGGGGTTGGTGATCCCGGGGCCCGGTGATGTGACTTGGAGGCTGGATGGCTGTGATGCAGGGTTGCAGGGGCAGCGCGGCGCGGTGCCGGATGTTACCGGTGTAGTTGTCGCGGGCGGGGAGGGTGCTGCGCTCACCACGCTCGGGTCCGGCGCTGCTGCTGCTGCTGCTCAGTGGCTCGAGCGATGGGGCTGGATCCGGGGACTCGAGCGGTGCTCCTCACCCGTGAGTGAAAAGGGGAATTGTTTAGGTTTGGGGATTAGGTCCGTGACGCCACCCACGGTCTGTGGTGAGGTTGGGGCACCACCGCTGCTTTGGACGGGGATCCCGGGAGCGATGATAGGGAGCAGCCGAGATGTTTCTTCCCCTCCGTGGGTAGGGGGAATTTGGATGGTCCCGGGGCCCGGTGAGATGATGGGGGAAGCAGGATGGGGAAGGTGCAGGGTCGTGGGGGCAGCGCGGTGCCAGACGGCACGATGGTACTCACTCAGCCAATAATGTAGTCGGAGTCTCTGGTGAAACAAACAGCTGGATGGACGGGTCCCACAGACGGCTGCGTTGGTCACTCCCGGAAGGTTGCCTGCCTGGTGACTGCCTTTCCCTGCACCTGTAAGTGTATTTCGGCCCCGATGGCTTCCCACCGGTGACCCGCTCCCCAGCGGTGTATTTGCCAGAGGAGCCCTCTTTGCCCGCAGGCTCTGGCCCTGGGAACTCTAGCTGTGGCGGTAGCTGTATTTCCCTTCACGGTTGAGCGGTTGCCTTCAGTCGGGTCTTTACTGCTGGGAAACCCCGGAGGTTCCCGTCGCTGACGGATTTGACTGGTTTAATGGTGACTCCAAGCCTGGTCGGGGTCCGCAGGCCCTGCCAAATGGTGCTGGCCTCTCTTCGCTCCCCGGTTCGGTACCAGCGGGCCACCGCCCGGCCCCGGTCCTACGGTTCCGCGTCGATTGGCCCCTCCTGCAGACGGTCACCACCGTCTGCCGACCTTGCTGTTGTTCCCGGGCCACGCACCCGGACACGGTCAGTTCTCTCTCACTCACTGAACTACTTTTCCCGCCTCCAGGGCTGTGAACTCCTCAGTGGGTGGGGCCAACCGCCTGGCTCCACCCCACCTGGTGTGGACATCAGCCCCTGGAGGGAGGCAACAAGGATTTGTGTGACTGGTGTGCCTAACCGGGGTGTGGGGTGTGTGTTGTTGCTGTTACCTGTGGCCCCTGGCTAGTCCAGGGCGCCACATACTCACTCAGGTAATCAACGACAAAGTCTCTGGTAAACCAAATGGCTGGATGGACGGGTCCCGCAGCCGGCTGCAGTGTTGGTGTTTTCCCCAGACAGGGTGATGGTGGCTGTCTCTCCCTGCACCTGGTAGTAATCTTGACTATGATGGCTTCCCACCGGTAGTCCGCTCCCCGGCGTATAGGTGCCAGAGGAACCCGTTTTGCCCGCAGGCGCTGGCCCTTGGATCTCTAGCCTGTGGCGGTGGCTGTATATCCTTACTGTGTGAGCGGTTGCCTTCTGTCGGGTCTTTGGTTGTGAGTGAACCCCTGGGGTCCCGGTCACTATCAGATCTGACCGTTACGGCGGCTCCTAGCCTGGTCGTGGTCTGATGGCCCTGCCCGTGTGTGCTTGGCTTCGGTCTGCTCCCCGGTTCGGTACCGCCGGGCCGTCGCCCGTCCACGGTCCTACGGTTCCGCTGACCTCAGTCAACTCCTGCAGACGGCCACCACCATCTGCCGACCTTGCGGTTTGTGCCTGGGCTCTAACCCAGACACAGTCAGTTTCTCCTTTTTGCTCCCCTCACTTTCACCTCCAAACTCAATCTCTGACTTTTCCAGCCTCCAGGCCTGTGGACTCCTCGGTGGGTGGGGCCAACCGCCTGGCTCCGCCCCACCTGGTGTGGACAGCAGACCCTGGAGGGAGGCAACAAGGATTTTTGTGTGACTGGTGTAACTATCTAGGGTGGGGGGGTGTATGTTGGTATGTATGTGACTACCTGGCTAGTCTAGGGCGTCACACAGGCACAGAACTGTTGCCTACAACCGGTCTGCCCCCTCATCGTCGATCCCACCTTTTAAACTCCCACTTCCTCTACACCCCTCTCTGATGTCACAGCTCTCTCCTCCCCCTTTTCATATCTCCTCCTAGCATTAAATCCATCTTTTCACATTTCATTTCCACCCCAAACCGTCATGTCGGTCTTCCTTCAATACCTAAGTCCAAGCACGGCTTCCCTGGATGGATAGACATTTTAATATTCTGCTAAAGATGAAGAAATGCAAACAAAATTTGAAAAAAAAAATTTTTTATTTAATCAGTCTGAAGTATCAGCACCATGTAAAATAATACCTGCACTTACAACCTCAGCTTCTATAAATTAGTTATTAATGGTCATCTGAAGACCGTTAAGCAGAGATGAATACACTTCAGCACAGAAATAATCAAGATCCACTGGTGGCAGCTCCCTGTGCATTTGCCCAAATGTGGTCAATGTAGGACAATTCCATACATTCTGGAGGCCATGGGAACACATATAGGCAGGCTGCTAACAGTTGCACAAGCAACATAATATTATTAGTATTATTATTATAGCGCCATTTATTTTTGTTGCTTTACAAGTGAAAGGGGTATACATAATAAAAACAAGTACAATAATCAAACAATACAAGACACAGACAGGTACAGCAGGAGAGAGGTCCCTGCCCGCGAGGGCTCACAGTCTACAGCAGGAGAGAGGTCCCTGCCCGCGAGGGCTCACAGTCTACAGGAGGAGAGAGGTCCCTGCCCGCGAGGGCTCACAGTCTACAAGGATGGGTGAGGATACAGTAGGTGAGGGTAGGGCTGGTCGTGCGGCGCTGTATGAGACTGTGGGTTACGGCAGGTTGTAGGCTTGTCGGAAGAGGTCGGTCTTCCGGTTCCTTTTGAAGCTTGTCAAGGTAGGTGAGAGTCTGATATGTTGTGGCAGAGCATTCCAGAGTATGGGGGAGGCACGCGAGAAATCTTGTATGCGATTGTGGGAGGAGGAGATGAAAGGGGAGTAGAGAAGGAGATGTTGTAAGTTACGTGCAGGTAAGTACCGGGGGACTAGGTCACATATGTGAGGTGAGGGCTGGTCGTGCGGCGCTGTATGAGACTGTGGGTTACGGCAGGTTGTAGGCTTGTCGGAAGAGGTCGGTCTTCCGGTTCCTTTTGAAGCTTGTCAAGGTAGGTGAGAGTCTGATATGTTGTGGCAAAGCATTCCAGAGTATGGGGGAGGCACGCGAGAAATCTTGTATGTGATTGTGCGAGGAGGAGATGAAAGGGGAGTAGAGAAGGAGATGTTGTAAGTTACGTGCAGGTAAGTACCGGGGGACTAGGTCACATATGTAAGGAGGTGACAGGTTGGGAATGGTTTTGTAGGTCATGGTTAGGGGTTTTGAACTGGGGTCTTTGGGCAATGGGGAGTCAGTGAAGGGATTGGCAGAGTGGAGAGGCCGGGGAATGGTGGGGGGACAGGTGGATTAATCAGGTATCAGAGTTTAGGATAGATTGTAGAGGTGCGAGAGTGTTAGAAGGAAGGCCAGAGAGCAGGAGGTTGCAGTAGTCCAGGCGGGAGATAAGGGCATGCACTAGTGTTTTTGCAGCTTATGCAACATATATAACTTAAACAATAAATAAACATATATATTCAGAGCATTAGAGTAAGAATAAAACAAAACAAGTCCATGATGGTTGAGGATTAGTTTAGTAGTGTTTAACATTTAACACTCCATGATTTATACAGTGTGTCCACCCATATCCTGTCCACCGCCATTAACTTGAGAGCGGCGGCAGCTATAGGCATAGAAGTGGTGTCTAGGTATAGTAAAGTAGCCATGCGCTACACAATGAAACCACCTATAGCGCCACCTGGTGGAAAACAACGGAGTTAGTATTTTTATCTCGAAAACGGAACGAGTTAGAGAAAAAAAGTGAATTACAAAGTTGCAGGGCATCATCAATTCAATATGAATCGACACCTTGCATACAGAAATGCTGTGATATGAAACCCATGACCCCCCCAAAACATTGAATGCTTGTCACGCATATGGCGCTCATTTAACTTTGATGCTCAAAGTGGCCCCTGTCAGCTGCAATGCACATCTGCACTCTGGACAGCATACTATATCTTGCTGCACGTTGTGGTAGGTGAGATGTTTGCACAAGCATCTGTGATACGTCGTCGTAGGTCCTGCAATGTTGGTGTAGGGGTCGCATACACCTACACCTGCTGTTTGATGTGTCCTCACAGAAAGAAATCCAATGGGGTCAGGTCAGGTAAGCGTGGAGGCCACTACACACAGCCACCATACCCAAGGACTTGTAGGAAGGTCTCCATGAGGTATCGCATCACGTCCGCAGCCTTGTGAGTTTTACATGTTCTAATCATAGCATTTCTGGGACAGGAGTGTGATTACCCACATGAATACACAGACAGGGGTAACCAAAACTCTATCACACAGCAAAACACACAGAGGTGTAAGACAATAAGAGATAAGGAGGAAAACAAGAGCAGGGAGGAAACAACAAGATGACTGTCACACATGCCGGGTGTAGTAAGCATAACAAGGTGCGTTCAGACCTATGTGCATCTCATGTACAACAAAAAACACACCAAAAGGGGGTCCCATGGGACACAAAAACAATGAGAGGCCTTGGAACTAGTGATAGGGGTAGGTGGGCACCTCCTAACTCCACCTGCAACTGTCCTTTCTCTCCTCAGCAGTCTTTATACAATCTCTGTAACTGTTGCCGAGCATGAACCTGAGCCTCTATGAAGGCCCTATTGTAACCCTGACTAGTGAGAGACAGGTGGGGTTCACTAGATCTCACTGCTGCACTAACACCACACCAGGGGAACAAAGACAAACAGGGGGGGAAATAAACAACTGAATGGATATAGCCTGAGCAGGAACGTGACTTGCAGAACCTTCCTCAATGGCAGCCAGAACACCAATAACTTTGCATCTTCAGCAGGGAATGCTGGCGTACCCTGCTATTTGAAGCTTAAGGGCGTGACTACTGAGTAAGTGCAGCTGGTCACTCCGCAAGGAACCGCGTAGGAAAAGCTGCAATAGAAAAACTGGCACTTAACTACTGTAGTGCCAAAAAAAAAATGAACCCCATTTAAATGAAGAGAGCCAGATGAGAGGCTCCAGTCCAAAGGCTGTCACTGGTCACAACATGCAGGGAGACTATCGTCAAAATGACAGGTAACTCCACAACAACACCAAGACCAACATAGCAGAAACTATCGGGCGGAGTGTCAGAATCTGCAATTTGAACAGCGTCTGATGCTGCCATGACAAGCGCGTTTTGTGTGACCTAATTATTGTGAACAGTTAAGCAAGTTGAAATAATCTCTAAAAAGCATAAAGTTAAAGATGGCACATTTCCTTTGCATTTTAGCTTCAGAAGTATATAAAAAAAAAACATCTAAACAAAGCTGATGCATTTTGGAAACAAGTCCTGTGGACTGATGAGTTAAAAAAAATCTTTTTGGCCATAATGATCAAAAGTATGTGTGGAGAAAAAAGGGCACAGAATTTCAGGAAAAGAACATCTCGCCAACCATTAAGTATGGGGATGGATTAATCATTTTTTGGATTTGTGTTGCAGTAAATGAGATGGAGAACATTTCACAGGTAAAGGGAAGAATGGATTTCAATAAATAAATTCTTGATGCAAACATAATACCATCTGTAAAAAAGATGTGTCATGACTTGTTTGGCTCTGACGGGGTTAAGTCAGCTGGGTGGGGTCGGTTTGGTCGCGCCTCGTTCCAGGGCTCACTTCTTTATTATGGTGCGGACTCTTCCGGAAGGCAGCCTGTAATAGTTGCTGCTCTGCAGCGTGCACAACTGGGTCCTGTGAGTCTGCTCTGATCTGTCCCGCTACCCAACTTACCTCTCTCTCCCTGACCTCCGCTCCCCTTGTACTGTATGTTTGCCCTAACAACCTGACCCGGTTCCATTCTATGTCTCTGCCTCCACTCCCTCCTCTGCACTTACTTGCTCTCCCAGCCTCTGACCTCGGTAACGATAACTGTTTATAGCTCCGATTCCCCTCGGCTCTTTGTGACTTCTTGGCTTCTGACCCTCTTGCTTCCACTTGACTATAGCTCGCTCACTCCCCTGTACAGACATAACATCCCGGTTTTAACTTTGGCTTGTTGACTATTCCTATGCTTGTGCTAGTGACCTCTGGTGGGCTCTTGTCTTACTGCACTTTGGAGTTCAATCTCCCTGCACCCCCAAGTGGAGGCTTGACAAGATGAAGTTGAAAAAAGGAGAAAAGAGGATGGCTTCTACAAATGGCTAATGATCCTAAATATATGTCATTTTTCACAATAGACAACCTCAAAACGCACAAGCCGAAGGTTTTATAATGGCACTCACCGTCCCCTGATCTGAACGTCATTGCATATCTGTGGCTAGACCTCAAAAGAGCAGTGCATACAAGATGAGCCAGGAATCTCACAGAACTGGAAGACGTCTCGAAGAAAGAATTGATGAAAATCCCTCACACAAGAATTGAAAGACTGTTGGCTGCTAAAAAAAGCGTTTACAAGCTGTGATACTTGCAAGTGGGATGCTACTAGGCAGTGGGGGCCCGTAAGCTTGGGGGCCAGGCAGCTGCCCAACTGTATGGGCAGATGCCGATACAGTTGAAAGCAATGACGTGATGGGGCGCAGCACTTCCTCTCATCGTTGTCCCGCTCTGTCTGTGCTCTAACAGCTTAGCACAGTGGTGACATTACTACTGCGTGCCACTGCTGCAGAAGTATGTATTTATTCAGTACACAGTGGGGCGCATAATGCTATGTGGGTGGTGCATAATGCTATGTGGAAGTGTATAATGCTATGTGGGGGGGGGGCATTATGCTATGTGAGGGTGTATAATACTATATGGTTGGTACATAATACTATGTAGTGCTGCATAATACTATGTGGGGTGTAATACTATGTTGGGCTGCATAATGCTATGTGGGGCTGCACAATACTATGTGGTTGTGCATAATACTATGTGGGGGTGCATAATGCTATGTGGGGGGTGGATAATGCTATGTGGGGGTGAATAATACTATATGGGGCTGAATAATACTATGTGAGGGTGCATAATGCTACGTGGGGGCTGCATAATACTATGTGGGGGAATATGGGGAGTGTATTATAGTATATGAAGGACTATAGGGTGCATTAGATGATATGGAGGACTATGCGGGAGCATTATACCATATGGAGGACTATGTGAGGCCCCTTATACTATATGGAGAGCTTTTTGAGGCCATTATAATATTTGGAGGGCTATGAGGGAGCCTTTATACTTTATCTAGAGTTGAGTTATATGAGGGCCATTATACTGTGTGTAAGCAATTATGCAGTGTGAAGGTTTGTGTGGGTTCCGCCTTACTCTGCGGAAGGTTATGTGGGAGCCATTATACTATTTGGGGGGACAGTAAGGGCCATTTTACTGCATGTAGGTCGTTATTCTGCATGGAGGGCTGTTTGGGGGGGTCACAGTTGGGATCTTACTGTGTGCGGGTAACTATTCATTACTAGGGTTGTTGAAGGGGGGTAAAGTAAGGTTATCATACAGTGTGTGTGGAGTGTACTGTAGAAGAATTTACTGTGAGGGATCATACAGTATTTGTGGAGCACTTTTGTTGGCCTCATACTTTATGGCTGCAATGAAAGGGGAATCTAGGGGCTCTTCTGTGACCCAGTGGAAAACTTTTATTTTTTTTGGGGGGGGGGAGGGGTAGGGGGGGCAATTACAAGTAATGCTATGGGGCCTCCATGATTTCTATGTACGCCCCTGATACTAAGTACTAACCATTCAGGGAGCACAAACCTTTGCATCGATTCATTTAATTTTTTGTTAATTTAAAAAGAAAAGATGAAAAATATTTTTTTTGGCCTAAAATACAAAGGAAATGTGTCACCTTTTACTTTATGACTTTTAGAGAACATTGCCCAAACTTTTACATGTCACTGTAACGCTTCATCTTGTTACATATCCAGTGTTGGCCAATAGTTCCCTCCTGACTCCGTGCACCGTCCTGATGCAGGAAAACATGTTCCATTTCTCCAGAGTTCACTGATAATCTTGTGATGTTGAATCTGGAAAAAAAAATAATACATTTTGTTTTGAGAATCATCACATCAGCCTTTTTGCCATGAATTCCTCAAATGCAAACTTATTTCTTTTTTATTTTTCATATGATCAATACTGTTTTGGTTTTTTTTTAAATTCAGTGTGAACTAAAGCTGGATTCACACATAGCGACGCAGCAGCGATCACGACGGGCGACCTGACCTTATCAGGCTCGCTGCTGCGTCGTTACATGGTCGCTGGTGAGCTGTCAAACAGGCAGATCTCACCAGCGACCAGTGACAAGCCCCCAGCCAGCAGCGACGCGTGGAAGCGATGCTGTGCTGGTAACTAAGGTAAATATCGGGTAACCAAGGAAAGCACTTCTCTTGGTTATCCGATATTTACCTTAGTTACTAGCGTCCGCCGCTCTCAAGCTGCCAGTGCCGGCTCCCTGCACACGTAGCTGGAGTACACATCGGGTTAATTACTCGATGTGTACTCCAGCTACGTGTGCAGGGAGCAGGGAGCTGGCACTGGCAGCCTGAGAGCGGCGGTGCTAGTAACTAAGGTAAATATCAGGTAACCAAGGAAAGGGCTTCCCTTGGTTACCCGATATTTACCGTGGTTACAGCTTACCGCAGCTGCCAGAAGCCGGCTCCTGCCCCCTGCTCGCTTCAGTTCGTCGCTCTCTCGCTGTCACACACAGCGATGTGTTCTTCACAGCGGGAGAGCGACGAGCAAAAAATGAAGCTGGACATTCAGCAACGAGCAGCAACCTCACAGCAGGGGCCAGGTCGTTGCTGGATGTCACACACAGCGACGGGACGTCGCTGCAACGTCACAGAAAATGGTGACTTAGCAGAGACGTCGTTGTCGCCGTCGCTGTGTGTGACACCACCTTAACCTGCGGTGTGTTTTAAATGTGCAATGAGTCATTTTCTCTTGCTGAGGTTCATGGTCAGACTTCCCTCATAGACTTGCATTAGATGTGGAAAATATGTGGGCAAAGAATACATGTAATCTGCCCAGTGGTGTAACTGGAGTTTAATGGGCCATGGTGCAAAATTTGGACCTGGGCTCCCCCCATCCACCTTCACTCCCCCCTCGGGTTACAGGATAATTACGCTGAAACTTGGCTCCTTCCCTCAGCACTCAGCTTTCCATGCTCTGATATCCTCTTTCTCTCAGCACCCAGATTTCCTATGTTCTTATGTCCATCTTGTCCTCAGCACCCAGCTTTCCCATGCTCTGCTATACATCTTTCTCTAAGAACCCAGCTTGCCCTTAATATCAGAGCATTGGAAGGCTGGCTGCTGAGGTAAAGATGTATAGCAGAGCATAGAAAAGCTGGGTGCTGAGGGCATGAATGGATATCAGAACATAGGAAAACTGGGTGTTGAGGAATATCAGAGCATGGGAAAGCTGGGTGTTGAGGGCATGAATGGATATCAGAACATAGGAAAACTGGGTGTTGAGGAATATCAGAGCATGGGCAAGCTGTATAGCAGAGCATGGGAAAGATGGGTGCCGAGGGACACATGCTATGCATGCAGTGGTAAATTTTGACCAGGCTCCAAGCCATACCTATTTGACATTTCTATCTACCCTGGCAGGAGGATCTGTCAGGGGAACCATTCAGCAGATGCCTATGACTGCAGGGCGTAGAACCTAATTCGGGACTGTCCCTCTGTATTCAGGGCATTAGGACTAGAGATGACCAGAGTAACTTCACTGCGGTGCAGGTCAGTGGTCCCCGGCGGCCGCAAATCTCTTACCTTCTCAGCGTGGTAATTGATTAATGAAAAACAATTACAATAATGTAATTGTTAATGTGCTTTTTTAAAAATAATAAACATAACAAATCAGTAAATAATGTCGACAAATCATGCATCCCTGTAACAACCCGCACAACACAGAGATCAGATTATTGATGGTTCGTTAGTGGGGTAAAAAAAAAAAAAAAAATATATATATATACTGTAATTGATTTGTTTTCTCCATTAAACCCATAATATAATAAAAGTATAACTCTGAGACCGTGTTCACACATAGTGTAATTGCTGCGTTTTTTATACTGCACGTTTTCTCCAGGTGCACGATGCGAAAACTGCTCTCGCTGTGCATCTAAAAGATATTGAGAAACTGAAACTGAAACTTTGGTGCTTTTTTTGGCTTCCTTTTATGTCGAGCCTAAAAAAAATGCAGGAAAAAACTGCAGTTACTTTTTTGCAGAATCAAAAGCTTTTCTGCACTATAAAAACCACATTAACATCTGTACTGAAAAGCCATCAAATAAAGGTAAAAGGCATAAGAAAAAGCAATAATCAGAGAAGATGGATATTTCGTTGTATGGTGCTAGAGCTATTATCAGCAATGAGGAACTAGATCCAGCACCTAAGGCCGAGGCCACATGGGGATTTGTGCAATCCACGCAGCGGGAGCCGAGTGTCATGCGACTGTGGTCGGATCATGCGATCAGACCACAGTTGCGGGGGGAGGGCCGGCGCTGAGGATTTACCTCCCTCTCGCCTCCGTTGCTGGCTGATGCGAGAATCGCACTGCTCTTGCGTTACACCAGTGTAATGCGAGTGCAGTGTAATGTTTCTCTCACCCCTTGAATGAGTGCGAGAGAAAGAGGATCACATTCCACCCGCAGCATGTTACATGTGTACAATGCTGAACCGGTTACGGCTGAAGTGGTGTAGACGGCCAATGGCAGGAAACTCCGGCTCTGAGACTCCAGTAATGGAGCATCAATGTCTGCCGCCTGCCAATCAGAAGCCAACAGGTGACATCATACACATCAACTGCTGACTTCTGGCTGGCGGCTGCTATTGGAATAGTTGTGTGCAGAGCTTGTCCCTGCATGGCAAACCAGTCATCTGAAGTGAAGATCTGACTGTGGCAGCCCCTGCACCACCCGCGATTGTCACGGGAGCAGCAAGAAGCAGGGAAGAGGACACCGAGGGACAGGTGAGAAGATGTGTGTGTGGGGGGGTGGGGGGGGGCACTGATACAAGAAGAAGACATTACTACAAGAAGAGCACCAGCATGGGCACATTTGTAAAAGGGGAGCAATAATGGGGCACATTATTACGAGTTGGGGACAAGAAGACAAGAATGTGCACATTACTACAGGATGGGAACAAGAATGTGGACATTACTACAGAATGAGGACACGGATGGGGTCATTACTACAAGATGGGGACATTACTACTAGATGGGGTCATTACTACAAGATGGGGACATTGCTACAGGATCAGGACCAGAATGGGCACATTACCGCAGGATGGGAAAAGTATACACACATTACTACAAGGGGACATTACTACAGAATGAGGACCAGGATGGGCACATTATAACAGGATGAGGACCAGGATGGGCATATTACTACAGGATGAGGACCAGGATGGGCATATTACTACAGGATGAGGACCAGGATGGGCACATTACTATTTGATGGAGACAAGGATGGGCACATTACTACAGGATGAGGACAAGGATGAGCACATAACTACAAGGGGACATTACTACAGAATGAGGACCAGGATGTACACATTACTACAGGATGTTGGCCAAATTGACTATATGGTGCTAACTAGTGATCAGCGAGTACTAAAAAGCTCGGGTGCTCGAAGCTCGGGCCGAGCCTCCCAAGATACTCGTGTACTCGGGCCGAGCAACGAGCCCAATGTTATCCTATGGGAGACCCGAGTATTTTTGTGAAATGACCCCCCGGCAGCATGGAGAAACCCTAAAAATGTCACAAAAGTCTCAGAAGAGTGCTCAAATGACATGGCAACAGCATGGGGAAGACCCCTTGAAGCATTTATCACTCAAAAGTCACAGCTGTGAACAATTTTGTCCGCGTTTCACGCCATTTTTACGGACTCACCAGAAAACCTTCCAAAATGACCCCAAAATGATTTTTCATGGCAGAAATGTTAAGGGCACATACGCAATAGTGAGATAGAGCTGGTGTATGTTACTTTTTGAGATTAATACATGAAAGATTTTACGTGAAAACATTGTGTGGCACTCCGATGTCCCTGAGAAGAGACGTACATGAAGGCCTCTTGAGTCTAATGTGCCCATTTTGAGGAAGTGAGTCTTTGTAGTATTTTCCTTTGCCAGGGCAGTCCAAAATTGTGAGGTTCACCAATGCCCCTGCATACAGACGTGCATGAGGGCCTGTAAACCTGAAGTGCCCATTGTAAGGAAGTGGGTCTATTTTAGTATAGCCCTTAGGCAGGGCAGCCAAAAATTGGGAGGCTCCACATTGTCCCTGGATAGAGACGTGCATGATGGCCTGTAAAAAGTGGGTCTATTGTAGTATAGCCCTTAGGCAGGGCAGCCAAAAATTGGGAGGCTCCACATTGTCCCTGGATAGAGACGTGCATGATGGCCTGTAAACCTGAAGTGCCCATTGTAAGGAAGTGGGTCTATTTTAGTATAGCCCTTTGCCAGGGCAGCCAAAAATTGGGAGGCTCCACGTTGTCCCTGGATAGAGACGTGCATGATGGCCTGTAAACCTGAAGTGCCCATTGTAAGGAAGTGGGTCTATTTTAGTATAGCCCTTTGCCAGGGCAGCCAAAAATTGGGAGGCTCCACGTTGTCCCTGGATAGAGACGTGCATGATGGCCTGTAAACCTGAAGTGCCCATTGTAAGGAAGTGGGTCTATTTTAGTATAGCCCTTTGCCAGGGCAGCCAAAAATTGGGAGGCTCCACGTTGTCCCTGGATAGAGACGTGCATGATGGCCTGTAAACCTGAAGTGCCCATTGTAAGGAAGTGAGTCTATTGTAGTATAGCCCTTAGGCAGGGCAGCCAAAAATTGGGAGGCTCCACATTGTCCCTGGATAGAGACGTGCATGATGGCCTGTAAACCTGAAGTGCCCATTGTAAGGAAGTGGGTCTATTTTAGTATAGCCCTTTGCCAGGGCAGCCAAAAATTGGGAGGCTCCACATTGTCCCTGGATAGAGACGTGCATGATGGCCTGTAAACCTGAAGTGCCCATTGTAAGGAAGTGGGTCTATTTTAGTATAGCCCTTTGCCAGGGCAGCCAAAAATTGGGAGGCTCCACGTTGTCCCTGGGTAGAGACGTGCATGAGGGCCTCAAAACATTAAGTGTCCATTGCCAGGAAGTGGGTGTATTATAGTATAGCCCTTAGGCAGGGCAGCCAAAAATTGGGAGGCTCCACGTTGTCCCTGGGTAGAGACGTGCATGAGGGCCTCAAAACATTAAGTGTCCATTGTCAGGAAGTGGGTGTATTATAGTATAGCCCTTAGGCAGGGCAGCCAAAAATTGGGAGGCTCCACGTTGTCCCTGGGTAGAGACGTGCATGAGGGCCTCAAAACATTAAGTGTCCATTGTCAGGAAGTGGGTGTATTATAGTATAGCCCTTAGGCAGGGCAGCCAAAAATTGGGAGGCTCCACGTTGTCCCTGGGTAGAGACGTGCATGAGGGCCTCAAAACATTAAGTGTCCATTGTCAGGAAGTGGGTGTATTATAGTATAGCCCTTAGGCAGGGCAGCCAAAAATTGGGAGGCTCCACGTTGTCCCTGGGTAGAGACGTGCATGAGGGCCTCAAAACATTGTTCCCATTGCAAAGGAGCGGGTCTCCTGTCGTTGTAATGTCCATTCTG